>NC_054710.1:15292341-15404841 GCF_016097555.1 Gigantopelta aegis | reverse complement strand
AAAGGAATCCCTACAAATGATTATGTATATATTTCAAAGGCGAAGCGCCCATTACGCACAGTACGCATGTGCGTAATGCAAAAACAAAATCCGGGAATAGGCCGAGGCTTTCTGTAATTGTTCTATAAAATATCCTCTTAAAATTGACTCGAAAAAAGATTACAAAAAAAAAAAAAACTGCGAAAAGGCTCAGATTACATCTTCAGGCGTCCTGATTTACTAAATTTTCACAGGGAGAGCCCCCCCCCCCCCCCCCCCCCAGCCAAAAACTATGTATTTAAAATACAATTTCAACGTAATTTTGAGGTAACCGATCAGGAAACCCACGGGTTACACAAATATAATTCACGTAACCGAACAATTAGTTACCTAGGTAAAAACCACGTGAACCGACTTCCGGTTCCCTCAGATTTCGAAATATTGTCCCGTGAAGTTAGTAACGGTCGCGCAGTCGTGCGCTTCTCCAAATGTGAACACGTGTCATCAAATATAAGAGAAACAACGGAAATACCTTCCGGATTTCAGTGTAAGTTATGACAATAAAAGTTCATTGTATTATTCATAAGTTTTGTTTTTGTTTTGTTTTAAATACAGGTGTAGTTAAATGAAAAGTGTGGGTGTATCATGATACACCAACACTTTTCCTCCAAAAGTGTAGGTGTATCGGTGAATACACCTACACTTTTAACAAAAGAAACCATGACAACGACAACGTGGTTTGTGCTTTCCTGTCTGTGGGAAACTACGTGTCAGAATTACCAAATGTTTGACTACGTGTCAGAATTACCAAATGTTTGACATCCAATATTAATTAATGTGCTCTAGTGGTGTCGTTAAACAAAAACTTTGTCTATATATGTATGAATATATATATATATATATATATGTGTGTGTGTGTGTGTGTGTGTGTGTGTGTGTGTGTGTGTGTGCACAAATGTATAGAGGAAGAGAAAGAGGCAAATAATTTCACAGCGGTAACCATGATTGCGAATGAATGTGATACTTTGAGCCTAAAACCAAAATATACTCTGTCAAAAAAAGAAACGCATAGGTGATAGGGAAAGAAGAAAAGTGTTTTGATTTTACAAAATATCGTTGTTGTTTATTTTACAATGTTGCTGAATGACCATGTTTGTTAATGTTACTGGAATGGGACAGCATGCCCAAATGCACCCTAAAACAAATTTAACGCACGTTGTGCGACAATTGCAGGAAATCGGCTTAAAATGGTCAGATTTTGGCGAATGCACGTGAAACTCGGGGAAAAGATTGGGCTAGTGATGGGTATTTAAAGCTGCAATGCTCGCAATGATGCCTCATTTCCATTTCGACGTAGACGAGTTGCAAGATGCCAAGACTTAAGCCTGCCAAATCGAAACATTGCAATAGGCCGCCTCCAATTAAAATCCGAACCAAATTGTTAACAACTACAATAAATTACTCTCCTACCTTTAATTACCGTTACATTTCCCCCAAATTTTGTCCAGACACAAGTTGTGAAAAAACCATTACAGTGACACAAATTCCACATATGAGACTGTAACGATGTCGCCAGTATCGACTTCGCTGAGATAGCATAGGGCAAAATACATGCAGTTTTCTGCCATCTGCCATTTTTTTTTTTTTTTTTTTTATGGAATACTCTTCAAGAGGGGTGGAAAGCCTCCAAAGTATGCGACATAATTAATATAAAATCAATGATCTCTAGTGGTATCATTCAAGAAAAAGAAAAAAAGTAATACTAAAATTAATATGACGTCATCACGTTTGCTTTTATATCATAAAATGTTATGACGTTGTTAGATTAAGTGATATCCTTTCATCCCTCTTGGAGAATATTCCATAAAATGTCAAAATGGCAGCCGGCACAAAATTACATGCTTTTTGCCATATGCGTTCTCAGCGAAGTCGATATAGGTGACATGGTTATCATCTAGTATGTGGAATCTGTGTCATTGTAATGTGGGTTTTTTTCAAGATTTCTGTCTGGACAAAATGTGGATAAAATCTAACGAAAATTAAAGGTAGGAGAGCAATTTTTCGCAGTTGTTAACATTTTGGTTCGGACTTTAGGTGAATGGCAGTCAGCAGTCGCACGCCACATGAACGTCCTCCAGAGCACCATTCCACGTTTCTGGAAGTGGAAGACCTCGCATAACAATTGCAGCACAAGATCGTTACAGCCGGGTTCTGCACTTGCGTCACCGAACTGCCACAGCAACGAACACTGCTGGACGCATACCTGGTTTGAGAAGGGTATCTGCACAAACCATTCGGAACCGACTTCGAGAAGCTGATTTAAGGGCTAGGAGACCGTATGTTGGCCCCGTCCTGTGACGTCAACATCGACATCTACGTGTTCGTTGGTGCACGAATGTACAGGGGTGGCCACAACTTGGGGAAACTGGCGGCGAGTATGGTTCAGCGACGTGATGGACGACAATGTATTTACAAACGCCGCAATCTAATTAAAATTAGCTCCACTATTACATGTGGATCTAACACCAGCCATGTCCACCAATCAAAACCTTACTTGCAGAATCCTGCCAGTGATTTAAAAATAATTTGAAAACATTCCGAATTATGCTGAGGGTATACGACATGTTTCGTGTGAATTACGAATGCCTTAAAACATAATTTATTTTATAAAATAAATAATGTGTAATGTAAAACTGAAGACTGATTTAGTTTGTTGTTTTTTTATAAATAAATAAATAATTTTTAATGTAAAATTGAAGACTGATAACCCACTCCGTACGTATTGGTATGGTTCGCTGTACTGCGGCCACTAAAATAGACTCGCCCGATATTTTTAGAATTTGTATGCTCCCAAATAATGTTATAAAAGGCGAAGTGTGATTGGTCAATATTTAAATTATTATTTACAGACGAAATGTTACCTGGACATTGGGGACTACGCAGTGTTGTTAGCAATCCGATTAAAATTAGTTCTACTGATCTAAATAAGGCATTCGTAATTCACATGAAACATATCGTATACCCTAAGAATAATTCGGAATATTTTCAAATTATTTTTAAATCACTGGTAGGATTCTGCTAGTAAGGTTTTAATTGGTGGACATGAGCTCCAACTGGCTGGTGTTAGATCCACGTGTAATAGTGGAGCTAATTTTAATTAGATTGCAAACGCCGCAATGAACGTTTTGCCAACAACTGCGTCGCCCAAGTTGACAAATTCGGTGGAGGGAGTGTCATGATGTGGGAAGCCATCTCATACACCGACAGAAGTGAACTTGTGTTCGTACAAGGCAACCTGACAGCTGTACGCTACCGGGATGAAATTCTTCGCCGTCACATGCTTCCCATTTTGGATCGACAGAGCGAACTCTTTCAGCAAGACAATGCCAGGCCGCATACGCCACGTGTAACAATGGATTTCTTTGCAGAATTAGAACATTAATGTGGTCATTTACTGTACACTGGCTGAAAATGGTTAATTAAAATGCATATCACTGGTATATTGAAAGCTCTTTCATGTGTTTATGATAACAGATTACTTACTTAAGTTGCATGTAGTCATAGAATATAACCTTAGTTTAGTATGTGTAGATAGGTTACAATGTATATGTTTTTGTTAATTGGTAGTATTACATGTATATATAGTCTACCAGTTAAGTTTGTTATGTCTAACAGTCCATGACAAAGTAATAGCAGGTTAGTTTAGTTGGGCTGTGCACATCGGCCACAGGAGTAGAGATCAAGTTTCCATATCTGTACGGTAACCAGTAAATTCGTACCATAGTCATTTCGTACCCAAGTCGTTTCGTACCATAGTTATTTGGTCATTTCGTACCATGGTTATTTCGTACCATGTCTGTTTGGTCATTTCGTACCAAAGTAATTTCGTACCTCAATCATTTATTGTCCAATTGAATGATAGATAGTAAAATGCCGAATTACTGGTTTAAAAAATAAAAATTAGACTAATGCAACTATATTGAAGCCCCACCCCTTAATAAGGAAAGAAAGTAAGAAGAAGAAAAAGGATGATATATTACTTTCATCTTCTCACGTTTCCGTTCATCATTATATTAAAGGGACGTTCCCGAGTTTGCTGCATTATAAGATGTTTCCGACTAATAAAATATTTCTACGATTAAACTTACATATTAAATATATTTTCTTGTTTAGAATATCAGTGTCTGTATATTCAATGTGTTTCTGGTCGTTTTAATATTTGTAAGAAGCCCAAACTGGATTTTGTTTTACAATAATTTTGTACGTACGAAAAGATATATTTCACGTATGACGGTACCTTAGAAGCCATTAACAACCATAACACTGTGTTCAGTTTAGGTGTGTATAATTTTGAAGGCTGCAGATGATCTGCACTCAGAGTAATCATTGTGTGCCTATAATATACAAACTTGCTCATTGCATTTTAATTAATACATGTTACACTTGTTAACATCATCAGTCAGTTTGCTTTGTAGTCTTAAGCATTTTAATTAAACAGGTGTTGGTTACACTCTATCTCATGTTTTCTGGCGTAATGTTTAGCTTAGAATTTAACATGTTATATGGCCAAATGTAATGTTCAATTTTGTTTTGTTGTGTATTTTAATTTGCTGCCATGACCATCAAGATCGCCAGATCTCAACCCCATTGAACATCTATGGGACGAACTGGATAGACGCGTACGCCAGCGTGACCCGGAGCCTCAGACGCTTCCGCAACTGTCACATGCACTGCAGGAAGAATGGGCTAGGATTCCACGTGCCCGAATTCAGAGACTCGTTCAGTCTATACCAAACGTAGTTATTGTATGATCCAAAACATTTTAATTGAACTACGATCGAGGGAATTCCATGACACGCTTCATGTTTAAAATTTGGAACTCTTCTTGTGAAAAGTCATAAAAAAATACTGCAAAACAGACTCGTAGTGATGAGGCTGTATATACGACAACCGTATGATGTATTTTAGAATTTTATATAAACGACCGCCGTGTATAGAGACTTGACAAATGAGGGCTACTCTTCAAAAAAAGAAACGCAAAAGGGTACAAATGGGTTATAACTCCGATTTTATGTTTCCTACCGGTTCATGCTTTGTGAATATAAGGTCATTGCATGTCCCAAACACATTCCCACGGTTACATTCGATAAAACGCAGCTACTGTACAATAAAGTTCCAAAATGTGAATATTCGCAAAAACGCAGCCACGTGCAAACCATGTCACCACTGCACGTGCGTTGTCTGCACGTGCAACATGAACACCGACAGTATAAAAGTGCAGGGTGTTCGCTTGCCTGGCCTCTGTATCTGGCCGACAGTTGACAATCCAGGACATGCCACGTCTCGGTGAACCGCAGAGAAACAATGCCATCGGCCGACTAGACGCAGGCGAATCCAGAACGGCCGTTGCCAGGGCATTCCATGTGTCCCCAAGCACCATCTCCAGACTGTGGGACCGTTACCAGCAACATGGATCAACACGTGACCTCCCTAGATCCGGTCGACCACGGGTCACTACCCCCGGGCAGGACCGCTACATCCGGGTACGCCACCTTCGGGAACGATTGACTACTGCCACCTCCACAGCCGCAGCAATACCAGGTTTGCGCAGGATATCCGACCAGACCGTACGGAACCGCCTACGTGAGGTAGGAATTCGTGCCAGACGTCCAGTTCGAGGTGTCATCTTAACACCACAACACCGTCGACTCCGACTGCAGTGGTGCCAGATTCATCGACAATGGCCTCAACTGCGATGGAGACAGGTGTGGTTCAGTGACGAGTCCCGATTTCTGCTCCGACGTCATGATGGAAGATGTCGCGTGTATAGGCGTCGTGGTGAACGTTATGCGGCAAACCGCGTGCAGGAAGTGGACAGATTCGGCGGGGGTAGTGTCATGGTGTGGGCAGCCATATCACACACTGGCAGAACTGACCTGGTCCACGTGCAGGGCAACCTGAATGCACAGGGCTACATTGACCAGATCCTCCGGCCACACATCGTTCCAGTTATGGCCAACGCCAACGCAGTGTTCCAACATGACAACGCCAGGCCTCACACAGCACGTCTCACAACGGCTTTCCTACAGAACAACAACATTAATGTCCTTCCTTGGCCATCGATATCACCGGATTTGAACCCAATTGAGCATCTATGGGACGAGTTGGACCGACGCCTCCGACAGCGACAACCACAGCCCCAGACCCTGCCCGAGCTGGCAGCAGCCTTGCAGGCCGAGTGGGCCACCATCCCCCGGGACGTCATCCGTACTCTGGTTGCTTCAATGGGAAGGCGGTGCCAGGCAGTTGTCAACACACGCGGAGGCCACACCCGGTATTGACTCCAGATGACCTTGACCTTGGTGGTGTGTCCTATCACTTACTCACAATGGACTAGAGTGAATTGTGAACAATCCTGCAACATTTGGTAATTATCGGACTCACCATTCAATAATTAAATCAATTCTCCAAATGTTACGACAATGTGGTTTTGCGTTTCTTCTTTTGAAGAGTATATAATAAAATAATTTTAAAAATATATATTATTTCATGACAAAAATAACTGGGAATACGCTGTAATAAAATAATAAACAGTCGGAACATAAATTCGCCATTTATTATTATTATATTATTATTATCAGGCGCGTGTGTATGGAATTTAGCAGGGGAGAGAGTCTAGACGGTGTCAACGCTATAGTGCTTGATTCGAAAACGGATAACATGTTTTCCAGCGTCACCAATGTGGCCTACAACCAGCCAGTCGTTTTTTCATTAAATGTTTGAAATTGTTTTGACTGATTCGCAAAGTGATCATTCGGTTTAATATACAACGTAAAAAAAAACAAAAAAACCCACACACAAAAACAAAAAACAGTATAGGGGCCTACTGGCGCATGTTTTGCCGTCCAAAGGTTGGCTTAGTTATTACTTAATCCAAGTGAATCCAGTTCACATGCAGGGGCATGTTCAGCCTGCTGTTTGTGCGTGTGTACACGCACGTTAAAGGGACACACCCTAGTTACGTTTATTTGTTAACCATTACGGCGTTGTTTTTCGCTATTAAACCCCATTTTTCACAAATAAAATTGCACTTTACTTACATTTTATTATTTAGAATACACATTTCCATTCACCTGAAGTGCTTTTTGGTAATCCTGATGTTTGTAAAACCAAGAAATGCTTTTTTTGTGCTTTTTTTTCACAAAACGTGTTGTCGAGAAAAAACCGTTAAGCAAGCGAGGTCCAATCTATTTTTAATGTTACAGACGTTGGTATATCACGTGACCGTTATCATTTTGGTTCGGTTTGTTTTCTCGTGCACGGTTCGCGCAATCAACATCCGATTTGTTGTTCATTTGTGAGATTTTTCTTCACAGTTCGTGAACATTTTCAGTAACAATAAAGTTCAGACAAGTAAGTGTCTCAATACAAAACGTTACAAATCCTTAAAACCAATACTTTTGCTAAGTCTTACGATATCTGGAGAGGGGATACAACCAGGACAGAACAGTTGGAACATGTCCAGGAGAGGTGAAACGAACGCACCCCAAGTCTGTGAAATTTGTCGTGACGTAGGCATTGTTGTGCTTCTACCGGTGACACCAGAATACTAACTTTCAAAATTATTTCAAGCAATTGGGACATGGGCATTCCCATGGTATTTATCGATATAAAACCTGCTTTTTCACTCCATTTGATAAAAACGTGATCTAAGTGTGTTACAGGTTTGTAGATTAACTAAATTATAATTTATTTTCGCTGGATGGAACTAGGATGTGCGGCTTTAATCTTGCATTTTTATAGCCCCCCCCCCCCCCCCCCCCAATAAAACACCGCCCCTTCCACCCCAAAAAGGTAGTAGTAGGCTAATGATGAAATAATGATACACTGTTATTATTATTATTATTATTATTATTATTATTACATGTATTCTAATGTTGGTACCGGCCTCGGTGGCGTCGTGGCAGGCCATCGGTCTACAGGCTGGTAGGTACTGGGTTCGGATCCCAGTCGAGGCATGGGATTTTTAATCCAGATACCGACTCCAAACCCTGAGTGAGTGCTCCGCAAGGTTCAGTGGGTAGGTGTAAACCACTTGCACCGACCAGTGATCCATAACTGGTTCAATAAAGGCCATGGTTTGTGCTATCCTGCCTGTGGGAAGCGCAAATAAAAGATCCCTTGCTGCCAATCGGAAGAGTAGCCCATATAATGGCGACAGCGGGTTTCCTCTCAAACTGTGTGGTCCTGAACCATATGTCTGACGCCATATAACCGTAAATAAAATGTGTTGAGTGCGTCGTTAAATAAAACACTTCTTTCTTTCTTTCTAATGTTGGTAAAATCACGTTGCGGTGGGGTGGGTGGGGGCGGTTGTTACAGAAACATTACATAAATTTAGAGGGGGACCCGAGAGTGGTGTCAGCGTTACTGGTATATTAAAAAAAAAAAAAAAAAAAATGTATTTTGAGTTTTATTGCCCCTTGCAATTTTGCGCATTTGAAATATGACTAAATACAGCAAAATAACCTTTTAGTCATATTTATTTGCGGTAAAATTAACTTTTTAAAAACATTACGTAAGGAGCCTCAAAATTGCCATCAGTGAAAAATTATTAAGTTGAAGCCCTGTTGTTAGTTTGTGTACTGTCTACCTCAGGCAGCTGATAATTTGTAATTTTTATTTATTTATTTATTTATTATTAATAATTTTTTGTTAGTGCTGTAGGGGCTGTAAAACTTGTAGTCGATAGTAATCAAACATTTAGTATCAACAATGCAACATCTCTTAAAAAGAATTTCATTTTATTTAATCGCGTTTTCTAACAGCTGGCAGTACGCTGCTAAATAGTAGACTGGCCACGTGGACATGCAAATATCGTTTATTGACACCGCGAGGCGAATCAACTGAACAAAACTGGTTGAACACGTTTGGTTCTAAAAATCGAGATGGAAAAAAATCTTTCGCAAATTGTTTCGCCAAACAAAAAATTCTTTTGCAATTTTTTTATTTTTTTTTTCGCAATTGGCGACTTTGGCGAACGACAGCGCGAGCCCTGTAGCAATATTACGCTATTCATATGTCTATGAAAAACACAAAAGGGTCCGCTAGAGTAATATACTCCCCTGTTCAGAAAACGCACTGTTCGTACAGTACTTAGTATGTATTCCTCCTGTTCCAGGTGGTTCGGTAATATGGATCAATCAAATAATTTACCGCCTATATACATTTTTGCGGTGAATATAGCCAGCACTCGTTAGCGGAGGCTATATACACGGCCGTCGGATATATATAGTCACATCGTATATAAACACCGTCTAATTCAGAGTATTCTTTTAAAATGTAACAGTTCCTGTCCCAAGCATGGGCGTACGACCCGGGGGGGGGGGGGGGGGCAGGGGGGCAATTGCCCCCCCCCCCCCAAATTCGGGCAAAACAGTGGGGGAAATTCGGGCAGTTTTTATCTGGGTAAAATTTCGGGCAAATCAACCCCTCCAGCCCCCCTAAATCAAAGAGTCCCCATACGCCCATGGTCCCAAGTCAGCTGTTATGGCATATTTTGCATAAAATGAATTTGACAAGGTGGAAAATGAAGGTGTTTGAGATCCAGATGTTTAGAGTTTTTTGCGTACGACTAACGATAAATTTACCTATAGATACAAACTTGCAAAGGCCTAACTAGTCGGTATTGTTGACGTTTAACATGCTTCTTTCTATTACTAAAATAAATTAATGTAAAAGCTAATTATCATTCATTACATGTTTTTATTAATTTTTAGTAACTTATTTTCCTTGTTTTTTTTAGTTTTTTTTCTATTTAACCTATGTCGCAGAGGACGGACAGGCGTTCTCGTTACACGAGCTTGGTAAATTGTTTTGACGCTGCGGTTATTCGGGGGATGCCCGTCATGTGACTCAAAATAATACGTCACACCTCTGCTATCCAAATAGCCGTTATTTTTCTCTGAATTATGAACCGTCGACATAATTTTTTTTTTTTTTTTTTTTATAAAATTTCGATAATAAGCGGACTATGCTGGTTATGTAGATGGTTCAATAAAGTACTTTTAAGTACAAATCAAATGTATATATTGTCATATAATACTTTGTTGGGTCAATAATTAGGACACCATCTGTAATTAGCGCCTTACAATGCAGCAAACTCAGGAATGTCCCTTTAAAGGTAAGGTCAACCCAAACAAGAGCCTTATGTGTTGGAAAGATACATACCTGGACCACCAACACATACTGACAACATACTGACACTTTTACAAATGAAAAACGCGTAATTTTAGAGTTAATATATATTTTTTTTATTCCTGCTAACTGGGGCGAAGTGACATCAGCTCCGCGTCCATCTTCTCTATGCACAGTATAAACAAACACTAATTTACGACAAGGCGCTTCGCTTTCATCAACCTGACTTGTAAAACAACATAAATGACTTGATAGTATCATAAACTATTTAACTAAATATATTTCAGTTTGCATCAATAGAATGAAGTGGAGTTACAGTATTTTTCTTTTTTTAAAAACCAAAGAAAAAATGCATATTATTAGGCCTATTGGTAGGGTACGTTCGAGCAAAAATGACCATTCACGATACCCAAGTGATACTTTTATTTTCTTTGGGACTGTAATTGGTCAGTTTTGTGATTTTAGATGGGAAAGCCTTCTTAATCAAGGTTTTAACAGAATTACTTACAGTAATTGTCTAGACAATGTCTGGGGACCGTCTAAATATACACCTGCCAATCAGGAACCACAGGTACAGGCCACAGAAAGAACATTGTATATACATTTTAATAAGTTCAGACGAGCAGCAAAAAATATTGATGGGAGTGATTAGTTGCTCCCCTAATTTAGATTATTGATGGGAGTGATTAGCTGCTTCCCAAATAATATTGAGGGGAGTGATTAGTTTCTCCCCTAATTTAGATTATTGACGGGAGTGATTAGTTGCTCCTCTAATTTAGATTATTGAGGGAGTGATTAGTTGCTCCCCAGATAATATTATTGAGGGGAGTGATTAGTTGCTCCCCAATTTAGATTACTGAGGGGAGTGATTAGTTGCTACCCAGATAATATTACTGAGGGGAGTGATTAGTTGCTCCTCTAATTTAGATTATTGAGGGAAATGATTAGTTGCTCCACTAATTTAGATTATTGACGGGAGTGATTAGTTGCTCCCCTAATTTAGATTTTTGATGGGAGTGATTAGTTGCTCCCCTAATTTAGATTACTGAGGGGAGTGATTAGTTGCTACCTAGATAATATTACTGAGGGGAGTGATTAGTTGCTCCTCTAATTTAGATTATTGACGGGAGTGATTAGTTGCTCCCCTAATTTAGATTTTTTATGGGAGTGATTAGTTGCTCCCCTAATTTAGATTATTGAGAGGAGTGATTAGTTGCTCCCCTAATTTAGATTTTTTATGGGAGTGATTAGTTGCTCCCCTAATTTAGATTATTGAGAGGAGTGATTAGTTGCTCCCCAGATAATATTATTGAGGGGAGTGATTAGTTGCTCCCTTAATTTAGATTACTGAGGGAAGTGATTAGGTGCTCCCCTAATTTAGATTATTGACGGGAGTGATTAGTTGCTCCCCAGATAATATTACTGAGGGGGGTGAGTAGTTGCTCCCCTAATTTGAGTAACACCAATGACCATTAGTAACACCAATGAGAATGTGTTTTAATAAGATGCCATTTTTTCTCGCTTTCCCTATTTTTGAAGATGATTTGAAAATTAAAGGGATTTGTGCAGCATCATAGTTGTATAATGACACTGGGTAAAATAAATGTTTTGTTGGAATGTAAAGAGTATATCTTCAACGTCCCTATGCTTGTTATGCTTGGTACGTGCAATTAACATCCGATTTGTTGTTGTCTGCTTGTCGTTCATTTGTGAGGTTTTTTCTTCACAGTTAGTGAAAATTTTCATTAACAATAAAGTTCAGACAAGTAAGTATCTAAACGCAAAACTTGACAAACCCCTAAAACCATTAAGATTACTACAGTCCATCCCATCCTTCTACAAACGTGTTTTTTTGTTTTTTTGTTTTTTGTTAATAATTTCAGTTTGGTTTGACGTAAAAAGACATGTAAAAGTGTTTTGGAAATAAAAAATAAACAGGATACTATTTTTGTGTCCAATTTACAAAATAACTAACATGTAGTAAATTTCATAGTATGAAAAAAGGCGTTCCCTGTGGAACTGACTAAGAGTCGTTTTTGTTTATTCCTTAAAATTACTGATATCGGGCCCATTTGACTCATAGAAATTAACTTAAAATGGAGGAAGATAATTTAACTTTCAGTGCGTGTCACATGACCTCATATGTGCCAGATTAACAAAGCCAAATAATTTAATGTTTATGACTTTTAAGCCCCCTATTGTTAGAATTTGTTTTCAGTTATTATATATTCGATCTGCAAAAGGTATGCTACATTTTTTTAACTCGACTGTAGTGAATAGTAGACAAATAATCCATTCGTAACAATTGTAATAATTGTATAAATTCTGTTAATTAAGAATCAACTCATTAGAAAATTGATATTTTACAATCTATTCACTAGTATGAACATAAACCAGGCTCAAACTACCAACCACTAAGAAAATTAGCAGCCAGCAATCACTAACTTTTTTCAGTCATCCACATTGACTGCCGATCAGCGATTCGATTTGGTTGAGTCTGTTATTTTCTAACCAGTATTGTAATGAATTTCGCCGCATAGACTAGTATCCTTTGCTTCGCAGCCTTTGCTACCGAACGGATTCACGTGTTCATTTGCTAATCTTTGGATTATTAATACTAAATTTTATTAATATTTTGATATACTATATTATATTATATTTGATATATTGTTGTTGTTTTTATTTTAACATATAGCGATATTTGTTTATGTTAACATAGTTTTGTTGTAATGATGTTAAAACCCGCTGCTGTGAGGAAATTTTATTCTTTTTCAGATTGTAGCCAGAGGACCAGACGATGTCCAATAATGGAAAAAGGAGAACGTCAATCATTTGGGTTACATGTCCATAATTTATTACTTCATCATCAGGCCTATTATTATAATTTAATTTAGTGTTATTATCAAGCCAATTATTCTTTAATTTATTATTTTAAAAGCACTTTTGTAAACGAAAATAATTTCTAATTATTTCCAGGATGCCAGAAATCATTAAATTAATACAGTCTTTACTCCTGGATTTACTAACTTATTATTATGTAATAAACAAAATTCGTCCCAACTTTTATTATTACAATGCCAAAAGCTTTTCATTTGTTACCGTACATATCTTTATCAATAAATATGTTTGTTGAGTTAAAAGTAACAATAATCACTTTTAATTCCAGATGGACCACAGAACTGTCCTGAAGAATGGCCAGAACTTAAAGAAAGTGGTGATTTTTCAAATATCACCTAGATTTACCCTAATTACTTTAATACATCAATAATGTCTTAAATTAGATGAAATGTGATAATAATATGATGGAAACCACTGCTATTGGTTCCCAAGTATCACACTAAGTGTAGAACCAGAATATATAAACAAATTCCCAACAACCCTCCCAGATTTGTAAATATACTTCTTACAATGCCGAGCATACGAAAAGTGAACTCCATGTTCCCATCTATACTAAAGCAGACGGAAACCACTGCTATTGGTTTCTAAGTATCAAACTAAGTGTAGAACCAGAATATATAAACAAATTGCTGTCAACCTTCCCAGATATTTAAATATACTTCTCTAACTTAGGCTAAAATTCTGATTTTACAATGCTGAGCATACGAAAAGTGAACTCATTGTTTCCATCTATACTAAAGTCGATGAAAACCACTGCTATTGGTTTCTAAGTATCAAACTAAGTGTAGAACCAGAATATATAAACAAATTGCTGTCAACCTTCCCAGATTTTTAAATATACTTCTCTAACTTAGGCTAAAATTCTGATTTTACAATGCTGAGCATACGAAAAGTGAACTCATTGTTTCCATCTATACTAAAGTCGATGGAAACCACTGCTATTGGTTTCTAAGTATCAAACTAAGTGTATAATTAGAATATATAAACAAATCGCTGTCAGCCTTTCCAGATTTTTAAATATACTTCTCTAACGTAGGCTAAAATTCTGATTTTACAATGCTGAGCATACGAAAAGTGAACTCCATGTTTCCATCTATACTAAAGCCGATGGAAACCACTGCTATTGGTTTCTAAGTATCAAACTAAGTGTATAACTAGAATATATAAACAAATCCCTGTCAACCTTCCCAGTTTTTTTATATATATTTTTTTTAATTTGGGCTAACAGGGGCTATTGGCCTAAAATTCCGATTTTACAATGCCGAGCATCCGAAAAGTAACCCATCTATACTAAAGTCGATGGAAACCACTGCTATTGGTTTATATGTATCACACAAAGTGTATAAGGGTAGTTTCAGGGAAAAGGTTGCACTGCTCGTTGATTGGAATAAAATGTTCATAACTTTAACATTTAAAGCTCTGTTCTGCTGAAATTTTATTGGTACCTGTGTGAATGGTATAGCAACATACAAACCAAATTTTATTGAAATAACTTGATTTTTCATCAAGTAGTGAATATTTATATATCAAAATAACACATTTACGAGTCTCATTTGCATTTTTGCATTATTCCATCACTATTTTAATAATAATGTGATGTGAAATAGATACTTTTATTTTTATTTATTTGAATACCAGACTACTGGTAAAAAAGGTTTTACCAACCATATTAAAACTGGATGCTGTGTTATAAATTTACAGTATTTTAAAGAACTAACCCTGTTTTCCGTTAATTATTTTTTTAAGATGTCCTGTCTTGAACATTGACCTATAAATAATTCAAATAACATTTTAAAACAATTATTTTTGTATTAGTTTAATCACAATAGACACCTACAGTTGTGTTAAGAACAAAAATTGATGTAACTTTGTTATTTACTTTGAGATATTTATTGTAACATAGAGCCTAAAAATGTCTGTTAAAAAATGTCCCCTCCTAAACATAGGTCAAATAAATATATACAGGCAGGTTACAAAACTTTAATCATATAGTACATGCATAATAGCCTACAAAAACTAATTTGTATAATTATTGTGTTTGTATGAATTGTAGTTCTATAAATACACAAAATTTTGCATGTTAAACAAAATGTCCTCTCCTAAACACAGTTTTAATATGTATATTTAAATATCTTTTTGCAAAGTGCTTTTATTACATTATCAATATATTTAATCGAATGGATACAAAATACAATTCTATACCAATTTCATAATATATATGAAGTTTGTTTGATAGATTTTTAAAAAAAGGCTTGTGAGATATGCATTATTGAGAATTATTTTATGTCTAAAATAAAAAATAAAACATGCTTATATGTATGATTTAAATTCATTTAAAATTAACTATCCATTCACTGATGCAGTGGCAATTTTATATCACAATGTTCAAGTTCCGGAAAGGACATTTTATAACATGTTAAAGTTGAGCAGATTTGATATTGACATGTCTGGGAGTTGCTATGCACATGTGACTTGTATGGAAGTCTGAGAGATGTCAGCTTTGTTTATTATTCTGTCACACTTGAACACTTGTGCAGTTATCAATTTTGGTTCTTTATTCTGCCATGTGTATATACAGTCAAACTGTGTTAAACATTCATCATAAGGAGGACATGTATCAAATTGGCCTTTTTAACACAGATGCCTGTTTTATACAGGTGGCTGCTTAATGTAGTCCAGTTCATATTACTATAGAATCTGATGTTTTTTAAGAATACTGTTTTCTATAACGAGGGTTATTACATTAGACAAATAACCAATACACAATGCAAGTGTAAAATGCTTCAAGGTGATCATATTTGTATGAAATTCTGTCAAATAGCCATGGACAAAGTCCTCCTAGACTGTCGGAGTGGAGTGCTTAAAAAGTCGTTTCATCTTTCTTGGGCCTTTAACGGTTGAAGGACATGAGCCTTTTATTCTGTAACAGTTGCAGGACATAAAATCCAAATATTACAAAATAAAGCTGACAAATGATATTGCAAGCTAAGTAGATTGTGTGTCTTGAAATTGTATGCAGCAGTGTACATATGAATGACAGGTAATCTTTCAATGTTAATTATCTAATTACACCATTACATGCAGATTCATATCAAATATTATTTTCTAATACAATTATGAATTAAAATTTTTAAAAAGATTAAGAGCAGTCTCAGTTTATTTAACTGAAATCTACATGTTAAAAAAAATGTCCCCTCATAAACAAAATTACCATTTTTACACTGCATTGTTTGAAAGCTTATATTACTGCTAATACTAATGCAATCAACATTATTTTTATCTAGTATTCTAAAAAAAACATATTGAAATTTCATTTCTAATTCAGTTATAGACATTCTGTTTGTAAGATTAGTATTTAGTGGTTTCTGTTTAAAATAAATCATTTTTACATAGAAGAATATTTATAAAATATTACCAAAAATCATCAGAAAACTTAAAATCCTTGGCCTTATTAATGAAAAAATAGTTACTCTTAACAATTTCCTATTTAAAAAAACCCTCAGTTTATCCTTA
The DNA here is from genome assembly GCF_016097555.1 of Gigantopelta aegis. Taxonomy (NCBI): domain Eukaryota; kingdom Metazoa; phylum Mollusca; class Gastropoda; order Neomphalida; family Peltospiridae; genus Gigantopelta; species Gigantopelta aegis. The sequence goes on along the minus strand of NC_054710.1, from coordinate 15,388,254 downwards.
GAAATGTATTACATAAAAGCTTATGATTATGCTGTACCTATGTGTCCTCATATTTTGAATGCTGTACATGTAATCATATCACTGATTATTTCATAAACCGTAACAGCTGTTGGTACAAATTTTTTTTATAAAACATTTCTCTAGTCATATTGCTTTTTAAAAATATTGTTTTTTATAGAATGCTGCATAGTTCATTTTTGTGTCCCAGTGAGACTCTTTATGCAACCTTTCCCGTGAAACTGCCCATAACTGGAATATGTAAACAAATCAGTCAACCTTCCTAGTTTTTCAAATGTACTTAGTGTTTTCCCTAGCCTGTTTTAGTATGTTTGTCAAATTTCTAGGGAAATCACTAATACTTTTTTAACATAGGCTAAAATTCCGATTTTATTATGCTGAACGTACCGAAAGTGAGCCCCATGTTTTCATCTATACTAAAGTCGTTGGAAACCACTGCTATTGGTTTCTAAGTATCACACGAAGTATACAACTAGAATATATAAACAAATCCCTGTCAAACTTCCCAGTTTTTAAAACTAGAATATGTAAACAAATCAACTTCTATAACTAACTTGGGCTAAAATTCCAATTTTATTGCCGACACCGACCCCATGTTTCCATATACTAAAGTGGAAACCCCATGTTTCACCATCTATACTAAAATTTTCTATAATGGAAACCACTGAAAAGTAATCCCCTTGTTTCCATCTATACTAAAGTGATGGAAACGACTGTATCACACTATATAGACAAATGGTTTCTAAGTATCACACTAAGTGTACAACTAGAATATATAAACAAATCCCTGTCAACCTTCCCAGTTTTTCAAATATACTTCTCTAACTTGGGCTAAAATTCCAATTTTATTATGCCGACCATATGAAAAGTGAACCCCATGTTTCCATCTATACTAAAGTCGATGGAAACTACTGCTATTGGTTTCTATGTATCACACTAAGTGTACAACTAGAATATATAAACAAATCCCTGTCAACCTTCCCAGTTTTTCAAATATACTTCTATAACTTGGGCTAAAATTCTGATTTTATTATGCCGAGCATATGAAAAGTGAACCCCATGTTTCCATCTATACTAAAGTCGATGGAAACCACTGCTATTGGTTTCTATGTATCACACTAAGTTTCTGTAAGTATCAAACCAATGTGTACTAAGTGTACAACTACAATATGTAACAAATCTCTGTCAACCTTCCCAGTTTTTCAAATATACTTCTCTAACTTGGGCTAAAATTCCAATTTTATTACACCGACCATATGTAAAGTGAACCCCATGTTTCCATCTATACTAAAGTTGATGGAAACCATTGCTATTGGTTTCTATGTACCACACTAAGTGTACAACTAGAATATGTAAACAAATCCCTGTCAACCTTCCCAGTTTTTCAAATATACTTCTCTAACTTAGGCTAAAATTCTGAGTTTATTATGCTGAGCATACAAAAAGTGAACCCCAAGTTTCCATCTATACTAAAGTCGATGGAAACCACTGCTATTGGTTTCTATATATCACACTAAGTGTATAACTTGAATATATTAACAAATCCCTGTCAATCTTCCCATTTAAAAAAAAAAATTCTTTTCGTCCATACTGAAGTCAATTGAAAACATTATTATTATTATTATTATTATTATGATTGCTATTATTATTATTATTATTATTATTATTATTATTATTATCATTTCTTCTTCTTATTATTATAAAATTAATACATACACTTTTTGTTTTCATAAGTTATATAATACAAATCAATTTTTTTTTAGATTTCCAAAGATAACTCGTTATGATGGACTAAAGGATTGTCCAGATGAATGAATTGTCATCGCTCGAAGCAGCCATTAAGACATTCACTGTAGCAACTACTGTACAACAACTGGTAATTTTTAATGTACTGAACTCCATTGAAAAAGGACTACCTAATTTTCCTTTATTGCTATCGCATGAGTGAGATTTCTAGTAAACACACAATAACCCTAACCTGTGTATACAATTTTTGGGTTATATATTGCCTTCCGAATGCATTCCTTTATACAAAATCAGTTAAATGTTGTATTATTGCTTGTCATATTCTTTTAAAAGTACAAATCTGACTGGTGTATTTTCAGTGGAATTTAGTATATATTACGTAGGATAAACAAGTTTTTCAGACTATCGGCTATTAAGCTCAACTAAGACAATCGGCCAGTAATTCTACTTCTGGTAAACTGGTGTTTTAATGAAATGTGCCACATATAGACAATTTTTTAGTAACTTAGTGTACCAGTGCTCTATTTCTTCATAACCTTTGCTACTACGAAACAAATTACTGGTCTACCAAATGGATTGTTTGTAACTGTTCATATGCTTGGTAATGAACAAATTTCTATTGATAAAAATTAAAATAGCTATAGCGGTTTACTAATTATTTTTTGCATAATTTTTTTTTTAATACTTATATTAAGAATACTTACGCTCCACACGACTAACTTATTAAAATGTACAATTGTTGTTTTATCAGTTATATAACACAAATGACTTTTAATTTCAGATATCAAAAGAAATCTCATTGAGAACTATTGTGATGAATGGCCAACAATTGAAGCAGTTATGGCATCAACTACTGAACTAAAACTGGTAACTTTTTAATATAACAAGTAGAAAAACAAGTATTTAAATTTCAGACTTACCAATCAATCAGGACCACATCTATATTATTTTGAATAATGAAAATTGATGTGGACTTCCCTCTATGTTTTTGAATATGGGAATATAGATGTAACTGGAATATATATTTTTTAAAATCTGTCAACCATCCTAATTTTCCTTGAATTGGGTGAGAAACAGTCGGCTTTGTCTATGTTCGTTACATCTACTTTTCATGCCCATTCTAAAATTTAATTCATTTATACTAAAATCAATGGGAATCTCTCCTATGTTTTTTATATTTGAATATATAGGTATCTGGACTATATTAACAAACCCATATCAAACCTGCCAGATTTTTATGTATTGGTAAGAAATTTTGCTGACAGTTGGCTTTCTTTGTATGTGTTTCATCAACTTTTCACACCCATCCTTCCATCTGGACTAAAACCAATGATGTCCTCTCTATGGTTATGAATAATGAAATATATGTGTAACTAGAATATATGTGTAACTAGAATATATTAAAGGAATGCTAAAGCAAGGCTTTTGGACTGGTATGCATATTCAATGATACATAATGCACATTATTGCTTAATATCAACAAATATAATCGTATAGTTAATTAATAAAATGGTTAAATGTGACGGCTGAAGAAACAAAACATACCTGATTTTTGCGAATGCATCGCAGTGTTCTGTAATAATATCCATCCCAATAACACAGCAACGTTTATATGTGGTTTATTTTTCAATACAAAATAAACCACCATTGTCAAAGTGTTGAAATATATGTATACTCTTCAAAAGAAGAAACGCAAAACCACATTGTCGTAACATTTGGAGAATTGATTTAATTATTGAATGGTGAGTCCGATAATTACCAAATGTTGCAGGATTGTTCACAATTCACTCTAGTCCATTGTGAGTAAGTGATAGGACATACCACCAAGGTCAAAGTCATCTGGAGTCAATACCGTGTGTGGCCTCCGCGTGTGTTGACAACTGCCTGGCACCGCCTGCCCATTGAAGCAACCAGAGTACGGATGACGTCCCGGGGGATGGTGGCCCACTCGGCCTGCAACGCTGCTGCCAGCTCGGGCAGGGTCTGGGGCTGTGGTTGTCGCTGTCGGAGACGTCGGTCCAACTCGTCCCATAGATGCTCAATTGGGTTCAAATCCGGTGATATCGATGGCCAAGGAAGGACATTAATGTTGTTGTTCTGTAGGAAAGCCGTTGTGAGACGTGCTGTGTGAGGCCTGGCGTTGTCATGTTGGAACACTGCGTTGGCGTTGGCCATAACTGGAACGATGTGTGGCCGGAGGATCTGGTCAATCTGTGCATTCAGGTTGCCCTGCACGTGGACCAGGTCAGTTCTGCCAGTGTGTGAGATGGCTGCCCACACCATGACACTACCCCCGCCGAATCTGTCCACTTCCTGCACGCAGTTTGCCGCATAACGTTCACCACGACGCCTATACACGCGACATCTTCCATCATGACGTCGGAGCAGAAATCGGGACTCGTCACTGAACCACACCTGTCTCCATCGCAGTTGAGGCCATTGTCGATGAATCTGGCACCACTGCAGTCGGAGTCGACGGTGTTGTGGTGTTAAGATGACACCTCGAACTGGACGTCTGGCACGAATTCCTACCTCACGTAGGCGGTTCCGTACGGTCTGGTCGGATATCCTGCGCAAACCTGGTATTGCTGCGGCTGTGGAGGTGGCAGTAGTCAATCGTTCCCGAAGGTGGCGTACCCGGATGTAGCGGTCCTGCCCGGGGGTAGTGACCCGTGGTCGACCGGATCTAGGGAGGTCACGTGTTGATCCATGTTGCTGGTAACGGTCCCACAGTCTGGAGATGGTGCTTGGGGACACATGGAATGCCCTGGCAACGGCCGTTCTGGATTCGCCTGCGTCTAGTCGGCCGATGGCATTGTTTCTCGGCGGTTCACTGAGACGTGGCATGTCCTGGATTGTCAACTGTCGGCCAGATACAGAGGCCAGGCAAGCGAACACCCTGCACTTTTATACTGTCGGTGTTCATGTTGCACGTGCAGACAACGCACGTGCAGTGGTGACATGGTTTGCACGTGGCTGCGTTTTTGCGAATATTCACATTTTGGAACTTTATTGTACAGTAGCTGCGTTTTATCGAATGTAACCGTGGGAATGTGTTTGGGACGTGCAATGACCTTATATTCACAAAGCATGAACCGGTAGGAAACATAAAATCGGAGTTATAACCCATTTGTACCCTTTTGCGTTTCTTTTTTTGAAGAGTATATTATATTTTGTATATAAATTAACCCACATACTGAAATAATAGTCGAGTGTTTTCTTGGTTAATTGGTCTTTTCTTTCCGTGGCCTGTACCTGTGGTTCTTGATTGGCAGGTGTATATTTAGACGGTCCCTAGACACTGCGTCTAGACACACTTCTTTTATTAAGATCACATGTTATTGTGTGATAACCTCAAATCGTAATGGACTTTATCAGCCGTCCTGCTTTATTACTGTAATTCTGTAAAACCCTTGATTAAGTAGACTTTCCCATCTAAAATCACAAAACTGACCAATTACGTAGTCCCAGAGAAAAGAAAATTATCACTTGGGTATCGTGAGTGGTCGTTTTTGCTGGAACGTATCCTACCAATAGGCCTAACAATATGCATTTTTTCTTTGGATTTTTTAAAAGAAAAAAATACTATAACTCCATTTCGTTATATTGATGCAAATTGAAATATATTTAGTTAATAGTTTATTATACTATCAAGTCATTTATGTTGTTTTACAAGTCAGGTTGATGAAAGCGAAGCACCTTGTAAATTAGAGCATTTGTTTACACTGTGCATAATAGAGAAGTTGGACCTGAGCTGACGTCACTTTGCCCCAAGCTATACCACAGGACGTCACAAAAACGAAGCAAAATGGCTGCCCCCAGTTAGCAGTAATAATCATGTTTTTTCATTAATTCTAAAATTACACGTTTTTTTATTTGTTAAAGTGTCAGTATGTGTTGGTGGTCCAGGTATGCATCTTTCCAACACATAAATCTCTTGTTGGAGTTTAGTCTACCTTTAAGAAAGCCATGTCAACCCTCCAAAGTTTCCTTCTTTTGGGTGAAAAACTGTCAACAATCATTTTTCTGTGTTCATCTGATGAACCTTTCACACCCATCTTTGCATCTGTACTAAAATCGATGGGGACTACCAGGTTTTGAATATTAGAATACATACATTAACTACAATATATTAACAAATGTCTGTCAAGCCTCCCAGTTTTCTTTCTGACATTGCTCATATAGGTGTACATAATATGACTGTCATCTAATTTGCAGTGTTATAATGTGCTTCAAAATTTCATTGAAGGTTGCTTTCTTTTTTTTCTTTTTTTCAGTGGCCTGCTATGAGAACATTGAGAATGAGTTAAGTTTCAGTGTAGTCGCCTCTCCTTGTATCACTTCACCTGTATAGAGCAACAACAAACACGGCCATGGTGATGACCACAGACTGATATAACATAGCAAGGAATCTTTTATATGCACCAACTCACAGACAGGATAGCACATACCATGGTATTACGCTAGTGATACATATGTATAGTGAAACATTTATTTCTGGTTGGTTTTTCCCAAACTACTCACTGACAGGAAAATATCTTTATTGTCTGCTCATAGTTTTAAAATTATATTTTCTTCATTAGTTTATCGTACTAAACTTCAGATTTGATTCTTTTTTCATTAATGCTTCTCTACTAGTTGATGATCCATTTTGTATGAAAGTTTGTTTTGTTAACAACACTACTAGTACATTGATTTATTAATCATCGGCTATTGGATATCAAACATTTGGTTATTTTGACAGTCTTAGAGAGAAAACCAGCTACATTTTTCATTATTAGCAAGGGATCTTTTATATGCACCATCTCACAGACAGGATAGCACATACCATGGTCTTTGATATATCAGTCACGGTGCACTGGCTGAAATGCGAAGTAGACCGACCACACATAAGACGAGTGCTTTACCACTGGGCTACATCCAGTCCCTCTATTTTGTATGTGTCTAGGATGGAGAAAGTCCATGAGCAGATGACGTTCTTCACTGTGTGTGAGTATTGTCATTGTTTGTATATTGACAGTTTTCTTTTATTTTTATGTCAAGTCAAGTCAAGTCAAACTGAAAATGCTACATAAAAAGAATAAACAAAGTCATTCATGTGGTATAGTTTGTCTTTATTTCGTGGTTATGTAATTTACAGAACTAAATTTTAGTTACATGTGCATTTATTTAAAACTACTATGTCATGAATATTTTGGCTGAATATATAACATTGTTGAACATAATTTGTGGAAGAATATAAATATTTTTCACTTGCATGCTTTCCATGTGTCAAATTACTTATTTTTAAGTAAAAGACAATACATTATCTTCAGTTTTAAATGTACTAAAATTTAAAAATCAAAAAGTTCTGGTGTTTAACTTTTGCTGAGGTGTATATATTTTTGGCGTAAAATGTTCTCCATTGCATATATCTGTTGATTTATAATAGGTATAAGCTAGTATTTTATTAAAATTAATGTTATATACAGGATGTTGTGAAAAGGTACTTGCATTCTGTATATTGTGAGGTTTGGTCATGCAGTGATGGAATTGCATATTGGGTTTCCTGAATTAATTGAATAACCTACCATTGCATGAAAGCCTTCCATACTTCATGAATTAATATGCACAAGAACACAATGAATTTTTAGAAATGCTATACATTGAGGACCAAACCTTTGAGGCTCAACATGCTGTCACAGACGGACACCTCAACTATTTCAGCTACCTGTCTAGGAAAGTGCTTGGTTCTAAATGAGATAAAAGTCATTGTCGTGCCCTAATACTTATAATACAAAAATACGGTTGAAAAATTAAATGAATGAATGAATGTTTAACGACACCGCAGCACGAAAAATACATCGGCTATTGGGTGTCAAACTATGGTAAATGTAAACACAATGTGATGATCAACATCAATATAAAAATTCAACAGTTAAATAAAAAGACAGTGTAAAGGACTGTGTAAAAATACAAATATCACAGATATATATAATTAAAATTTTGAATAAAATTCAGTATCACGTAAAAATTGTAAAATAAGTACTGGATGGAATCGAAAGGATTCCATCACAGTTCGTGGTTCAAATATATCTTTTCGAATTGCTTTCAGATGGGTACACTCCACCAAATTGTGGTATACAGTCGGAGTATACTGACGGTGCTCACACTGAGGTGGAGGATCCTTCTTCAAGATACATTAATGGGTCAAGTAAGTGTGACCGATGCGGGCACGACACAAGACTATTTCATCCTTCCTGCACTGTCTATAGGAGGACTGCCACTCTCCCAAGACTGGCTTGATAGCATGAAGCTTGTTCGCAACCTCACCGTCCCAATCACGTTGCCAAGTCGAAAAGATAAATTGGTTAATATTGAGTTTAAAATCAGTATAAGGCACACCAACCCTGGCATGAGACAAATTCAAAGCAGACTTGGCAGCTGAATCTGCCTTTTCATTACTCTTGATGCCAACATGGCTGGGTACCCAACACAATACAAAATCTTTTTTGGCAATAGATAAAAAGACATTCGTATCGTATAGATAAAAAGACTTTCGTATCACCATCCCAATTAAGGGATGGTCCAGCTTCATATTGCGCAAAGCTTGAAGACACGAAAGTGAGTCAGTAAAACTAATAAACTTGGATGCTATGGAATCTTTGATTTCTTCTAAGGCTTTAATGACTGCCCAAACTTCAGCACTAAATATTGATGCCGAGTCAGGCAGTCTCATGAAAATGATAGTGTCTGATGGAAAAACTGTAGCACAATCCACAGAATTCCCATCCCGTGATCCATCTGTATACACAGGAATGTAATCACGGTACTTGTCCTGAATTTCCATGAAAAACTGTTTATACACAACAGCATCTGTACGATCTTTCTTCAGATGCGAAAGATGAAACACAATTTTAGGTGGTGTAAAACACCATGGTGGTAAAACAAAATATGAAGGAGTTTCCAAAGTGTCTGATAAATCATTGATGGAAAGCGACAAAAAGTGCTTAATGCGAAGACCAAATGTATGAATAGCATTTAGCCTTGCATCAAACAACTTCATATATTTGTTGTCAAACACCGCATCATGTGTTGGATGTGTTGGTAAAGATATAATCTTGGCAGCATACTGCAGAGAAAGCTTGGCACGTCTAGCACCCAAACAAGGTTCGTGTGCATCAACGTACAAGCCCCTGCGTGTGCTGTAACCTCACCGTGGTGCAGGCGTGTAACATTCTCTTTGGGAATGGCCAATACAGCACAAATTGAAGTTTAGAGTAAAATTCGGTGTCCGTAAAATTCTGTGATATTTGTATTTGTATTTTTGGCACAGTTCTTTACACTGTTTTTGTTTAAACCTTGAATTTTTATATTGATGTTGATCATCACTTTATTTATGTGCATTACCATAGTTTGACACCCAATAGCCGATGTATTTTTCGTGCTGGGGTGTCGTTAAACATTCATTCATTCATTCATTCAACGTACAAGCTCTCTATAGGAGATGTTCTAAATGCACCAAGACAAAGCCTAATTCCCTGGTTGTGTATAGGATCTAGCATCTGCAAGTAAGACTTGCGTGCCGACCCATACACAATGCATCCATAATCAAGTTTTGACCTCACAAGAGATCGATACAGACGAAGCATAACCTTGCAGTCTGTTCCCCATTCTGTATTACCAATAACTTTTAAAACATTAAGAGCTTTTAAGCTCTTCTTTTTTACATATAAAAGATAGCTTCCTGTCAAATATAACCCCCAGAAATTTAGTCTCCTCCACAACTGGAATTGGATTTTTGTCCAAAAACAACTGTGGATCTAAGTGGAGACCTCTTTTCTGGCAGATATGCATACAAACCGTTTTTGCCTTTGAGAATCTAAAGCCATTCTCAGTTGCCCATTGATGAAGTTTATTCAAACAAAGCTGCAACTTACATTCAATGATACTCATATTGAACGATCTATAGCAAATCTGAAAATCATCGACATATAACGAGCAATCCACACCAGGTGTTAAACACTGGGTGATGCTGTTAATTTTCACAGAAAATAAAGTTACAGACAGGATACTACCTTGAGGCACACCCATCTCCTGTGGGTGAATGTCGGACAAAGTCGACCCCACCCAGACTTTAAAAGATCTATCTCTTAAAAATTGAGATATAAAAACAGGAAGTCGACTTCTTAGGCCCATGCCATGAAGGTCTTTTAAAATCCCATATTTCCACGTCGTATCGTAAGCTTTCTCCAAATCAAAAAACACTGAAACCAAGTGCTGATTATGGATGAAAGCTTCCCTACAAAACGTTTTAAATCAAACAAGATGATCAACCGTGCTACGTCTAGATCTGAACCCACATTGCACGTTAGTGAGCAATTTGTGAGATTCAAGATACCAGACAAGTCTACGATTGATCATGCGTTCCATAGTTTTACAAATGCAACTTGTCAAAGCGATAGTGCGATAACTAGTAGGATTAGTTGGATCCTTACCAGGCTTGGGAATAGGAATGATAATTGCTTTCCTCCAATCAGAAGGAAAGTCTCCAGAAATCCAGATGTTATTAAAATATTCAAAAGAACCATCAAAGATGATTCAGGTAAATGCTTCAATAACTGATAATGAATTTCATCTGATCCTACTGAAGTATCATGGGCTCTACGAAGAGCATCCTGCAATTCCTCCATAGAGAAACGCCTGTTGTACACTTCAGCATTTTCAGATGAAAAATTAATGGACTGCTTTTCAGCTTTAGTTCTGACAGATGTAAAAGCATCTGTACTGAAAGCAGAAGATGAATTATGATAAAAGTTGTCTGCCAATGCATTGGCAATGTCACGATGAGACGTGACATCCGTGTCATTGACAGACAAATGATGAACTGTATTACTGGATTCTTTACCTTTGATTTTACGGATCCTATTCCAGACAGATTTTACTGATGTTTGTGAATTCAACTTGGAGACAAAAGTTCTCCAAGATGTTTTCTTACTCTGTCTAATCTCTCTGCGAGCCTTAGCCCTAGCAATACGAAATGCATCCAGGTTGTCTGCTGTAGGTTCACGTTTGAACCGCTCAAGCAACCTGTTTCGCTCTTTGAATGCATCTTTGCACGTATCATTAAACCATGGTTTATTGAAACGCTTTGGTACTGCCGAAGTCTTAGGAATAGTTTTATCTGCAATGTCCTTCAAGATGGAAGTGAACAAAGACATGGGATCATCAGCATCAATAATGGCAAATTGTTGCAGACGAGTGCTGCACAGATGCTGAAACTGACCCCAATTTGCCTACGCCAACTTCCACCTTTGAACCCTTTCAAGTGATGGTGGTCCATCATTCTCCAAAATAATGGGAAAGTGGTCACTATCACAAGGGTCTGAACCAACTTTCCAGGAGAAATCAACAAAAAGTGATGGACTACAAAGAGTTAAATCTATGGAAGTGAAAGAACCACTTGCAGAATGAAAATATGTATGACTTTTATCATTAAATAAAAGTAAGTCGTTTTTGAGAATTAAGTCTTCCAATTGTTTACCTCTAATATTGAGAACCTCGCATCCCCACAAAGTGTGGTGACCATTAAAATCTCCCATAATAGTAAAGGGAGTAGGGAGCTGATCAATAAGATCTTGAAGATCCCTAGGATTAAAATTAAAATGATTACGAGGTGGCAAGTAAACTGAACATAGGGTAACAGTTTTATGAGCCGTGACCTTTACAGCCACAGCTTGTAAATTTGTATTTAATGTTACTATACTCTGAGGAATGTTTTCATTAACAAGAATAGAAACACCCCCAGATGCTCTATTTTCAGTTTCTTGAAACTTATGATAGAGGTTAAATCCTCTCATGGTAATATGATCAGTGTCCTTCAAGAAAGTTTCTTGAAGACACACTGCAAGAGTATTATGTTTTTGAATTAAAAGACTTAATTCATCAAAATTGGGCCTACGCCCACGGCAGTTCCACTGAATGACTGAATTAGTCATCGGGGGACGTATGGGATTAATCTTTGTTTTTTCCTTTGACTTAGACCGTGAGTGAATTTGAGGCAAATCAGCCATCTCATCACCCACATCCATAGCCAAAGGATCAAACGAATTACTTATCGGGACAGAACGCATCTCAATTATTTTCAGACGTCCCGAAGAGCACTCCTTACTGGATATTTTCCCTTTTCCTGACTGAGGAGGACCACTAGGGCCTGGCACCATAGCAGTCGACCTACCTGATGGATTCTGTGAATCCAGAGATAATTGTGTCATTTGTGTAGACGTTTTTGGTGTCTGTAAAGCTTCCTGCTGCTTCTGGTCTGCCTTATCAGCCTGTTTAGCAGCTTTTTCTATATCAGAAAGCTTTCGATATTTCACCTCATCATATCGCCAAGTGATGTCAGTATTAGTTGAAATACTTCTTGTGGAAACCTTGACTGCCATAGCAGGTGTTTCTGTTTCCACAAGTTTCCTAGCCTCAGGAAATGGCAAGTTTTTGTCAACTTATCTGTTGTACCCTTTTCTCGAATTTCCATCGTGCACATTCTCGAGAATATGCAAAATGGTTTCCCTTACAGTTTATACAAATAATGTCATTAGTACATGTTTTGCTGTCATGGTCAAACTGACCACAACGAGCACATGCCAGCTTGTTTCTACACGCAGTTTGACCATGGCCAAACTTCTGACATTTAAAACAGCGTAAGGGATTCGGTATAAATGGCACAACAGATATACTGAGATATCCGGCTTTAACTGATTGAGGAAGGACTGGCATATTAAAGGTTAAGATCAAAGTATTCGTTGGAACAAACTCGTTTTCACTGATATCACACCCTGCGATGATAAGTCTTCTGTTATTTCTTCTTCAGTGACTCCTTCCAGATCTCGTGACCGGATTACCCCTTCGATGAATTGAGGGAGGCGTGAGGCGATACTTTTACTGGCACATTGCACAATGAGGTAGACTTGAGAAGACACGATGAATGCCTCTCAGTCAAACATTCTACCAGTAACGAACCACATTTCAGTTTTTTAACAGACTTTGGCTCGCCAGCCAAGCCGACAAGCCCCTTCTGAATAGCAAATGGAGATAATTTGCTCAAGGCCCCATCAACAGATGAACTGATGACCAGGAACCTCGGCCAGGATTCAGAAGTAACACATTTTGACTTCTTCAAATTCAAACTAGTCCTAGATTCTTCATCAGAAGATGAGGAATCCGCAACCTCCGTGTGGACCCTTTTCAGGGTCCCATCATAAGTTTGAGATTTGTTTTTACCCATAGTGTAGAGTCATGAATTCATCAACCATGCTCCCACCCATCACAGAGTCCAACAAGGGGACATGAAGCTGCGGATAACCACCAGACAATCATGCCAGGGATACATGGTTAATATACTCAGGCAAAAAAAAACAAAAGAAATCACCTGATTGACCCTAGCCACCTGCCCCAAGAGCAACCAATACACATGGTCATTCAAGGAATGGTTATTCTTGGCAAATATAATAAAAAATGTTTGTTTGCTCCAGAGCTTGGCGTGACCAGCCGATTGATCAGGTCGGGCCTCCCTGACCACCCGTCTGGCTGAACTCCAGGCCAAAGTGGAGTGCTGCCAGAAAACATACCCGCAGATATGCACCCAACTCAACCACCAGGATCCCATCAACCAGCATTACAGGATGCACCTTACGGCCAACAAGGTTACCCAAAAGGGGAGTTGTGCTGTATTGGCCATTCTCAAAGAGAATGTTACACCCCTGTACCACGGTAAGGTTACAGCACGCGCAGGGGTTGTTGAACAATTAACTACGGTACTAGATTGACAATAAGCATGTGTTAAAATCGTTATGTAAATGTAATATTGAACAGACATACGTTTACATCATATCATGACAATTGTATTATAAAAAACAATGTAAACAAAAGTTTACATAAATTGACAATTGTATTCTGGCCAAAAATTACATAAATATAGAGGGTTTTGTTTTATTATTATTCCTGTCATGACAAGTTTTCTTATTGACTCATGGCCAACTCTCTTCGGAATGTTCCACCTAGGAATTCCACTGTTTGAAATGCACAAACCCTCAGAATTGCATACCCTCTCCGGAATGGACACCATCTGGACTGCACACCACCTTTCAGGCTCTGGGTTACATCGAATTTCCATTTTCCATCACATCTTAGTCCACCTTAGGATTCCGAGACACCATGGGCTTCTTCAACAACTGCTTGACAAATGTGGATGCAACTGGATACTCGACTGACTTTCATAAGCAGACAAGCCAACAAGTGAACAAATGAACGCTGCAACAATAAAATAAATCTCAATAATACTAAATTACTATATACGTTTGTATATTTATACTCGGTAACACATTTAAAAAAACACAAAAACAAAACTAATGTCATGTAAACATTATTTAACATATTAATTACCTAATTAGTACAATCCAAGTACTATAATTGAAATTACTCATGACTTACACTGCAAACACACAAGAGCTCCTTACCATATGAAAACCAGTATCGTTCTGCCAACCATTCATTCAAATATGTGCATTGTCACATTACTTTCTCATGCTCATTCATGCATCAGTCTTAGTTGACAACCCCACCCTTATACACACCACCAATACAATACATTTCATACTAATCAATCTCTAATCGCAATACTCTACCACAAAAGTAAAACAAACTATACAATAATATATTCTAGCAATACTCGAGTAACTCGGCAAAAATAATGTATAATATATGACTTGTGACTCACACCTTATCTTCTCTAGATACCTCTGGTACTCATCTCTTTCTGTGAATTGTATTGTAGCTGGTACACACCGATTCATCATCACTACTAGAAAACATGACTAAATTTAAGAGAGAAAATAAAATAAACAAAGTCAGTATATTATTTAAAGATAAATTATAACTGTTCATTCCTGAACTACCAGCTTGGGTTTGCATCCTAGTACTATAACTGGCTCTCACCCAAAGCGAGTTTAATGACTTAATAGGTAGGTGTAAGGCCACTACACCAACTTCTCTCTCACTAATGACTAACAACTAATCCATCCTCGACCGCCAGTCCAGGTAGTTGAAATGTGTGCCGAGGACAGTATGCTTGAGCAATAATTTGATATAAGCACAAAAATAAATACAAATTAAATTAATTAATGTTTGTACCAATTTATCAAGTTTGTTTTTCGGCTTCATTTTGTTTTACTACTATATTGAACTGATATATCTAGAGGTCATATTCTGCATCAACATCTTATGAACTACTTTACTTGCCAATTCTTTCATACCTAGAGCTGATGTTTATTTTGATATGCTTCAGCCATTGTAATTGAGTTGGACTATTCACAACAGATAAGAAAATTTAGATTATTTTTGTGAGTTTACGTCATAAAGGTAAATTAGTAGGTAATTTAGAATGCATGTATGTAACTATATGATTGACATTCTGAGGAAAAAAATACCACAATTTGAAGTTAAATTTCAGTAAAAAATTTAACTAAAGGGAGGACAGATGGAAAGAAAAAAAAAAGACATGTTTTATTTAATGACGCACTCAACACATTTTATTTACGATTATATGGCGTCAAACATATGGTTAAGAACCACACAGATAATGAGAGAGGAAACCCACTGTTGCCACTTCATTAGCTACTCTATTTTTTTTCAATTAGCAACTAGGGATCTTTTATATGCACCATCCCACAGACAGAGTAGTACATACCACGGCCTTTGATATACCAGTCGCGGTGCACTGGCTGAAACGAGAAATAGCCCGATGGGCCCACTGACGGGGGGTCAATCCCAGACCAACCGGACAGCCCCGGAGGACAGATTGTTTAACTACTCAATCCAAAGTTAGACAAATATTTTTCAAATCATTTCAGGTTTGACAGAGATTTATATATTCTAGTTAAACACTTACTGTTGTATTAGAAAACCAACAGCAGTGGATATTGACCTCAGAAAGTTTCAGATGCTTGAACCTAAAAAATTCACAATTTTGACCAAAGTTAAATAAATATTTTTCAAAACTGGGATAGCTGATATGGATTATTATTATTCTAATTACATACTTAATGTAGTATTTAGAAACCCCAATAGTGGTTGCCATCAACTTTAGTATAAATGAAAAATATGCAATTTTGGAATGCTCAGCACTAAAAAAAGGTACAAATACAGCCAAAATTAGACAACTATTTTTTTTTAAACTGGGTGGACTGACAGAAATTTGGTTGCACTCTTTAAGTATTCTAGTTATTTACTTACTGTAGTATTCAAAAACCAACAGCAGTGGTTGCCATCGACTTCAGTATATATGGAAAAATTATGCTAACTTTTCTCTGTCGGGTTGACAAATGCAAAATTATAACAGAAATTATAACTGGGAAGGTTAACAGGTGTATGTTTAAATATTCTAGTTATACACTTAGTGTTATTCTTAGAAACCCATAGGAGTGGATTCCATCAACTTTAATATACATGAAAACTGTGAAGGTTATTAACTTACAATAATATTCACAAGCCAACAGCAATTGTTACCTGCGACTTCTGTATAGATGGAAAGATGGTGGTAACTCTTCAGACGCTCGAACCTAAAATTGTACAATTTTACTGAAAGTTAGAGAAGAATTTATAGAAAACAGGGAATATTGACAGGGATGTGTTTAAATATTCTCATTATACACTTAGCGATGGGTTCTATCGATGTTAGTATAAATGGCAAAATGGGGCGACAAATGCATTTTAGCCTAAGTAAGAAAGATATAGTTGAAAAAATGGGAAGGTTTATTGCAGATTCTTTTTATATTCTCATTATACATTTATTGTAATAGTTAGAAACCCATAGTAGTGGATTCCAATGACTTTAGTATAGACAAAAACATGGGGCTGACTGCTTGTTATTCAACTGTTTACTATTATTGAAAAATCTTAACATTACCCAAGACAGACAATATATTTTAAAAACTAGGAAGGTTGACAGGGTTTTCTTTATCAATTCTAGTTATACGCTTAATGTGTCAGATACGCCGAAAACAACAGCAGTAGTCTCCATTGACTTTAGTATAGATGGAAACATGGCAGTCACTCTTTGTATGTTTGGCATTGTAAAGACGGAATTTTAGCCTAAGTTAGAGAAACATATTTGAAAAACTGGGAAGGATGACACGAATTTGTTTATATATTCTAGTTGTACTACACTTAGTGTGAAACTTAGACATCAATAGCAGTGGTTTCCATCGACTTTAGTGTCTGGGGGTGACTTTTCGTATGCTCGGCATTGTAAAATCGGAATTTTAGCCTAAGTTAAAAAATATATATATTTAAAAAACTGGGAAGATTGACAGGGATTTGCTTACATATTCTAGTTGTACACTTAGTGTGATACATAGAAAGAAATAGCAGTGGTTTCCATCGACTTTAGTATAGATGGAAACATGGCGATGACTTTTCGTACGCTCGGCATAAAAAATCGGAATTTTAGCCTAAGTTAGAGAAGTATATTTGAAAAACCTGGAACGTTGACAGGGATTTGTTTATATATTCTAGTTGTACACTTGGTGTGATACATAAAAACCAATAGCAGTGGTTTCCATCGACTTTAGTATAGATGGCAACATGGGGTTACTTTTCGTATGCTCAGCATAATAAAATAGGAATTTTAGCTTAAGTTAGAGAAGTGTATTTGAAAAACTGGGAAGGTTGACAGGGATTTATTTATATATTCTAGTTATACACGTAGTGTAACACTTCAAAATCAATAGCAGTGATTTGTATCGACTTTAGTATAGATGGAAACATCATTTAACATGGGGATTACTGTTGTTTGCTCAGCACGGTAAAATCGCAATTTTAATCTAAGTTTGAAAAGTATATTTGAAAAAATTGGAAGGTTGAAATGGGTATGTATACCGTACCAGTACTTTGGAAATACAGAGGTTTCCACTAACTTTAGCATAACTCATTAATAAATTAAAATAATAATAAAATGGCGGTAAACAATCACATGAATGTGTTGGTTTTTAACGTAGAGACCGTTATGCTACTAATTTAATGCACCTAAGATTGAAAGACAAAACTGTAATGCATCTCCAAGCTCCGACCTCGCAGGAAGAGCGCTGTTATTAGTTCAAGGCGCTAGTCCACCAAGTAGATTTAAGTGGACTGAAGAAAGTCAAGCAAAGGCTATATGTTCCATTCAATGTCCAGATGTTGATTCTCTTCTAAAATCCTTTATAATGAATAACTATAGCAATTGTAAGGAAGGTGTTAATAAAGCAGAAGCTGATATGAAGGTAGTTCTTTCCACCATAAGCCTTAAGTCCATGACTTTTGTTAAATCTTCAAATAAACCTAAACGTAAGCGGAAATGGTTTGATCAGGCATGCAAAGAATACAAATTTTCTGCATTTACTGCTTGTAAAAACATGCAAGACTATCCCAATAACAGAATATTTCTTGAAAGGTTTTACTCCGCAAAAAAAGCATATAAACGCCTATGTAAATATAAAGCTCGTCAATATAAACAAAATATAATATCACAAATTGAAAATCATATAAATGGTGAACAACAAAAATGTTGGTATTTAATAAAACAACTGCAGTTATCAGTTAATAATATAGACATTCTACCTGATCCAGATAGCTGTTACGAACATTTTAAGAAACTCACTTCAGATTACCGTATAACCGGAAATTTTCGTTGTCTTAATTCAAGGTTTCTTATTTTCGTCGTTTGCCAAATCTAAATTGAAAGTGATTTTATTTTCGAGTTTTAGCAAGTCTAGTTACAAGAATATTTGTTATTGTTGATTTAAGTTTCACTTCGGCTGCCAGTTGTGCGATACCACCGACGTGTAATGTTAAACAATAGAACACGCAGCTATAGCCTAATTGGCCACTGTGATACCCGGTATGCTATTCGCAAGACAACTGATCATAGTCTTTGATTTTGTGTATATGGCGTCAGACCAATGGTTAAGGACCACAAAGATAATAAAAGAGGAAACACGCTGCCGCCACTCTACTTCTACCGAAAAGCAGAAAGGGATATTTTACACACCACGGCCTTTGGTATACCAGTCATGATATACTGGTCAGAACGGGACAGATCCAACGGTAGCCAGATTCACAAAGGAGGTTCGATCCCAACATGTATAGTAATGCAAAAACACTAGTTCTTACACAAAAGGGGTAACCTAACAATGTTCTGCCCTTTCCATATTACATGGATCTGCCGCTCTCTCTCTCTCTCTCTCTCTCTCTCTCTCTCTCTCTCTCTCTCTCTCTCTCTCTCTCTCTCTCTCTCTCTCTCTCTCTCTCTCTCTCTCTCTCTCTCTCTCTCTCTCTCTCTCTCTCTCTGTGTGTGTATGTGTGTGTGCGTTCTTTGCTTTACGAACACATATGACTGTTAAAAATAACTTGGTTGATTGCTTATCAGAGTCTAGTATGTTGTAATATACCAAGTCCATTGATATACCAATCGTGCGGCAATTGCTGGAATGAGACGTACGCCACTGGGTCCACCGAGAGGGAATAACCTTACAGATCATCTTAACTTTACCATAGGGTCCTCCAAAATTAACATCTCTAATGACTACACATATTTGGGTATCACTATAGACAGCCATGGTAAATTCAACATTGGTGTAAAGGACTAAAATCTTTAAATCACTTATTAAAATCAATTCTCAAACACAATCCACCTATCAATATTTGCATTAAACTATTCTATACATTAATTAAACGAGTGTTGTTATATGGGAGTGAAATTTGGGGACCACAAGTTTGTAACACAAATTATTTTACTCTTGATGTAGAAAAAGTACACATAAAAATCTGTAAATGGAGTTTGGGGGTAAATAAATATACCAGTAATGCTGCAGCATTAGCAGAATTAGGAAGATTGCCACTGACGTATGATATAATTATTAATGCCTTTAAATATGTATTACATATCCAGACTTCTTACAACCCACTGTTAACTGCTGCGTTTATTGATAGCTCAAAATCAGCTCAGAACAACAAACCGTGGTGGATAGCTAAACATATTAATGCTGCAAACCTAATTGGAATTCCTACGCATCTGTCTTCAACTCCAGAATTACTGACTGCATGCACTTTAGGTGAAATCGTAATTAAATGCGAGCAGTACTTTTTGCAGTATATCACGACACAACTAACATCAAAAAAAAATTCTTACAAATATGGTAATAAAATGCGCACATATATGTCCTTCAACCAAGTTTCGAGTTCAGTTGAGTCCTATTTATTACATACCAAAGACTATGAAAGCAGAAAAGCTTTTAGTAGGCTTCGTTTGAGTTCACATTCACTTATGATTGAAAAGGGAAGACACAAGAAACCACCTGCCCTGCGAATGAGAGATATTGTCCCAACTGTCCCCTAGAAGTTGAAGACGAATATCATTTCATTATGACGCGCCCTATATATACTCTTCAAAAAAAGAAACGCAAAACCACATTGTCGTAACATTTGGAGAATTGATTTAATTATTGAATGGTGAGTCCGATAATTACCAAATGTTGCAGGATTGTTCACAATTCACTCTAGTCCATTGTGAGTAAGTGATAGGACACACCACCAAGGTCAAGGTCATCTGGAGTCAATACCGGGTGTGGCCTCCGCGTGTGTTGACAACTGCCTGGCACCGCCTGCCCATTGAAGCAACCAGAGTACGGATGACGTCCCGGGGGATGGTGGCCCACTCGGCCTGCAAGGTTGCTGCCAGCTCGGGCAGGGTCTGGGGCTGTGGTTGTCGCTGTCGGAGGCGTCGGTCCAACTCGTCCCATAGATGCTCAATTGGTTTCAAATCCGGTGATGTCGATGGCCAAGGAAGGACATTAATGTTGTTGTTCTGTAGGAAAGCCGTTGTGAGACGTGCTGTGTGAGGCCTGGCGTTGTCATGTTGGAACACTGCGTTGGCGTTGGCCATAACTGGAACGATGTGTGGCCGGAGGATCTGGTCAATGTAGCCCTGTGCATTCAGGTTGCCCTGCACGTGGACCAGGTCAGTTCTGCCAGTGTGTGAGATGGCTGCCCACACCGTGACACTACCCCCGCCGAATCTGTCCACTTCCTGCACGCAGTTTGTCGCATAACGTTCACCACGACGCCTATACACGCGACATCTTCCATCATGACGTCGGAGCAGAAATCGGGACTCGTCACTGAACCACACCTGTCTCCATCGCAGTTGAGGCCATTGTCGATGAATCTGGCACCACTGCAGTCGGAGTCGACGGTGTTGTGGTGTTAAGATGACACCTGGAACTGGACGTCTGGCACGAATTCCTACCTCACGTAGGCGGTTCCGTACGGTCTGGTCGGATATCCTGCGCAAACCTGGTATTGCTGTGGCTGTGGAGGTGGCAGTAGTCAATCGTTCCCGAAGGTGGCGTACCCGGATGTAGCGGTCCTGCCCGGGGGTAGTGACCCGTGGTCGACCGGATCTAGGGAGGTCACGTGTTGATCCATGTTGCTGGTAACGGTCCCACAGTCTGGAGATGGTGCTTGGGGACACATGGAATGCCCTGGCAACGGCCGTTCTGGATTCGCCTGCGTCTAGTCGGCCGATGGCATTGTTTCTCTGCGGTTCACTGAGACGTGGCATGTCCTGGATTGTCAACTGTCGGCCAGATACAGAGGCCAGGCAAGCGAACACCCTGCACTTTTATACTGTCGGTGTTCATGTTGCACGTGCAGACAACGCACGTGCAGTGG
The DNA here is from genome assembly GCF_016097555.1 of Gigantopelta aegis. NCBI lineage: Eukaryota > Metazoa > Mollusca > Gastropoda > Neomphalida > Peltospiridae > Gigantopelta > Gigantopelta aegis. The sequence continues at coordinate 15,366,744 of NC_054710.1, read as the reverse complement.
TGACATGGTTTGCACGTGGCTGCGTTTTTGCGAATATTCACATTTTGGAACTTTATTGTACAGTAGCTGCGTTTTATCGAATGTAACCGTGGGAATGTGTTTGGGACATGCAATGACCTTATATTCACAAAGCATGAACCGGTAGGAAACATAAAATCGGAGTTATAACCCATTTGTACCCTTTTGCGTTTCTTTTTTTGAAGAGTTATATAATGCTTTTAGAAATGATTTACATCATAAAATAATAAAACAAGAATCACATTTTTCTTTTTTGACTAATAATGAAAAATTCTTATTTCTTACACGCAACAATATTCCGGAATTATGCTCTATCATTTGCAATTTTGTAAAGAGATTCTTTAGGGACGGTCCATAAATGTCAATGGTTTTCATAATCCTAACAATGTTAGGATTGGGTTTGACCCCCTCCCCCCTCCCCTAATCCTAACATAAAAACATTGATATAATGTGTACTACAAGATGACTTTTATTAACAGATTATACGTGTTGGCTTTACAGAGCGCCGCCGCAAAAACTAGCCCCCAAAATACCGATGTTATGGCCTGAAAAGCAATCAGAACATGGCGTTTACCCCCTCCCCCTTGTTTCGAATTGTAAGAAACATTGACCTTCGATGGACCGATGTTTTACCTGAAAAGTAATCAGAACATGGCTTTTACCCCCCCTTCCGAACATTGTTCGGATTGTGAAGCACATCGATATTTATGGACCGTCCCTTAAGTTGCGTGAAAGCATATGAGTTGGAAGTAATTTCAAATTCACGTCTGTATAAACTAATGGAGAATCTACGAGGGTGTGTGGATTCGTGAAAAATAATTCACGAACACCATAGGTGCGAATTGATGATTTTTATGGCTCTACACTTCTGACAATATTTGCTTTTACCTAAATATTAATATCACTAGTAATAAGGCTTAAATTACATTGATATTTGTTGATTCAGATGTTTGTTCATGTAATTAATGTGTATTTATGTTGTTGTTACTGCAGATAAATGTATATTATATGGTTATTTTTGCTCTGCCCATATTCGGGTGTTATGCAAATAAATTATTCTTATTCTTATTCTACTATGTGTAATACTGTATTAATGTACGAATAAAAATGTTAATTGTCATTACTACCCTTGTTTACCTACTCTGTAAGTGTATTAATAATCTCTTAGTGGCTGCTAGAAGATACAGGAAGTACTGAAAAGAATATAGCAATCGAATGTGAACACTAACAAAGACTATTTTGTCTGCATGAAATGACTGCTAACTTTGCACAACTCTTAGAAGCTGCTAGTTTGAGCTTACTTGAACGTAATGCCTACAGGGGGAATTGGGGAGGGGGCGAGTTATGGATGGGGGGGATTCGTCCGAACCTTCACACCCCCCCCCCGAACCTCCCTAGCCTACGCCTCTGGCCTATCAGTATTGACATCAAGTTTTAGCGATGGGTGTTGGTAAAACGCGGACCGGACCGGAACTCTGGACAAACTGATTTTTTCCTTTTAAAAAAATATTAAACAAAGTGTTTGTCCACTGTGCATAGTTCAGAAATATATTTTTTATCATGTAGTTGTCTTTTAAAATTGAAAATGTCGTACCGCGCATGCGTGAAAATGTTATTTTTCCAAATGTTAAAAGCAGTTGGAAACTACTAACCTTTCCTGTTCAAGAGGTTAACTTTATCATAAAGAAAAGTTAAAATCATACCGAAAATGTATTACATATGCTGTAGTCAAATATCGGAAAATTACATTACGTATGTTTTCATTTCCAATAAAGGCTATTTAAATTTTGTTTTAAAAAATGTTGATAAATTCTGCATTAAAATAGCTTTTTAGTTAAAAAAAACATTTAACGTAGAGTTTTGCAGCGCTCGCAAAGTAGGATTACAACTTTTTACTCGTTAGGGAATACAAGTATACAGTAAAATAGATTTTGAGACCTAATATAAGCAAGAAAATAACTACATAAATTAATGAATGAATAAATCTTTAATTTAATGTTTAAACAAAATTAAAATTCTGTGTCTTAATTTAGTATATTTTTAAACTGTCTGACACATAAAACACAATTATTCTAATAGGCCTTTAATAAAGAAAAAAAAAACATTTAAGGAAGTATTAATTAAATATTTTTGCTACAAGTAGTGGTAGTCTCAAGAATAATAGTTAAGCAAGAATATTTCACTTTATTTTTGAAAATTTAAATTGTTTATTTAGGAAAGCATACCTTCTACCTTTATGACTTTGATGAAATTTATTTTGAATGACTCCATATTTTTAAATAATTAAAACTCCCACAGTGTATACTTTAAGTCACATACAGAATATCCGTGTAGAAATGCACAATTACACCTTTGGATAGTTTTTCAGGGGCGTAGCGTGATCTGGACCGGGGGAGGGGGGGGGGGGGTGTTCGAATATGAACCAAGTGGACCTTTTTTTCTATTTTGCTTTTGCACCAACAAAAACTCCATATGCATAAACCTGTATGTTTTAGTTCTGAAAGCGGACCATTTGCTTCAGTCTACGTCCCTTTTTTTATTTCTAAAGTTATTCTATATATGTTATTAGGGCCACCAAATAACACATCCATGTGCTCTTGGTCACTATAAACCAACTGAATCACACTGCTGAACTATTTCACTTGTCCGGTAACACCAATGACATAATGAGCTTGCTCATAGAGTAGCATGTGTCTGCACGTGTAGGCCGATTACAGTTCTGCGTGGCCAGATATAATTTTATGTTTCTTTGTTCATCTAGTTTCCAAAAGTTAACAATAAAAATGTATATCTTTTAACTGTTTTATCTTGAATTTGTATTTTGAAAAGTGACGCTTTCTGTAAAATGACCCATATATATAAGATTTTAATATATAATTACTTTTTGTATACGTATTTTGATATATGCATATACATGCCAATCTGATTAAAATTAGCTCTACTAGGTCTACCTGTAGATCTAACAGCATTACGTTACGTGAACTACCATGTCCAGGTGACATTTCATCTATAAATGGCAATTTAAATATCGACCAATTACACTTCATCCTTTATAGCGTTATTCGGGAGCATGCAAATTCTAAAAATATCGGGCGAGACTATTTATGCAATAGGCGAACTTGTTGGTCTATTTCAACATTGAAAATACAGGGGGAAAAGTGCAGTAATAAACTCTGGATTGTATACTAGTATAAACAGATTTTATGGCTATACCATCACGGGGTTTTTTTTCGTCTTGAAACGAATTTTATATAAAATTTTATATTGAAATTAGTTTCCGGCATACTTCGTAATTCACCCCTGCGTGTGCTGTAACCTCACCGTGGTGCAGGTGTGTAACATTATCTTTGAGAATGGCCAATACAGCACAAAATTGAAGTTTTGAGTAAAATTCAGTATCCGTACAATTCTGTGATATTTGTGTTTTTGCACAGTTCTTTACACTGTTTTTGTTTAAGTCTTGAATTTTTATATTGATGTTGATCATCACTTTATTTATTTGCATTACCATAGTTTGACACCCAATAGCCGATGTATTTTTCGTGCTGGGGTGTCGTTAAACATTCATTCATTCATTCATTCATTCGTAATTCACCCAAATCATTTCGTATACCATCGGCATAATCCCGAATGTTTTCAAATTCTTTTCAAATAACTGGCATGATTTTGCAAGTAAGGTTTTGATTGGTCGAATGAAAGGTCAACTGGACATGAGCTCCAACGGGCTGCTGTTAGATCCACATGTAATAGTGGAGCTAATTTTAATTCGATTGTATAGCCTACATGCGTACATATAAGCTGTGATGGATTCATCAATATCCCTCAATGTCATATATATAGAAAAGTGCAAAACAGACCCCATGCTGTTTATCGAGATGTAGCGGCAGCGAGTTTACTCTTTCTGTCGACCTGGTTTCTTTAAACACATAGTCCATCTTTGTTGACTATAAATAGAACCGGATGTTTTGGTAACCAAGTGACGACAAGCGGGAACCGAAAGTACGGAAATAAATCTTGTGTTTGTTTATTCACTGTAATTACTTTGTTTACCCTTGGAGTTGTAAGCCTTGGTTATTTTGTGAAACAAGAAGAAGATATACAGCTAGAAACCGTTTGTACACGCGTAAAGCGTTAAAGTATTCCACAGTTTAATATCGGGTTCTTCTATCGTCGTCGGATCCACGGTATATCGGTGATAATATACCTATAGCAGGTGAGTAGTAGTCTGGTCGTAGATAGGTTAGTAGTAGCCGGGTGTTCGTAGATAGGTTAGTAGTAGTCTGGTCGTAGATAGGTTAGTAGTAGTCTGGTCGTAGATAGGTTAGTAGTAGCCGGGTGGTAGATAGGTTAGTAGTAGCTGGGTGGTAGATAGGTTAGTAGTAGTCGGGTCGTAGATAGGTTAGTAGTAGTCAGGTCGTAGATAGGTTAGTAGTAACCGGGTCGTTGATAGGTTAGTAGTAACTGGGTCATAGATAGGTTAGTAGTACCTGGGTCGTAGATAGGTTAGTAATAGTTGGGTGGTAGATAGGTTAGTAGTAGTCGGGTCGTAGATAGGTTAGTAGTAGTCGGGTCGTAGATATGTTAGTAATAGTTGGGTCGTAGATAGGTTAGTAGTAGTTGGGTGGTAGATAGGTTAGTAATAGTTGGGTCGTAGATAGGTTAGTAATAGTTGGGTCGTAGATAGGTTAGTAGTAGCCGTGTGGTAGATAGGTTAGTAGTAGCCGGGTAGTAGATAGGTTAGTAGTAGCCGGGTGGTAGATATGTTAGTAGTAACTGGGTCGTAGATAGGTTAGTAGTAGCCGGGTGGTAGATAGGTTAGTTGTAGCCGGGTGGTAGATAGGTTAGTAGTAACTGGGTCGTAGATAGGTTAGTAGTAGCCGGGTGTTCGTAGATAGGTTAGTAGTAGTCTGGTCGTAGATAGGTTAGTAGTAGTCTGGTCGTAGATAGGTTAGTAGTAGCCGGGTGGTAGATAGGTTAGTAGTAGCTGGGTGGTAGATAGGTTAGTAGTAGTCGGGTCGTAGATAGGTTAGTAGTAGTCAGGTCGTAGATAGGTTAGTAGTAACCGGGTCGTTGATAGGTTAGTAGTAACTGGGTCATAGATAGGTTAGTAGTACCTGGGTCGTAGATAGGTTAGTAATAGTTGGGTGGTAGATAGGTTAGTAGTAGTCGGGTCGTAGATAGGTTAGTAGTAGTCGGGTCGTAGATATGTTAGTAATAGTTGGGTCGTAGATAGGTTAGTAGTAGTTGGGTGGTAGATAGGTTAGTAATAGTTGGGTCGTAGATAGGTTAGTAATAGTTGGGTCGTAGATAGGTTAGTAGTAGCCGTGTGGTAGATAGGTTAGTAGTAGCCGGGTCGTAGATAGGTTAGTAGTAGCCGGGTGGTAGATAGGTTAGTAGTAGTCGGGTCGTAGATATGTTAGTAATAGTTGGGTCGTAGATAGGTTAGTAGTAGTTGGGTGGTAGATAGGTTAGTAATAGTTGGGTCGTAGATAGGTTAGTAATAGTTGGGTCTAGGGAAGGTTAGTAGTAGCCGTGTGGTAGATAGGTTAGTAGTAGCCGGGTCGTAGATAGGTTAGTAGTAGCCGGGTGGTAGATAGGTTAGTAGTAACTGGGTCGTAGATAGGTTAGTAGTAGCCGGGTGGTAGATAGGTTAGTTGTAGCCGGGTGGTAGATAGGTTAGTAGTAGCCAGGTGGTAGATAGGTTAGTAGTAGTCGGGTGGTAGATAGGTTAGTAGTAGCCGGTTGGTAGATAGGTTACTAGTAGCCGGGTGGTAGATATGTTAGTAGTAGTCGGGTGGTAGATAGGTTAGTAGTAGCCGGGTGATAGATAGGTTAGTAGTAACCGGGTCGTAGATAGGTTAGTAGTAGTCGGGTGGTAGATAGGTTAGTAGTAGCCGGGTGGTAGATAGGTTAGTAGTAGCCGGGTGGTAGATAGGTTACTAGTAGCCGGGTGGTAGATATGTTAGTAGTAGTCGGGTGGTAGATAGGTTAGTAGTAGCCGGGTGGTAGATAGGTTAGTTGTAGCCTGGTGGTAGATAGGTTAGTAGTAGCCAGGTGGTAGATAGGTTAGTAGTAGCCGGGTGGTAGATAGGTTACTAGTAGCTGGATGGTAGATAGGTTACTAGTAGCTGGGTGGTAGATAAGTTAGTAGTAGCCGGGTGGTAGATAGGTTAGTAGTAGCTAGGTGGTAGATAGCAGGATATAATCTAGACAGTCTTTTGAGAGTCCCATTTTGGTCAATTGTGAAAAAATAACGTTTCAAATACAAAAAAGGGGATTTTCAAGAATAATCAATACCAATACATTGATCAAATTGGTGTTCCCATTTCATATATATATATCTTCATCATATAAAGCATTAAAAACTATACAAAAACAATTGTTTTATTTATTGTCACAAGTTTCTGAATGTCTTTTTCATTTGTATGCCTAATATTTAGTACAGGTAATGACATCAATAAGTTTAATTATAATACTTTATTAACGATGGAGTGTTTGGGGTGATGGGGGGGGGGGGGGGGATAACCACTGTATGATGCTGTTTAATATATACATGTATGATATAGTGTTCAGTGGTTATGTCATAAGGGATTAAATCTTCTTACCTTTGTATGGTTGATGCAAATAAATCAGTGGTGTATACACAGTTATAATTATAACACCTAAAACATTGTTATTCTCAAAGTTGAATCAAATGTCAGAGCTTGATTATATCACCATTCAAAATGGTAATGTTTTATATGACAATTGTAGTCCACTTTAAATATGTTTTTCTTCCATCCCAAACCCTATTTTGTTATTGGACAAAAACATTAATTTGATGGGGTGTTCATTCATAAGATATGGGCATTTTTTAAGTATGCATTATTACCTGGTATTATTTATTTAGACTTGACCGTCAGCTAATGGGCGGCTAATAAAATATTCAAATATATTTACATCGAGTCGCCTTTATGTTATTGCAAATTCATTATGGGAGAAGGAAGGGGTCATTACAAATTGGGGTAAAAGCAAATGTCTGATACTGCATTACGCTAGATACTGCATTACGCTAATGTTGATTAGTCCTTTGTTGACCTTTGTGTCCATTTAACAATATGTAACGCAAAATGTTGCAGTTTTAATAACCCTCTCCTTCGTGTAATGTTTTATGACAGTGAGATCACCCCCACTCCTGCAAATATATTGCATAACGCTTGTCAACATTCCCCGCACTAATGTCCCTGTCAATCGATTCAATGTCATGGTGATTGCAAGATTTTGTTTTCATATTTTACGTTGGGGTCTTTAGTAATACATATATAGAGGGGTTAGTGCCAGAACCACTTATCTCCTTTCCACTTTAATCTGAGAAAACTGCACTGAAAACTTTGGAATGCACTTAAAAATCGGAAACTTAACTTTTGCTAAATATTTTGCTTTTAGATGCTAGCAGTTATTTGTTTTAGTATAAACCTTAAAAGTTTTGTCTGCTAATAATAATAAATCATGATGTAATTTGATGAAGAACTATTTAACTTGAACACAAACAGCTCCAACCAGCATGCCAGAGCAAGCTAATTGTGTGAAATCTCAAGTCAACAATAATGTTATCTTGCAGTGAGTCCGCGTGGCATACAGTAAACGTTTAATTTCGCAGCAGCTCTGAGACACCTAATTGGGTCTGTGTTGTTAATACTTTGAAAATGTACTGGTGGCAGGAAGTAATTGTAAACAATAACAAATTATCTTTGGATGGCAGACACTGGAAATGGTCATGGGTGTTTCCAGCTGTGTGCACAGTAACCGTATCCTACACTGAGATGGTGAATTGGGCTCCCTGGAATTGTAGCAGATTGCTAGAACCCTAACAACTTTAGAAAAACAATTTGTCAAACAAAACAAAGCCTTAAAACCAGTTATAACAGATATATTTGTTATACTAATTATTACATGAAATCATACCAGTTATAACAGATATATTTATTACACTAATTAAACACGAAATGTAAGCTATTAGAGTAAACTGCTCCATCTGTAGTGTTGAGCTACTGACTGAATTAATAATCAACCGTTAAGATAAGTTAATACGTTTAATGATTTTTAATACACAGTAATTTAACAAAACAAAATGAATACAGGGCCAGTAACTATATTCGGCATTTTTCCTTAAAAGTTTTCACTTGTTCTAAAGTGTCTACGTTTTGACATGTTCTAAAACAAATGTTCTTCAACTTACTGATTTAAACAGCAATTTAGAGAGAATAAAATGACAAATATATTTACAATCAACGTGTAATGATTCCTAGCAGAATGCGCATTTTCGTAGGTTTTACAAAAATGCACAAAAATCTCATCGCGTGTAAGATATTTGCATGTAACATGGGTCATATGTTACTAAAACAATGTTTAGAAGTTATACGTGATAAAAACTTACTAAAATAATAATAACTGTCCCTTAATTCATTTTGATGAGTACATTTTAAAATGCAAGTAATACTACAAAAGGTACCTGTGTTGAAACCAAAATCTATTGATTGATATACTTCAAATTGCACATATATGCACTGGCGTATCCGGGTAGCCAGGGATTGGGCACAAGAGGACCTTGCCTTCTCGAATATACCTCTTTTTTCACAATACCAACTTTTATAATGCATGTCACCCCATAACATGTGTAAAAGCAGTGCCCTCTATCTCCACTCCACCCCCAGTAAACAATCTTGGCTACGCTAATATATCTATATATATATATATATATATATATATATATATATATATATATATATATGCCCCGTTAAGGTTTATTGACTAGTTGAATATTGGCATGGATGAGAAAGCAATATTTAATGGCACGTCAGCACATGATATTTTTAATGCCTTCTAACCTATACTTGAACAGACAAAAACGATTCCTAATAAACCTCGCCATTTTACGGACACTGGTACTCAATCATGTGTTATTCTTAGTAATACACTGTAGGCGAAACGCAAATGGTCAACAGTCAAATTCACAAAATTAGATTTCATTGTTGATAATGTAAACATTTTGTAATAAACCATTTATCTGATAAAAACAATGTATCGATTTACTCAGGCAACACATATAATGTGTGGTACCTTGCATTTTATTTTACCAGCAAAACGTAGGGTGTCTCGTGGCATTTGAGATAACATAAATGTGTTAATTAGAAATCCCCAATTTTGTAGAAAGTGAAGTTTGTATTTTTAAATTTTGTCTTAAACAAATTTCAACCTCAGGTGAACTGTAGATACATTGCAATTGTACATTAAATGGAATTAATTTACTGGGATAGTTTTAACATGGTATGTGCACAATTATTTCACAAATTGCGTGCTAATTATTAGAGTGATTATAAAAGTGTTTTGATCATGTTGGATTCTGGTATTATTAGCACCAGTGTACAGTATACACAGGAGAAGGGCTGGTAGGTGTTTTACTATGGCTAATGAATTGTTAAAATTCCATGTTCAGTGCATTGTTTTGTTTTTTAATCCTCAAACTCTAGGCGTTTGGTGCTTGTGGATAGTTGTGTATCAAGTTTTAACTGTTATTTTTGTTCCCCTAAGAATTCAATATGGCGGAGGTGGGAAGGTGTGCGTGTCCCGTAATCGTGACTATGTGGATCTACAAAACAAAGCTGGCTATGACACAACACAACTCGAAACGAATCCGGCAAGTGATATCTTGAAATCTGAGCTGGATTATTATCACATCTTAAGCCAGTGTCTTTCCGCAACGTTAATTTTCAATCCAGACCCCGGCAACCTGATCTGGAAGTTGTTTAAACCATAGTTATCATATGTCCTCTCTGTGAGATATTTAGATCACAATCTTTAATGTACCAGTCCTGGGAACTGGTTGAAGTAAGATAAAAGGCGATGGGTCCACTAAGGGCAATCAGTCATATATCCCATTGCATCTACCTGGCCCACTGAACCATGCTGACATGGGTGATATACTGCATGCGTGTACAGGAATGAACTACTCTACTAGTCTTATCATATATAAATTGCAAATACATTGCGATAAATGTAGATTAAAAATAAGACATTTTCAGGTATAGTTTCATGTCTTGATTGTCAATGTTTTGAAAACATTTTAATTTGTTAATTGAATAAAGATTGTTGATTAAAATATTTAATAAATTGATGTTATAATAATGATAACAGTGAATGCCATTAAGTACAATAAGACCAGGTGTAAAAAATATCTAAATACAGTTTAATGCATTCGACATCAGCATTGATCTGGTGCGTGATTAAGTATAATGTTTGTCTAATGCGCTCGTAGAATGATATACATGTACACACACACATTTTATTTAAACATACTATAGCAGTAACCACTTTGTTATAATGACCAGAGGTCCCTCATCATTGGAACATCTGAAATGTTACAATTATTCCAGTTAATGTAGTAATATCTGGATATTTTAGCCCAGAAAATATGAATATGCATACATTTCAACTACTACAATGAACAACATTTATTATTAGTATGCATATTTATTTTATGCCATTTATATAAAGGGGTCGCTTTTTCTAACCAATTAGTTAAAATATGAACTACCATGAACAGACTCCGATTTAAAGAAAAATACTTGACCTTTATTTTCTAATTCATGTTCAACTATATGTCAAATATTATATAATGTCTATATAAATATACAATGACGAGAAAACTTACAATCCTGTGACGATGCCTTTGAAATAATATAAACTAATTTCAGTTAATATTTTCTCAACTGCGTGTTTCTTCTGTAGAACTAAATGAACTCTGCAATCACTTCTGATTAAACTATTTACATAACCAGCATTTATTCAGCAACTAGTTAACAACACATACACATTTTACCACATTCTATATGTCTAAGCACTACACACTTCCAGCCCACTGCCCCCATGGTCGGCAGTCCATCTCAAATTACCACCAACGGACCAGTCATTGTGATGCGTAAACAATTACTTATAGCTACTTCTGCAAGCGTTGTTATTTCTTTGTAAGCCAAAACACCCAGCCAGAGATAGTTTACCTAAAACACCATCGCTGGATGTAAACACTTAGAGCTAGCATGTCTCATTAGCATGTCATGCGGTATGGCACCTAGGATTCAGTCTTCTCAGACAGTTTACAGCCCACAGCAATCCAGTGTTGTTGGAGCTAACCTTATATGGGGCAGTAAGATCAGAATAATAAGTTAGTTCAACTCGAATCTCTTACTTTCAGCTATATATTTATGTACTGCGTTAATAATTAAATGGTTTTCTTCAATTGGTAGGTTTAATGACCGGGATAGTGATAGATCAATGTCTAAGATATCAAGGTAATTCCGTAACGATGCAAATAAATCATATCTTTGTCTGATGAACAGAGGGCAGACATATATATATATATATATATATATATATATATATATATATATATATATATATATATATATATATATATATATACTACTCAAAAGAATTTAAGGGTCAGACGATATTTTCGACATTATTTTCTGAATGTCAATTATATTAGCTAGACCATAATGTCACGCATGGTATTGTTCCATTTTGATGAAAGTTGGTCTAAGCAACCCATAAATGAATTAAAATCCACTGTCATTGACACTGTCGACTAGTTCTAATGGCGAAAACATGCTTACATTTGCACGTAAATTAGGGCGAAAGCGAAAGGTCTGCTAAGTGCCATAACTTGCTTTTTCACAAAGCACTTCATTTGCACGCTTTGCATGTGTATTCCATGTTCCCAATGCTGAATTTCCGTATAATTGGAGCTTGCGTTCGTGTACGGTGCACACTCCAAATTCGACAATAGTACGACGTCAACTGACTATCGAAGATCGAGGAAGGGCTATTGCTTGGCTTCAGGATGGCAATATGCAAAGAAATGTTGCTCTGAGACTTGGTGTCAGTCAGAGTGTCGTTGGCCGACTGTGGCAATGGTACCAAGCAACGAATTCTGTTCGAAATCGTCCACGTTCGAGAAGACCCCGAAGCACTACAAATAGAGAGGACCGTTACATCACCAATATAGCTCTACGTCAACGCACAACTCCTGCACGCCGATTACGTGACAATCTGCAGACTGTGACTGGAACTCAGTGTCTGATCAAACCATACGCAATCGTCTGAGAGCCAATAATCTACGCTGCCATCGCCAGGCTGTTCGACCACCACTCCTACCACGTCACAGAACGGCCAGACATCACTGGTGCACATTTCATCTGCGGTGGCAACGTGTTCAGTGGGGTCGAGTGATGTTCACTGATGAGTCCAGGTTTAGTCTCCAGTTCAACGACGGTCGGGTTCGTGTCTACAGACGTCCTGGGGAGCGCTTCGCTGACGTTAACGTTAGACAACGTCACCGGTTCGGTGGTGGAAGCGTCATGGTGTGGGGCGGCATCTCTATCCACCACAGGACCCCCCTCTATGTGGTGGATGGCAATCTGAATGGAATCCGCTATCTGAATGAGATTATCCGGCCGTTGGTTCTCCCAGGCCTTCAGCAGATTGGCGGCGGGGCAGTTCTGCAGGATGACAATGCCAGACCCACCGCGCCAGGGTGGTAACGGACTTTCTCTGACAACAAGGTATCGCCAGGATGGATTGGCCAGCATATTCGCCTGACTTAGCCCCAATAGAGTACGCCTGGGACGAATTAGGCAGGAGAGTTCGGGATAACCATGCCCCTCCGGCCAACCTTCATGATCTGGGTCAACTTCTTATGGCAGAGTGGCAGGCCATTCCCCAAGAGTTCTTCAGACGTCTGATCAACAGCATGAGGCAACGATGTGTCGAGTGTATTCGCGCCAGGGGTGGATTCACACACACTATTAAACGAATGTTCTAATGTGTAAAATCCATGTTTGACAACCTTCAACTTTGACAGCATGTCATGTGACTTTCTTGTATACAGTGACGTTTATTTGTGGTTTTTTGTAAATATGGAACAATAAATTAAATTTTTGGTGTAGTTTACATCATCAATCTAATACACTCTGAAACTTATTTGGTTATACATTTTTTACCCTTAAATTCTTTTGAGTAGTATATATATATGTGTGTGTGTGTGTGTGTGTGTGTACATGTATGTGTTGTGTGTGTTACTGAGGGGGTAGCGTGTGCGTTCGTACGTGCGTGCGTGCGTGTGCGTGCGTGTGTGTGTGTGTGTGTGTGTGAAATATAGTAATGTATTTACAAAATTTCTATGAGCAATCAGTTATTGTTTGTGGTTGCTAATGGTTTTTCGTGCTTAATTATTTATATTCATTTATACTATATTTTATCCACTATCAATATTAGTAGTACCGTTTCTTGCTATGGTCATTTTTTAATTGTTGCTATTATAAATAGTAATCATAGCAATATTCTAAAACGTAATGACAATTACAATACCGCTATTACCGTCACTCTTTAGCCAGTATATATCTGATGTTCATTAATTACGTGAACACGGTCAGCTGAACACTATTCATGGAAGAAGCGATATATAGAGACGCAGTGGGGGTTTAAATACATATTTAGTTCTTACTTTGAAAGTTAAAATTCACTCACCAATAAAAAAAAAAACCCACTTTCATCATCTGTAGTTGTAATTTTATCATTTGAAACCCCTATAGAGAGTTGAACATGTCTTGAAAAGTGGTTCCTTTTACGGTATGGTCACTTCTGCACTAAAATAGTTTAAATCATTACACAATCAGAAATTGCTGAATACTTGTTTTGGCAGGTTTATCATTTGTTTGCTGTAATCCCAGAAGCTAAGATGTCGAGGGCAATATGAAAATCTTCCATTGTAGCACTTGCGTTTGCTTGCACCTTATTAAGATAGACACACAGATTTGATACATAGTTTTGTATGGACAATGGCTTGTAGTTTTTATTCAGTCGAAACAGATCACTTGACTTTAGCAGAGACAAGCAGCTATCACGACAGTATCGAACTTCAAGGTAGAGTCTCCTGACTTGGTCATCATGTGATATTGATCTGTCTGCAATGTAAGTTTTAACATCACTGGAAGATGTGAAAGGTCCCCCAAGGGATTTCAGCTTTTCTAAATCCACGTTTCATCTTATATCGATTTTGAGGTTTTCACACTCTTTTTGCTGAACAGTTTTGTTTGACTAATTTATCCTGTTTATCTTTCCAAGCTTTAACAAGCTGGTTGACCTTTTCTGCTGTTTTTCTGCAGTCTTGAAATGCACTTGCAGGTTTGAGTTCAATCAAATCAAAACTCTGCCCCTTTCAATTGATGAACTAGCAATGGGCAGTTCTTTTGATCCTCTTATTGACAACTCATAGTTAATCCTTCCAACCTGGCGCTCGGAGTCCATGTTACTGACTGGTGCCTTATTAAGTACGGACATGTTCTTCTTGGCGAGAAGTTTATCACTGTTTGGGTTGAATTCACCAAAGTCAAACACATCTGCCCTTTGTCTGAACCAACCTGCTGCAAGCTTCGGTAACATTAGACCAATTACTTGTGTCACTTCGGACCTGTGAGCAGAAATAGCAGTTTCCAGTGAAACAATAATATCATTGTTCCATTTGCAAGATTCATACCTATCAGTGGATATGAATTTGAAAGCAGGTTTAGAGAGGTCAAGCAGAGTGGATAGATCTACATAAAGTTGTTGCATAGCAGGGATTAGTTTTTCATAGTTCACTGTACGATGGTATGTCAAGTAATCCTTCAATCAGTTGTTGACCAAGTATTGCCATGGCTAATATCATGACCTGGAGGCAATCAACTTCCTGGAATGCTCTTAAAATGCAAGCAAGAGTTGGTGACATGTTCATATTTATCAAGGAATTTGGTCAAATCTTCTCCATGGTGAATCACTATTGCACAAGCATACACAAATCTGTTAAAACGTTCTTTCTTCAGTTGTACAGCATAATTGTGTTTTGGAAAAATATGTTTGTCAAATTGGTCACTGTAATTCCATGTCTTATGGTCAAAGTCATGACTTATAAGACGCATTGCAACATCAATATATTGTTCACATACAGTATCATGGCATGTAGTGGAAGTTATAAGAACTGCAGAATAAAGTTTGTCTTTTCCAATGCCATTTTCTATATCAGCACATACGCCCACCATCTCCTTATTAAACATAAGAGCAGGGTGGGTACTTTCCTCCGGTATGTGATCTGTTCCTAACTCTAATGCCACCTGTTCATCAACACCAAAATTATGACTAGCAGAATCCATCATCTGAAAGGTAATTTTCTTAAATAGGTCTTCAGTTGAAACATCACTACATACTGACAGAATATTTAATATAGCTATTTTAAGATTAGACAGATTTTGGCAACACTCGGTAGCAACTGGAAGTGAAGGAAATGCACGGAAAACACCATCGATTGTAATACCTTGTACCATAAAAGAACCAACACCCTTCTTTCGGGATCCATCATCATGGTATGTTATTACCGCATCTTCAGCTTTCATCATCTCCTCAACTATACATCGTAAAGCCAAGACTTCAATGGCTTTACCTGATGCACGAATAGACTTCTCATCAGGAGCTGTGTCCAGATCAATAAAATCCTCTTCATTGTGAAATTTCCACTGCCTTCCAAATAAGGTGTTAGCAGTAACAATAATACCTGCTACCGCTTGTGTCTTACTGCAATGGTATATGCTGATCAGTTTGTCTACTGCTGTGTAGAATTCTGGCTTAATTTTCCTTTCACTTTCTCTTATATGGAGCCATTGACTTGGCATCTGATCATCTTTGTTTTAGTAAACATGTCTCCTGAATCTCTTCCTGTTATTTTCACCATCATCATTCTCGTCTGGCTCATATTCAGCATCACTGTCTACATTAAGTGAAGTGCCCATCTCAGCTGAATCATCAGTTTGCATCTCATCATCAATGACATCATTCCAAGATATTCTTTTCTGAACTGTTTCTTGGTCACATTTATCTTTCTGTTTCAGTCGATCCTGGATTTCCATTTCAAATTTCTTTCTTTTCATTGTTTTTGACCACTGTCTGTCTACAAAATCATCACAATAGCCAATTCTTGGCCCTCTTTGATCATTCAAAAACTTTTCTTCTATTTCAAGCATTTTGATACCAGTTTCCCTCTCTAAGATCTTTCTTCTTCTTTCATCCTTAGCAGAAATGTCAAACAAGGTAACCTTTACCCGTTGATTGTATATCTTCCATTGCTCATTCCGACGCTCAACTCTAGTTTGTACATTTCTGATGAATTCTTTATACAGTTTTTCAATACTTTGAGTAACAGCCTTCATTCTTTGAGTATAAATATTGCAAAACATCCAGTGCTCTATTAAGACGTAAGCTAAAATTCTTGCAGCATCAGTGACTGATCGCTGAGCTTGACTTGCTCTTTCTGCCCTTAGCAGATACATCATGGCTTCGATGATTGTTTTTTGAACAGGAAGTTTCCCCACCGGCAATGAAGCTTTTTCAATATATATTTCTTCACGAATAATCTTCTGTGACTTTGATCTCATATCTCTGTTTGGGCTGATGCCACTACTTGAAGTCAACCTATTTGAAGCCATTTATAATGTTTTTAATTCAGTGACAACTGTTTCCTTTAAGAGTTTGACAGAAAAAACCCTAATATATTTTTTTTAGTAGAAGTAACACTATGATAATTTATGTTTAAAAGAATTGTCTGATTGGTTTGCAGTGCATATGATATAAACAACTGTCTGGCTTTAAGAAAATTATTGTTGTGACATGTGTCAAAACATCGTATTGTTGTGACTTGTGTCAAAACATGCAATGCACACAGTCAATCAATGTTGATTGTCATTAACCAAAACCCAAGGATATTGCAGCCTTTAAAAATATATTCAATAAAATAAAACTGCTTTAAAAATAAAAAAGCTACCATCATAATAAAGGTTTATTATGCTAAATATATTATAACAATCGATTCTACTTTGAATAGTAGAATTTGGTGGTGGTGGTTGTGGTGGGGGGTGGGATTGTATTTCCCTAAACACCTATCTCCAATTATGGTTTTTAAAAAAGGCTTTTTTCCTACATTTCTTAATACAGAATAAATCAACATGAAATTATCTTTGAAACAGGCTGATAATATTAACGTTTAGCAAATTCTGAATTTTTGGACACCAGTAGGCACTTGATACCTTTGGACCCCATGTACAGGGTGGTTAGCATATAAAATATGGATAATTTTAAGTTGTTTCACAATTATAAAAGGTAATCCCATATTTTGAGATGGTACAGGCTATAAAAAGTATATTTTTTCATATTAACCCCTCCCCCTATTGATAAACCGTCTAATAGAGTGTGCAGCTCTCTTTCATTTTCTGCCATTAAAACTACATCATCAGCATATAACAAAATACAGTTTTTCACCATCTATGTTTACACCCACTTCGAATGACTTACGAAAAGTCGCCAAATCATTAATGTACAGATTAAACAAGAGTGGGGATAGATTACAACCTTGTTTCAAACCGTTGTTAACTGGAAACCAATCAGTGAAATGTCCATTCAGTCTTACACAATTGCTTATATTATTATATATACTCTTTATAGTATCAAACATTTTTCCTTGGATACCAAGTGATGTTAACTTTGTCCATAAGATATTTCTATTTATTGTATCATAGGCCTTTTGAAAGTCAATAAATGGACAGTAGGTGGATTTCCAACATTTCTTATGGATATCAGTGATACTGGAAAGAGATAAGATGTGATCTGAGGTGCTTCTGTTTTTTCGCAATCCGCTTTGCTCGTCGGCAATAACTTAATGGGCGTCTGCCCACTCACTTAATCTCTCATTTAGAATAGACCAATAGAGTTTGTTCGTAGAAGACGCTAGCATAATACCTCTGTAGGAAAACGGGTCTCTGCGATCACCATCGCCCGGCTTGGGTATGGGATTAATTATCCCCTGTCTCCAAATCTCAGGTAATTTACCGGAATCAAAACAAGCGCTAAACAAGTGATGTAGGAATACCAACGCTGACTGGTTACATAAAACATCCACAGGTATTCTGTCCAAACCACACGCCTTCCCTTTCTTCGCTCTAAGTACTGCATTAACAGTCTCTTCCCACCGGATTGGACCATTCAACACATTGTCATGATCTAGAACACTCTTTATATAAGAAACATCATACGGCGCATTTACACTTGTTGTCGGGTTAAGTAGATTATTAAAATCCGTTCTCCATCTTTCCAACAGGACATCAGTGTTTTGAGAAACTATTCCATCGTTCACCACCTCCATATTTTACGCTTATGCTCGTTTTCAACTCAAGTGTTACCATTTTTTTCTAAAATGTTCCATTTTCGTCACTCAATTCATTAAGTAAATCATTTTGTGTTTTATACCAATATTTACGTTTAGCCTTTTGTACTTCTCTGTCAAAGTTTTTACGTTTTTAAACAAAAATGACTTTTGAGGATTTTTTTATGGACCTCACTGGTAGCACTCCACGTTTTTTCTGCTTTACACATTTCGTTCCACAATTCCGTAAGTCTCTCTGTCCACCACAGTTTTTTAATATGCTTTCTTTTGTTATCAATACCATCGAACACTCGGATTCTTTTATACAGGAGTTTTGTCCTCATTTCATTTGTAACGATTTCACAAATCTGTTCATATGTATTGTCAATGCTATCTTGTGATACTGATTGGCTATGCAAAGAACTTATAACTCCTTGGGGTTTAACTTGGACATAAAGTCATTTGGAATGTCTTTAAAACAATACTTTCCGACTTCTTTAACACAGTCAGTAACAAAACACCATTTCAGCAAAGAATGATCACGTATAAACCTTGTCTCTACACTGTCCATGTAGCCCATCTTACCAGATCTTGGGTTCCAACAACTTCAACATTATTAAACAGATGCAAGTTCTCATAGCTTACAATGCAGTAGTCTACGACTGAACAGCCTTTAGTAGATATACATGTAAAATCGTTACTCAATGTATTTCTACCATTCAACATGCAACAATTGCTATTGATTAAGAAATCAACAAAAACATTGCAATATATATTGGTTTTGAAATCTATTACATTCCTAGGTGGTATATTATCGACACCTGCAATGGAATCACATGACACACCACATCTGCTATTAAAGTCACCACAAATGTAAAACACACCCTGATTTTTATATTTATAGATTTGTGTTAAAAGCATATCCAAAATTTGCTTTTCATCTACACATCTGGTCGAATTATCGGGTGGTAGGTAACACACACAAACATTAAAAACAGAGTTTGATTCTTTGCTCGCAAATGAAATCCACAAAATACCTTCTGTAGATTTATTTAAAATTTTAATATCAAAATAACGATAGAGTTTGATGTTTACAAACACACCTAGCCCTCCCGAACCAACCTTTGCACGTTTATGAATATCTGTTCTATTGTGACCTATCCATCGATATCCTTTCAATTCTAAACATTTAAAAGAGGTTAAATGGCTTTCTGCAATACCTACAGTATCTAAATCACTATTTAAAGCACACGCTGCTCTTAATAATGCATTATCACTTTGAACACTTTGACTCCAACCATTTACGTTCCAAAACCCGGTTTTCAACTAAGACAGGCGAAACCACTGCGACCTTCAGAGCCGCGGCTGTTGTCTCGTGTTGACTGGTGTCTAGAGTTATTTTCTCTATGGATACTGGATGGACGACGATTATGGAAATCATACTATGCGTTTTCATTACGAGTTCCAAGACGTTCCTCGCGACTTCCTCGTGCTGGGCTTCATCTGCTGGACTGGGCATAGGTCCTTTTGTATTTAGGTCTTGGGCCTCTATCACAGTTTTCAACGCTGGAACCTCTCATCTGTAGGTTTGCATTACCATTACTCAGTGCATTAACCAACACTTTGAGGTTCGTTGTCTGAAGACGCTGTTCAAAGCTCTGATCATTGTGAATAAAAACATGATTATATCGTCGACTTGGTTTTAGACACTGCATCGTAGAAAGTATATCCTTTTTGTCGTTTGCTGTTTTGCAACACACTATCACAACACCCTCTTTGCTCGTGTTTCTGTTTTGTTTTTTTCCACGTTTACAAATTGAACATTTTTCAGTTTCAAACCATCCTCAATCAGAGCCTGAATTTTCAATTTTCAATTTTCATTTTTACTTTCAGGTAAGTTTCTGATGACTAGATTTAGGGAAATATTTTCTTTATCCAGTTCACTTGTAAATTTCTTAGAAATTGATTCTTTTATGTTGTCAATGTCAGTATGTATATCATCGACTTTCTCCGCAACCAATTTAATATCAACATCAACATCTTCACGTAATGTTTGAATTCGACTCACAATTTCTTTTGTCAGCTTACTAACTTCACCTGAAACTCGTTTGTCAAGCATTTCACTCAATGTTTGTGACAATCTTTCCTCCAAGTTCAATTCCATAGTGTGTATTTTGTCATTTGTTTCAGTAAATAACAGGCGCATGTCATCTGCCAATTTACTTATCATTCTTGTTAGCACTATTCCCTCAGTTGACATTGATGAGTCAACATGTACATCTGCGTGTACAACTGCTTTATGTGCACCGTCTTTCATCTCATCACTGGATCTAACAAAATCTTTTGTGACGCTGGAGCTAATTCTTTTCTTAACACGACCATACTCAACCTTTTTTGTTTTGTTGTTTTTACTATTTACAACGGGTCCGTCCCCATCAACGTGAGTAGGTTCATTACTGATAATGTCCGTTTCATCCTCTACTTCTGTGAGTTTTCGTTTATAGGGGACTTTTTCCGTTTCATCCTCTACTTCTGTGAGTTTTCGTTTATAGGGGACTTTTTCCATTTCATCCTCTACTTCTGTGAGTTTTCGTTTATAGGGGACTTTTTCCGTTTCATCCTCTACTTCTGTGAGTTTTCGTTTATAGGGGACTTTTTCCGTTTCATCCTCTACTTCTGTGAGTTTTCGTTTATAGGGGACTTTTTCCGTTTCATCCTCTACTTCTGTGAGTTTTCGTTTATAGGGGACCTTTTCCGTTTCATCCTCTACTTCTGTGAGTTTTCGTTTATAGGGGACCTTTTCCGTTTCATCCTCTACTTCTGTGAGTTTTCGTTTATAGGGGACTTTTTCCGTTTCATCCTCTACTTCTGTGAGTTTTCGTTTATAGGGGACTTTTTCCGTTTCATCCTCTACTTCTGTGAGTTTTCGTTTATAGGGGACTTTTTCCGTTTCATCCTCTACTTCTGTGAGTTTTCGTTTATAGGGGACTTTTTCCGTTTCATCCTCTACTTCTGTGAGTTTTCGTTTATAGGGGACTTTTTCCGTTTCATCTGTGTCGCAAAACAACACTGAGTTTGCCAATGATATAACATCTGAGAGTTCAGTATTACTTTCCATAGTAATGTTTACAGTGCACCTTGGCTTGGGGTGATTTATCACTCACTTAGCAGACTATTCAAAACTTCGGGATTGCGTTGGATAACTTTTACACATTAAATATTTCAATATCCGATCAAAGAAGTATATTTAAATTCGTATTACCTGTTATGCAGTGAACAGTGTTGATTTACATCTTAGCACATACATAGGTAAAATGTTTATCAAAAACTCACAAATTTGCAGGAGCTCATAAAATCTCCACGAGGAACAATCTGACAATCATGTGTTTGTGACGCGTACATCAGCTACAAGTGCAACGGCTGTAAATAACTTTAAAGTCGAAAAAGATGTTAAAATTTCCTTAAAACTTGGTTTTTGAGGATATTTAAGAAATAGAATAATGCATGTCGATCAAAATCTGTTATAGTCTGTTCCCATAAAGTGAATAAATCACCTGTTTACTGACATCTTTCTTTTAATTTCAAAGGTAAACACCACCTTGTACATCAATAAGAACCCAAACAAGTAAATGCTAAATTAGGTAGAGTATCATTATTTTTTCTAAATACTTATAACCGTACGAGACGGGGGGTGGGGGTGGACTGGCCCCTAGTTCTGGAGCAAAACCTCAAATTCGGGCAAACATTATACAGATATTCGGACAAAATGAGACCTTTTTACCATGTATTTTTATCATTCTACTCGCAAAATTAGTTGTAATATATGTAAAACTACGTAGTGATTCGTTTGCTGCTCTATATAAGTTGTTTGGTAGTAATGCTAATATTAATAAATGTTGTTACCCAAATTCGGGCATTTTCGTTTTATTCGGGCAAAAGCGAGCCTACCTCCCTACAAAAATTGTAAATACCTATTCGACTCTGCATTGTGCAGAGATACGATCATGAACACGGATTTTGGTTTTGTTGTTCAGATTAATGAATGCATAGACTTCTAATTTATTTATATATTAGCCACGGAAAAGTTGATATTTATAATATAATGAAACTTAAAGGGACAGACCCTAGTATACAATTAACACTAAGTTTAGTTAATCTACAAACTTCTAACACATTTGGATAAAGTTATAACTGAGTGAAACATGAGTCTGTGACTTTGAAATTGTGAAATACACTCTAAAAATAGACTAAAACTCGACTCCATAACTGTTACTTCTCAGACGCACGTGCGTTTATAAAAATATGAGAAATGCATTTTGTGATATTAAAACATCAGGATGACCAAAAACACTTCGACTGTACGGAAATGGATAATATAAATATTAAAATCTAAATAATGTCTGATTTCAGTTATCTAATAACGGCTCTAATAGTAATACCTTTGTGTTTAAAAACTAGGATCTGTCCCTTTAATATTAGTTTGGTTTTTATTTTTCAATTTTAGAACGATGAGTGCAACTGTTTGTTCAATCTGTGGGGATTCTTCGTGTAGACTTGCCACGTGCATTCCATGTGGCCATACTTTTGGCGAGGAGTGTATCGCCAAATGGATGAGGGAGTCGCCCAACAACGGCTGTCCTAATTGTCGAGAGAGGATCCAAAATGTGCAGAGAATCTTCTTGGATAACAACAGTATAGGTGGGGGTTTTTTTATAGTTATAAAGTCACATATATGTAGATCGAGTATACTCTAGCAGTATTCTGTTTATGGGAATACGAGACTGGCTTCAGAATGAGCTAAGGACCATCCACAGAGGAAATTATGTAAATCTGCATTTTTTGTATTCCTCATCATATATGTTTTTAAAACTACGTTTTTAGTTGCTTTAACAAAGAAGTTGTTGTAAACGGGCTTCTGATGGCAGTGTGGCAAATATGGGGGTCAAAGTAGGGCTCTCCCAAAAGTTTGGCCAATTATTAATAGCACTATTGATAGAGCAGATAACTGGAAGAACCTTTCAAATGATGACACAAGCATGAAAGTTGGAACAGATTATCTCCATGGGGCGTTATTCAAATCCGACCAATGAACCACTTGCATTTTCAATACGGTGACCATTTTTAAAGATGGACACCACATTGTCTCACTAATGTTCATTATTGAGATGGCACTTAGCTCATTCTCAAAACTGCTCTATATCGCTAGATGGCGCTTGCTGTTGAAAACTGTTAATTTTGTTTTTCTGATTACCAAACGATCATTAATTAATATCTATTGTGTCTAATATGCACATTAGTTTATTGAATCTAATGCGACATACATTTAGTTTGATTAGTTTGGGGTTCACTCATAACATTTAATTTACATACTTCAGACTAGTACAGGCACTGGAAGAAGAAACCCGACAGCTCTATTTTAGACATAGTACTGCAAATTGGCGTAAATAATACTATGTGAGTGGCCGTTAGATACCACTTATCTTACACAAGGGCTTCAACCAAAACAGCATGGCACGTGCTTGAACTTCGTATAGGCTACACTACTACCAAAACAGCGCGTAAAGTGCGCTTCGCTACATGATGATGAGTACATTTTGTTGTACAGCTGCATGCTGAATGCCTTTTTGATTTAAATAATATGGCGATACGGCTCTAATAAAATATTTCTACGATTAAACTTACATATTAAATATATGCTCTTGTTTAGAATATCAGTGTCTGTATATTTAATGTGTTTCTGGTCATTTTAATATTTGTAAGAAGCCCAAACTGGATTTTGTCTTTAAATAATTTCTTACGTACAAAACAAATATTTTAGGAAATAAAATGAAATTTAACCTATTAGAACGATCCAGAAACACGTTTAATATACAGCCACTAATATTTTATGTAGAAAAATATATTTCATATGTAATTACAATCGTTAAAAAGTCTTTGTTAGTCGATAACATCTTAAACATTGCAGCAAACTCAAGAATGTCCCTTTAAGCAAAAAAGAAGTGTTTTTTTTAAGGACGCACTCAACACATTTTATTTACGGTTATATGGCGTCAGACATATGGTTAAGGACCACACAGATTTTGAGAGGAAACCCGCTGTCACCACTACATGGGCTACTCTTCCGATTGGCAGCAAGGGATCTTTTATTTGCGCTTCCCACAGGCAGGATAGAACAAACCATGGCCTTTGTTGAACCAGTTATGGATCACTGGTCGGTGCAAGTGGTTTACACCTACCCATTGAGCCTTGCGGAGCACTCACTCAGGGTTTGGAGTCGGTATCTGGATTACAAATCCCATGCCTCGACTGGGATCCAAACCCAGTACCTACCAGCCTGTAGACTGATGGCCTGCCACGACGCCACCGAGGCCGGTCCCTTTAAGCAAATATGGTTTGTAAAGTAATGTTATAATTATATTCAAGACTTTTGTTATAGTTTAGGCACATCTTAGTCTGTTCCCCTGAGTTTAAGTCAAGATTTCCTTTGCTTCTAAAAATTATATTTTAATTTGTACCCTAAAATATCATGATTACATATTTGAACATAAAACTAGATTAAGACACATTTTATTTACGGTTATATGGCGTCAGACATATGGTTAAGGACCACACAGATTTTGAGAGGATTGTCGTTAAATTTTGTTTCAGTAAATAAAAACAAATTTAGGCACATCTTTAGGTACATCTTAGTCTGCTCTCCTTTGAAAAGGGTAACAGTTGAGGTCAAAGTGACCTATTCACCTGGTATTTTAGGTGTTGTTGTATAGAATATAAAACTAGATTAAGACATGTCGAATAAGGGTCAAAGTTAAGGTCAAAGTTTCCAGTGGGGGACTAATAGCAAAACTAATACATCTGCATTGCATTATAATGCAGTCAATGTGCTCTAGTGCTGTCGTTAAACAAAACAACCTTCTTTCCTTCTTTATAATGCCAATTTATTAAACAATATATAAAAAAGTAGATCATCCATTGCAATAAAACGTAAATTGCATAAAAACACATCTGCTTGATCATTTGTAGCAGTTTCTGTAACTTTGTAACAGGAGAAAACATTTAAACAAGTAAAAAAAAAAAAAAAAAAAAAATATGTATCATGAAAATTAAAATCTCTGAAAACAAATATTTTCGTTCTCAGTAGTTTCATTACAGCATTAACACAACTTATTTACATTAAAGACTCATCTTCTTGATGACAAGTCACAGTTCAGTAACATTTAACAAGTACATGTACATGTAAACATTTTAACAAAAACGTGTATAAGTCCCCATGTATCCCCATGTATCTACTGCATACATAACTTTCAGGGCCCAGTTTCTCAAAGCATAAAAAGCCTAGTTTTGCATGTAAACGTTAATCTATGACTAAACCACAATTCTTATTACTATCATAGTACAATAAATATATAGTTAGAAATACACATATTTAATTTTCTTATGTCCTTAAAATGCTCCATTTTCCATAATGATATAATTTTCTTTCTGAAATAGATGCCAAAAAACGTGTAAACATTTGTCTGATATAACTGCTAGTCGCAGCCGTAAACTTCCGATGTTTTATGAATTTGGACCCAGGTAGTCAACGCCATATACCCCTTACAATGTATGTAATGTGTTTCACGTATCACAAGATTTCAAGTGCTTTCTGAAGCAGTTCTTACAAATGAAAGTTTTTCCGCAAATTTGGCATACAATTTGAAGTTCTGATCCTGGTTATTTTAACCTGATTTCTTGTTTAAACAAACGCTATTTTTAATGGTAATGGTGTGGATCCTGACTATCTCCGAGGTAAAAATGGAGAAACATGGTTAAATGACGTCACCAATATGGACGTGTCAAGTTTGATATTTTTGCATCTAATAGCAATAGTCTTAATTCTCTTCAATTTGTCTATATCCATGCTAGGTCACAAGGACCAATTAGCCAATCAGAACAATCGGCAAACTAGTAAGTGATGCTGAACTGTCATTTTCATAGCCATGATAGCTCACGTGATGTAGTTAGCCAATCAGAATATAGATGTCTCAGCGAGTGGTGCAGAATTGTCGTTTTCTATTCATCAGTGGAGGTCATAATGTTTATCCAAATTGTTACTACACGTGATATTATTTGTAATTTTGTTTTACCAGGTTATGAAGACTGTAAAGAAAATACTGCTAAGACAGATCGTGGGAAAATCGTACAGCTTAAAGAGATAACAGGTATAAAACATAGCCCCCAACCCCATTCGATGACGAAAATCTATGTTTGTTTCCCTACTCTGTATAAATAAAGATAAATATATGGCTTGTGCCCCCTACCCCCACTAGAGGCTATGACCCACTCACAAGACATTGTCCACACTTATATGATGATGCCTAATATTTCAGTCACTGCCCTATGAGAAATATGTAGGACATTCAACGTTTTCACACGTCTAATACAAACTGATAGAAGAATTTGCTGCATGAATTTTGACTGCAATTCTTATCTCATTTAACGCCAAAATATTAATATAGATCTAATATAAATGGTCTATATTTTCGATTGTATATGACAAATGATGTATATGTTTTTATATTTTTACTTTGGCTGCATGCCATGCCATTTACCCGTTTCTTAACGGAATGACTTATGTCTTACTGTTTTAAAAAAATGCTCACTTGATGTGTGGTCGTTTTGAGATCAATCCCCGTCAGTAGGCCCCATTGGGTTATTTCTCGTTCCAGCCAATGTACCCTAACTGGTATATCAAAGGCCGTGGTATGTGCTATCCTGTCTCTGGGATGGTGCATATAAAAGATCCCTTGCTACTAATGGAAAAATGTAGCGGGTTTCCATTCATCGGGTTTCCTCTCTAAGACCATATGTCAAAAGTAGCAAATGTTTGACATCCAATAGCCGATG
This sequence comes from Gigantopelta aegis, assembly GCF_016097555.1. Classification (NCBI taxonomy): domain Eukaryota; kingdom Metazoa; phylum Mollusca; class Gastropoda; order Neomphalida; family Peltospiridae; genus Gigantopelta; species Gigantopelta aegis. The sequence continues at coordinate 15,339,581 of NC_054710.1, read as the reverse complement.
ATTAATACATCAATGTGCTCTTGTGATGTTGTTAAGCAACAACAAAAGAAAACTTTAGCTTTACTATTTTAAAAATGGCTGTATATAAATACAAAATTGTTACCCTAGTTTTGAGCCGAATGTCTAACTGTATATAGTACTATACGGTTTTAACTACCAGGTAAAGTGCGCCTATTTTTGATAAAAGCCACTTTGGTCACTTGGATTATCCATTGCCATGCGAATCAGCGCAGTTGGTTCAAAACCTGCCAACTAACACTTTGTGGTTTTAAATATTATGTAGTGGAGACTGTACGAGGAGGTGTAGATTCGTGAAAAATAATTCACGAGCGCTGAGTGCATTCTCTGACTTCATCCATTTATTCATTAAAAAATTACAAGACTGCAATATTAACTTCTATTTTATCGTTCTAAATGAAAGTGCTCGTTAAAAATGGCAAAAACAAATGTTCACAAAACAGTAGGATCTTGTTGGACCTAACCTGAATGATTCGGTCGGTAAATCGTAATGTTTTCTAAGATGATTTCCGATTTATTTTCTGACAATCTTAGTTTTGTTCTGCCAGAACAAAATTACCATCACTAGTATCAGGTTTATAAGGCTTAAATAATATGATGATGTAGATGTTTGTCATCGTGGACTACAGCGTTGTACTTGTTTACAATGTACAAGTTTTGTCAGTAGAGGGTTCGAATCCCTGACCTGAACTCACAAAAAAATTGATTTGCATTGGTGTTGATTCTTAAAAATTAATCTGTCTACGACAATATTGTAACCTTATATATATAGATTACTAAAAAAAAAATTAAAACATGTTACACCTAGAACAATAGTGTGACGTCAAAGGTACTGATTAGTACATTTTAAATATATTTACAAACATACAATAACAACGAAAATGAAAACAACAACAACAATAAATCCCAACCAGAATTTTAAACAATATTTACTGATGTTTGTATTGACGTTGGGGATTGGCCAATGATTGATTTATTATTTCGAATACATAAAATATCCTTATCAAACTCTGCATTCAGTGAAGAATGTTCCTTTTCATTATCACATAGTTTGCCCATTACTTAAATGTGAACTTAAGGATTAATTTTGTAAGTATTGCATCCAATGTAAAAATAGTATGTGATATTTTTTAGATCTAATACATTCGTCTATTTCCAAATAATATAAATATCTTACAGCTACAACAAGGCTTCCCCACCCCCACCCCCACCCCTCTCTCACTCCCCCTCCCTCCCCCCTGTTCACCTCTCTCTCTCTCTCTCTCTCTCTCTCTCTCTCTCTCTCTCTCTCTCTCTCTCTCTCTCTCTCTCTCTCTCTCTCTCTCTCTCTCTCTCTCTCTCTCTCCTGTTTGTTAATATCCATTTATTTTGTTTGCCATCGTACTATGACACATTTGTATTTGTAAACATTTATATCTGGAGGCTGAAACCATTAGAAAGAAAGAAAGAAATGTTTTATTTAACGACGCATCAACACATTTTTATTTACGGTTATATGGCATCAGACATATGGTTAAGGACCACACAGATTTTGAGAGGAAACTCGCTGTCGCCACTATATGGGCTACTCTTCTGATAAGCAGCAAGGGATCTTTTATTTATGCTTCCCACAGGCAGAATAGCACAAACCATGGCCTTTGTTGAACCAGTTATGGATCACTGGTCGGTGCAAGTGGTTTACACCTACCCAATGAGCCTTGCGGAGCATCTGGATTAAAAATCCCATGCCTCGACTGGGATCCGAACCCAGTACATACCAGCCTGTAGACCGATGGCCTACCACGACGCCACCGAGGCCGGTTGAGTGGCCGTTAGATACCACTTATCTTATACTAGGGGTCCAACCGAAACCGTATGACACGTGCTTGAACTTCGTATAGGCTACACCACTACCAAAACAGCACATAAAGTGTCTGTATATTTAATGTGTTTCTGGTCGTCTTAATATTTGTAAGAAGCCGAAAGTGGATTTTGTTTTTCAAATAATTTCATATTTATAAAACAAACCCATAATAATAAAAAGAAGAAAGAAAAAAAACCACATTTTAGTAAATAAAATGAAATTTAACCTAGTACGAATATTAGAACCATCAGAAACACGTTTAATATACAGCCACTAATATTTTATGCAGAAAAATGTAATTACAATCGTTAAAAAGTCTCTGTTAGTCGATAAAATCTTAAACATTGCAGCAAACTCAGGAATGTCCCTTTAAGCAAATACAGTTTGTAAGGTAATGTTATAATTATATTCGAGACTTTTGTTATAGTTTAGGCACATCTTTAGGCACATCTTAGTCTGCTCTCCTGGTGCTGCTGGTAATAACTTGGTACTTGGTGATGCCTCGACCAGAAGCGGTCAGGCCCTTTATAAGGGCCCTGTGGGCAACCTAGGGAGACACCACAGCATCGTAAAGGTCTACAATTAACGAGCTACTCTCGATTCACTAATATCAAAACCTATATTAGCTCGGCCATTTGCCTTTCGACCGACCGTTCAGAATTGCGCCAAATTCCCTCAATCAAAATTGTGCACCCTTTTCTCTTTGGCATTTAACTGCTCCATTCAAATTCCATAGCACCACCACCCGCCTGCTACCGATTTGATCGGGCTGCTGGTGCTCCCGTGCACCTGCCAGTGCAGGCGGTCCCTCCTCTCCACTCCCCCCCACCTTTCCTGTCATGGACGGAGGAGCCGGCCAAGGCCGGCTCTTGTGCCCACGACAGGCGTGCGCTACAACAGCTTGTTCTGAATGTGCACGTAAAACCCTATGACATGACATGCTCCCCTGGGTTTAAGTCAAGATTTCCTTTGCTTCTAAAAATTATATTTTAATTTGTACCTTAAAATATCCTGATTATATATTTTAACTTAAGGCGCTTTTTGTTTTCAGTGATGATACAAAAAGAGGCCAGTTAAGTTAGGCATGTACTAAACACAAAAGAGGAAATAACACTAAAGTAAAAAGGCATTTTTTTCCACAAACAAAAAACACAAAACAAAAACATACACTAAAATGGCACTGTCAAGGTAATTCGTCTTACATGAGGTATTCTGACGCCACCAAGGACTTTTTTTGGACAGTAAACATTTGATGGAGGTCAGGTTACTTGATTCATGAGAGGGTTTTCTCATCGGAATATATCTTAGACCACGGCAAAGAGTACAAGCTGTATGTGCTCACTGCAAGGTGGATGAAACAAAAATGCTTCCTTCATTAAGTACTTGGAATCAAGGACAATATGCTTGTGTGATCAGCTATTCAAATGCGTTCTTATTTCTGAAGAAATCAAGTATTGTTCGACAGTATATTGTTCCACACCTGTCGATGTGTATATATAATTCGTTATGATTATGTTCAAAGGCAGCCCGAATCGTACATTTATTCTATATATGCTCGTGTTACATCACTGACACTTTCATGATACCACTGACAACAGTAATGAAACATTTAGGTTATCACACTCCAGATGAGAAACATCTCAGAGGCTTTGGATTGGATGAAAAAAACATAGTGATGCATCATTTTTAAAGTGACGTCACAATTGTAGTTCCTCTTAATTTTGCTTCTGTTTAGCTTGAAAAATGAAAAACAAGATTCAGTAGAATGGTAAAAGTAAATCCCCTCATTTATGGAATAAGTTTCTCAACTCGTGACTGTTGTCTATTGTACTTAATTACTTAGTTAATTTTCAAAAAGTCACTTTAGACTAAAGCTCATGTCTTAACTAACGAGAGTGAGATAAATACAATAATCAACCGTCACTCTGTCGAACCTTTATGTACACAATACAAAAAAAACAAAAAACAAAACAAACATTATTTAACGACGCACTCAACACATTTTATTTACGGTTATATGGCGTCAGACATATGGTTAAGGACCACAGATTTTGAGAGGATTGTCGTTAAATTTTGTTTCAGTAAATAAAAACAAATTTAGGCACATCTTAGTCTGCTCTCCTTTGAAAAGGGTAACAGTCGAGATCAAAGTGACCTATTCACCTGGTATTTTAGGTGTTGCATAGAACATAAAACTAGATTAAGACATGTCGAATAAGGGTCAATGTCAAGGTCACAGTGTCCAGTGGGGAACTAATAGCAAAACTAATTCATCTTCATTGCATTATAATGCAGTCAATGTGCTCTGGTGTTGTCGTTAAACAAAACAACCTTTTTTCTTTCTTTATTGCAATTAAATGTAAATTAAACTGCATAAAACACATCTGCTTGATCCTTTGTAACAGTTTCTGTAACTTTGTAACAGGGGTAAACATTTCAGTAACATGTAATAAGTGCATGTACATGTAAACATTTTAACAAAAACTTTTTTAAAGTCCTCATATATCCCCATGTATCTACCGCATACACAACTTTCAGGGCCCAGTTTCACAAAGCATTATAAGCCTAGTTTTGCACGTAAACGTAAATCTACGACTAAACCACAATTCTTATTACTATCATAGTACAATAAATATATAGTTAGAAATACACATATTTCATTTTCTTATGTCCTTAAAATGCTCCATTTTCCATAATGATATAATTTTCTTTCTGAAATAGATGCCAAACACGTGTAAACGTATGTTTGGTATAACTTCTAGTCGCAGACATAAACTTCCTATGTTTTGTGAAAGTGGTCTCAGGTAGTCAACGCCATATACCCCTTACGGTGTATGTAATGTGTTTCACGTATCACACGATTTTAAAGCTGCAATGTCTGGTTTCAATCGTATACAGTCAAGTTCTAAGTTCAAATACAAGCATAACTGCACTTTTAATTCACTCGCAAGTTGTCGTCATTAACGCATATCGTCAAATGCTTACTAGCCAGTTAGAACAATTCTCGCCATTTTGTAATACCGAGCGCATTCTAGCAGCCACTTCCTAGCAGCCACTTACGCTAGCAGCCAATTTCAGCAGACACGCATGGCGACATTCTAAACACCGGACCATTACGCCTTTTATAATGTGTGTTGTGGTGTGGGCTATACGATACTAGTTGGACATCCTATATTACCGTAGTACAGACGGATTTTCAAGTGATACTTCAGATATTATAAAAGTGCTTAATAAAACGGTTAAGTTGTATTTATACGGATATTAATAACAATAAGACTGTGAAAATGAGTCTTGGTTGTTATTTTGTTTTTGTGTTGTTATTATATAAAGAAACTCTTTAAAACTCTAAAATTCTTAAGTTGTAGTGAATAATTAAAAATTAGCATAACAGTGTGTATAAAAGTGTGTGAAATACAGGTAACAATCGAAAGGCGTATGAGTCCGGTGTTTAGATCGTCGCCATGAGGGTCTGCTGAAATTGGCTGCTAGCGTAATTGGCTGCTAGGAATTGGCTGCTAGAATCCGCTCGCTTTTTGTAATGCAACAACAGCCGAACCGTACTATTTTTAGCCCAGAGGGAGCCCGGCAAAAGTGTCCAATTTTCAAAATAGTGGGTTTATTTTTAACTTGGAAAAGCCAGTGTAGTGAAACCAATTCGGAGTGCGGCGTCTTATATGCACCAAACGTAATGGGATTTTCTGTTCTAAATGCTTAAATAATAAAAATATTCCAGACATAGCCGCTTTAAGTGCTTTCCGAAGCAGTTCTTCCAAATGAAAGTTTTTTCCACAAATGTGGCATGCAATCTTGGTTATTGTAACCTGATTTCTTCTTTAAACAAACACTATTTTTAAGTGGTATCGCAGATCTTTTTTTACATGTTACAACCGTCGCATCTAAACACATCTTCATGGTTATGGACGCAAACGCGATGTCCTTGGAGATGAGTCTGAGTTAAAAACACTAGTCCACAGTCAGTGCACTGGAGTCTCCCCGGGTCTGCCGTGATAGACAACCACATGTCTGCAGAGGGCAGACTGTCCAGACTATACTTAGCCGCAGTCTTCACAAACTGTTCTGAAACAAAACCAACCAAACAAATTTGAAACATGATTAGACGTCTTGAACTCGAGGGAGCTGACGAAGATGTGCTTAAACTATAAGATTAGTCTCGGCTAAATAATTGTGAATGGCTTTAGCTTCCGGGGTATGCAAACTTTCATCATGACACTTTCCAAGTATATAAATATAACTTGTTTTGTTAAAATAACACCAAAGGCTCGGGAAGAATAACACCAGTTCACTCATGCAAGATAAACGGTATTGCGTTGTAGCTCGTTGAGTATTCTCTAAATTCATCACTTGCTTTCCAAACTCGATGAGAGTTTTTCAGTGCTCAAGAGTCGCAGACGAGTGTGTGTGTCAGACTTGCTTCACATTTTTGTATCTAACTGCAATGAAAAGGTTTGTTAAAGGTTTGTTTTGTTTAACGACATCACTAGAGCACATTGATTATTAATCATCGGCTATTGGATGTCAAACATATGGTCATTTTGACAGTCATAGAGAGGAAACCCGCTACATTTTTCCATTAGTAGCAATGGCTCTTTTATATGCACCATCCCACAGACAGGATAGTACATACTACGGTCTTTGTTACACCAGTTGTGAAGCACTGGCTGGAACGAGAAACAGCCCAATGGGCCCACCGACGTGAATCGATCCCAAATCGATTGCGTACCAGGCGAGCACTGTACAACCACTGTAATGAAGACTGTTCAGTTGAACACACGAGCACACTGCACAGCCAACCTTGCATTCAAGATGACCGTGTGAAGCAGTCTCCTGGGCTCCGCATCCCGGAACTTCCCCCTGGTGATGTCAGAGACATCCGGGATGGGCGTGCCTAAAACTCTCTTGGATATGGGCACATTAAATGAGTTCCTAGTTCCCAGTATGCCGGGCAGAGTCCACCGATGAAGATGGCCCAACAGATCATGTGGTACAGATCTACTCACCACTGACAGGGGCGGCAGTGTGAAAAATAGTGGTACGGCTCGAGGTTGCCAGATTCTCCCTTCAAATTCACCTGTGAATGACATTTTCACAGATACAACGAATATCACACACACACACACACACACACACACACGCACGCACGCACGCACACACTGACTGACTGTTCAAGAGGTTAATTTTCATTTCATTTCAACTTATTTTGTTGCTTATATCCAATTAAGGTTCAAGCACGCTGTCCCAGACACACACCTCAGCTATCTGTCCAGGACAGTGGGTTAGTTGTTAATTATTAGTGGTTAGTGAGACAGAAGAGAGTGCAGTGGTCTTACTCCTACCCACTTAGTCGTTAAAACTCACTCTGGGTGGGGACCGGTACCAGGCTGCGAACTCTGTACCTACCAGCTTTATGTCCGATGGCTGAACCACGACGCCACCAAGGCTGGTGTGAGGTTAATAATTATAGTGTGGGTAACAGAAGCAAAAACCGAGTCCACCAACAAAATGAGGAATCTGCCAAAGCAACCCATTACCACCTGGATCCGCCCATGTTTATAATGTATCTAGGTCAAACATGCATATAAAAGGTTAAAAATTGTAAAACAAGTTGCTTCAGCTTATTGGTATATTAATGCAGGAATACACACTGATAGTAGATTAATTTCAAATGAAAAAAGAAGATGTTTAGACTACACTTTTTCTAAGTGCGATAATTTTATTTATAATATACTACTCAAAAGAATTTAAGGGTCAGACGATATTTTCGACATTATTTTCTGAATGTCAATTATATTAGCTAGACCATAATGTCACGCATGGTATTGTTCCATTTTGACGAAAGTGGGTCTAAGCAACCCATAAATGAATTAAAATCCACTGTCAATGACACTGTCGACTAGTTCTAATGGCGAAAACATGCTTACATTTGCACGTAAATTAGGGCGAAAGCGAAAGGTCTGCTAAGTGCTCATAACTTGCTTTTTCACAAAGCGCTTCATTTGCACGCTTTGCCTGTGTATTCCATGTTCCCAATGCTGAATTTCTGTATAATTGGAGCTTGCGTTCGTGTACAGTGCACACTCCAAATTCGACAATGGTACGACGTCAACGGACTATCGAAGATCGAGGAAGGGCTATTGCTTGGCTTCAGGATGGCAATACGCAAAGAAATGTTGCTCTGAGACTTGGTGTCAGTCAGAGTTTCGTTGGCCGACTGTGGCAACGGTACCAAGCAACGAATTCTGTTCGAAATCGTCCACGTTCGGGAAGACCCCGAAGCACTACAAATAGAGAGGACCGCTACATCACCAATATGGCTCTACGTCAACGCACAACCACTGCACGCCGATTACGTGACAATCTGCGGACTGCGACTGGAACTCGAGTGTCTGATCAAACCATACGCAATCGTCTGAGAGCCAATAATCTACGCTGCCGTCGCCAGGCTGTTCGACCACCACTCCTACCACGTCACAGAACGGCCAGACGTCACTGGTGCACACTTCATCTGCGGTGGCAACGTGTTCAGTGGGGTCGAGTGATGTTCACTGATGAGTCCAGGTTTAGTCTCCAGTTGAACGACGGTCGGGTTCGGGTCTACAGACGTCCTGGGGAGCGCTTCGCTGACGTTAACGTTAGACAACGTCACCGGTTCGGTGGTGGAAGCGTCATGGTATGGGGCGGCATCTCTATCCACCACAGGACCCCCCTCTATCTGGTGGATGGCAATCTGAATGGAATCCGCTATCTGAATGAGATTATCCGGCCGTTGGTTCTCCCAGGCCTTCAGCAGATTGGCGGCGGGGCAGTTCTGCAGGATGACAATGCCAGACCCCACCGCGCCAGGGTGGTAACGGACTTTCTCAGACAACAAGGTATCGCCAGGATGGATTGGCCAGCATATTCGCCTGACTTGGCCCCAATAGAGAACGCCTGGGATGAATTAGGCAGGAGAGTTCGGGATAACCATGCCCCTCCGGACAACCTTCATGATCTGGGTCAACTTCTTATGGCAGAGTGGCAGGCCATTCCCCAAGAGTTCTGCAGACGTCTGATCAACAGCATGAGGCAACGATGTGTCGAGTGTATTCGCGCCAGGGGTGGATTCACACACTATTAAACGAATGTTCTAATGTGTAAAATCCATGTTTGACAACCTTCAACTTTGACAGCATGCGTGACATTATGGTCTAGCTAATATAATTGACATTCAGAAAATAATGTCGAAAATATCGTCTGACCCTTAAATTCTTTTGAGTAGTATATATTACATAAAACATTAAACATAAAACATAAAACTATGTACATACATAACACTCCCCCATAATAAACCATGTACCACATAAATATTATCTCTGACTTCATCCATTATTCATTAAACAAATTACAAGACTTACATTTTATCGTTCTAAATGAAAATGCTGGTTAAAAATGGCAAAAACAAATGTTCACAAAACAATAGGATCTTGTTGGACCCAACTTGAATGATTCGGTCAGTAAACCCTTATGTTTTTAAAAATGACTTCCGATTTAGTTTCTGACAATCTTAGTTTTATTGTGCCAGAACAAAATTACCATCACTAGTACCAGGTTTATGGGGCTTAAATTATATGATGATGTAGATGTTTGTCATCGTGGACTACAGCGTTGTACTTGTTTACAATATACACGTTTTGTCAGCAGAGGGTTCGAATCCCTGACCTGAACTCACAAAAAGGTTAATTTGCATTGTTTCAATGGTGTTGATTCTTAAAAATATGTCTACGACAATACTGTAACGTTATATGTATATATTACTAAATTTAAAAAAACCCATGTCACACCTAGAACAATAGTGTGACGTCAAAGGTACTGATTAGTACATTTTAAAAATATTTACAAACATACAATAACAACGAAAACGAAAACAACAACAATAAACCCCAACCAGAATGTTAAATAATATTTATTGACGTTTGTATTGACATTAGGGATTGGCCAATGCTTGATTTATTATTTTGAAAACATAAAATACCCTTATCAAACTGCATTCAGTGAAGAATGTTCCTTTTCATTTTCACAGTTTGTGCTTATAAACAATTTATGTTCAAGCACGCTGTTCTGGGCACACCTCAGCTATCTGGGCTGTCTGGCCATGACAGTGGTTTAATGGCCGGTACATTTTTGTTCTGTGTAAAATGCATTTGGATATTTCAGGTGTTTTACTTTTGCCCATTACTTAAATGTGAACTTAAAGATTAATTTTTGTAAGTAGCGCATCCAATGTAAAAATAGTATGTGATATACTTCAGATTTCATACATTCGTCTATTTCCAAATAATATAAATATCTTACAGCTACAACAAGTCTTTCCCCCCCCCCCCTCCGCCCCCCCCCCCCCCCCCTCTCTCTCTCTCTCTCTCTCTCTCTCTCTCTCTCCTCTCTCTCTCTCTCTCTCTCTCTCTCTCTCTCTCTCTCTCTCTCTCTCTCTCTGTCTCTGTTAATATCCATTTATTTTGTTTGCCATCGTACTGTGACACATTTGTATTTGTAAACATTTATATCTGTTGGCTGATCCCAAAACTGCAAATGTGGCAATACATATTGCTTAAACCATTACATGTATTCAGTTTTCCTTTTTTCTCCCATTTCAGCCCAGGCTAAAATCAGGTGGGACAGTCTTAGCAGTGATGCACAGATTTTCATCATTCTCCTTCTCGTTGTTGTTGTCCTGTATGTAGGACGTGGTGTGGTCGTAATCCTACTGTACTTAATGGCTGGTATCATTAAGATGTTGTTGTACGTGGTCCTTGTGGTCTTATTGGTGTTCGCGTTGGCACTGTTTTGTTGTGTGGTGTACCTAGTGAAGATATTTCTTGAGACTGAATTTTTCAAAAACATGGGTCCAATTTGGCCAATAGTTTTGGAGTTACTATCTCCAAGGTAACCAAAATCAAATAATTATATATATAATTAGAGAATGAACTAGGTTGCCTAAAATAAACACATCACCGTCAGTGCTCATCAACATTATCATTTGCTGCATCATTTCCATCTTAACTTGTTCAGACATTGGGTTCTGTTCTGGATCGGGCATCAAACTATTTTCAGCTTGTTGACTATGGGTGTAACTTTATCTATGACCTTTTGATCAGCATATAGGATGTAAATGGCAATTTTGAAAAGTACTAAGATGCTGACAATTGTTACCTTTTCACTGAATTTGAACATTTTGCTGCTACGATCCTTTTGTCTGTTAGCAAGTGTAGCTGTATCTATTGAATGTGTTAATAACTGCTGTATCTATGGAATGTGTTATTAATTCCTGGATCTGTGGAAGGTATTAATAATTGCTGTATCTGTGGAATGTGTTAATAATTGCTGTATCAATGGGTCACTGTGGGTCAACCATTTATTTCTCAGTCGGATGAATGAATGAATCTTTAACGACACCTCCGCACGAAAAATACATCGGCTGTTGGGTGTCAAACTATCGTAATGCAAACAAATAAAGTGATGATCAACATCAATACAAAAATTCAAGATTTAAATAAAAACACAGTGTTAAGAACTGTACAAAAATACAAATATCACAGAAAGATATTGAATTTTATTCAAAATTTTAATTGTATCCCGAAGAAAACAAAGGGATTTGTGCTGTATTGGCCATTCTCAAATAGAATGTTGCACCCCTGCACCACGGTGAGGTTACAGTACGCGTCATGTACAACAAGTCACATGTTTATCTATCTTCTAAATAAATAATCTAACACCTCTACAGTAGTAAATCATACAGAGAAAACTTACAGTTATGGGCAAAATTATTGTTGTAAAAACTCATTATTTCCAAAATAACACATTTATTAATTTCATTACCAAATCCATCACTAAAATTGTTAAAAGAAATAAACAAAATCATTTTTTATTTCATATGGCAAAATAACCCAGATAAAATTAAACGGGAAGTTTTAACGCAAGATTACCAGATTGGGGGTATTAAAATGTTAGACATTGTAAATTTTACAACAGCTCTGAAACTGACGTGGATAAGATTATTTCTATCATGATCCAATTGGACAACTCTCTTTCAATCTGTAACAGGTTTAACAACTAAACAATTAATAATATATGGGGATAATTTTATTCAAATTAAGAAAAGGAACATACATAATTTGTTTTGGAAAGATGTATTAAATAGCTGGCTAATACTTCAACAAAAACGCGGCTTTAATAATGATGATTTGTTAAGTTCTAATATTTAGTATAATAACAACATATTAATAGACATAAAAACTATATTTTATAAACACCATATTGAAAAAGGTATATTATTTATACAAGATTTATTAGATGACGAAGGACGATACATGAACTTTGATACGTTTAAATCAAAATATAACACAAGGTCAATTTTTTTTAGAATATACCTCGTTATTAACTAACGGCTGTCAAATCCTTTATGCGTGATGTAATAAATACAAATAACCAAACATTGAATTTAGGCAAAAATCCAGTATTTCCATCGAAAATTAAATTCTTTCTGAAAGACCGATTGGGAAGTAAAATCGTTTACAAACTACTAAATAAATCATCTAAAGTTCCTACATCACAAATGAAATATTCAGCGGAAGGGTGTGATTTTACCTCTTCATTATGGGCGAAATATTATAGTTTACCATTTTGCTTTTTAAAAGACCCAACGCTGTTGTGGTTTCAGTACCAGATTTTACATAGAATTATACCAACAAATACCTTTTTACATAAAATAAAACTGATCGATTCTAGTATGTGTAACTTTTGTTCACATGAACCAGAAACACTGCAGCATCTATTTTATAACTGTCCTAAAGTCGTTGAACTCTGGAGTATTATAGAAAAATCGTTATTACAAAAAGGTGATTATACCCAGTTGAATAGGAACACAGTCTTATTTGGAATTATAAATAGTAAACATATATTTGTAAACTGGTTAATTGTTAACGTAAAATATTACATATACAAATCAAAATTACAAAAGAGTACACTAAATGAAACTGGTATCAACAATTTTATTAAAGATAAGTTACAAATAGAAAAATAAATATATTACAAAAAAAACTGTTTACATACAGAATTCGACGACAATTGGGAACCATGGTTAAAAGTTCAAGAAGGCCACAACTGAGACACTTAGTACTTTTGTTATGTAATGTGTATGATTTTAAGTATGACGCCAGTTTGGAAGTATATCTATAACTTCATTTTAAGTTTTCTCTTTTCAATCTTCTTTTTATTTCCACTTTTGTCACAGCTCCTTTTTTATATATTAGTATATTGTTTGCTATGTACTTTGTAAGGTAATGAATCCAGGGCCCCAACCCTGACACTATCATAACATATTTCTGGGGCAATAAACTATTTATTTTAAAAAATTAATAATAAATAAAATAAAATAAAGTATTCTAATATAAGAACATACTATTGAAGCAAACATATCAATATAATCAAATCAAATACAAGTAGTTAAAATGGCTTACCCCAAAAACAAGAACAAGTGATGAGTCACTGTGGGTCCGTCGTTTATTTCTCAGTCAGGAACTGGGAACTCTATTAACGTGCCCATATCCTTAAAGTTTCAGGCACGCCGACCACGGATCCAGTCTCTGACATCGCCAGTGGCTGGTTCCGGGGCAGGAGGGGGAAGGGGAACAGTTGAGATGTTGGGGACAATTTAGAAATAATTTTGTTGGTAAGACCATAGTCCAAAAAAGTAATGGGGTGGGAAACAATTAATTAAAGAAAAAAATTATAATAATTCAAATGCACCATAAAATGATAATAGAATGTCAGGATATGAATTTAAAACCTTAAGTTAGCTGGTGCAGTTTTCAGTCGGGCTCGTCTGAACATAAAACATTAATATAATTAATATATTTAGTTAGAAAAACCCCACACACAAAACAATTAAGTCAGATGTCTGTGTCTGCATCTGAGCTGTACCCATTTATATGGGACCCGACTCAAATCGGTTACGTATGCATCTAATTGGATATTTGATTGTTATAGGTTTTAATTGCCAACTATTTCTTTATGCTGTAACAGTTTAAGAAGCTTCTGGCATATTTGTTACGTATTATATTGCTTATCGTTGTTGGTAGATCGGATTCGCCCTTAAAATGTATTGTAAATTATATTCTGTATCCCATTTATTAGCTGGTTCAGCGGATTGATGATGTTGGCAGGTTTTAGTTAATGGTTATTTATCCTTCTTAGCAGGTTTAATGTTTAAAGTGTAATTATAGTCCAGTAAAGATAACCTGAAAAATAGGCGAACCTAGGACAAATTGCAACACAAGGTTTTTTTGTTTTATCTTATTCTGGGGTTATCCCTACATAACATATCCAAAATAGGTCAAAATCGGACCACCGGAAATGAATAAAAACAAATGGCGGTAATTTTTGCACTGATTCTCGACTTTTCCCAAAACGATTGAGTTAGACTATATATGTATCACAAATAGTAGAAAACTGATAGCAAGGAGTTAGAATGTGTTATTGCAAAACTTCTTCATCACTAAGTATACAGAATATAATTTAATGAGAAAATCACCATTTTAGAGAAAAAATAAGCATAAATTTGTTTGCGGTATCCAGATATTCTCTTTCATTATCATATGAATACCGCCAAAGTGTTGCAACACATAATGTAGTTATAGGACTTTTGAATCACCACATAGTTTGCACATATATAGGCTTCTAATGCATTGCAAGACATGAATTTTCATTTTCTGGCCCAGTTTAATGAAGCTAGTTCAGCACTGAAATTATTTGAGCTTCATAAAATGGGATTATGATAATACTTTTATCAATGCATACGTGTTTGTGATGGAAGTTGAACATTACCTTTCAGCACTATATGGTTACGGATTCATCCAGTGTGGTGTCAGTATCCAAAGAATCAGTAGAAGAGTTGCTATATGATGTACCTTTACATCCTACACAAGCAATGGAACAATCCATACCATTCTTTCTGCAACTATAGTGTAGACTGTCGCAGTCCCGTTACACTGACACTGTATTATTTTGAGCATAAACTCGGGTGCTGCCATTAAATCCATTTTTCGTGGCTCAAATCCTTGATCTGTTAGTTGCCCCAGTCAGCTGGCTTCAAGACATGCTGTGATCCAACACAAACCTGACCCTGGTAATAAACTCTGTGCGAGTGATATTTGGCCGCATCTGTTGTTGGAGGAAGTGTTTGTACCTTAACACTACAAGCACTCGTGGCTACTTTCTCTGAAAATTTTCTCAGTCGCAGTTGATCCAATGTTTCTTTTTGCTTTCCCCCAAATAGACAGACAAGTGCTTTTCCTCCTGCATTATCGACATCAGCTGTTGTCAATGAGCCTTGGCCAAGTATCTCAATCTAAGACTTGAAAAAACTGTCACTCAGAACCTTCTTCACAACAGATCTTTTTCCTACACCAAATAACCTTGACGTTGTGTCACAGCCACCAATAGCATGGACCACTGGTAGCATCTGGCACAATTCTAGTCCCAGCATGCGCCTAACTAGATCAATATTCCAGACCCTACTCTTAGCACATTTTCTGTCTGATAATAACAAAGAAGCACAAGGATATCAGTGTCTTCGCCGATTACGTCTGTCGGTCCCAACGTTGAATAGTTCACACCCGTCTTTGCTATGAGAACATCAGCATCTCCATCGGTGCTGACTGCCTTTATTCCATTTTTGTGCAATGTTTCCTTTAGCAAATCGATTAACTGCTGCTTGTTGTGACTGTTAGCAAGGGAATGTTCTTTCTTCGATTTCAAGGGCAGTTTGGCAGCAACAGATACCCGTGGTCCAGCAGTACCATTTTTTCTTCTCAGGTGTGACACATCTTTAGTAGAAGGCCCTAGGGTGTATCCATCAAATACTACAATAGCATTTGGGTAATGTTTCTGCACATATCTAACATGCATGTCACAGATGTCCTCGTAACTATCATCCATGGTAGCCTATGTATTAGGGATCCATCATCTAAAACGTGATACATTGTCCTTTCTGCCTTCAGGAATGTGAGTAGATCAACTATGGTCATATACTGAAGCCATAATTGTGCTGTTTTGGTGTTTGCCATCTTTGATGTCTGCCCATCTAACGTTTGGTGTATCTTTCTAAAGATACTGTTGCTACATGCAGTATTCACTGTCACTTCTCTGACTAAAAGAGCATCAACAATGCCAAGTGCCTCTTTTAAATCTGGATGCAGCTCGCCTGCCTCTTTTTGTCGAATTGCATCAGTTTTGCATTCTTCAGCATCTGGCAGTTGCACATTATATTTTTGCATTACAAACATTGCATTCAAAGCTGCATTAACTATCGTGTGTGCTCTCACAGCTCTGGCGTAGGCTTTTCCTGTTAATATGTGATTCACAGCATTATCAGCATAAACTAAGTCAAGGACTTCCTTCAGACCAGACGAATTCATCAAATGGCCAATGCATCCTAGGTAGTTCATCATGGTGTGAAAGCTACCAAGTTTTAAGATCAAACTCTTGAGTTCACTTCCTTCCTCCTCATTCATAACAATCTTCTTTGCTTTGAACCACAGTGGTTGATGAAACGTCAGGATGGGGGTTGTAGAGTGCCTGCAGTTTTCAGAAACAACAAAGAGTAACATTGAATATATGCATGTCAAATCAGTGGGGTCCATTTCTATCATGGGCAGGAAATGAATCGATGATTTTCCTGGATGCTCACCTGTGCATACTGCCTGCATCAGTCCTGATCACCCTGGCCTTTTGGGACGAAGAGGCCACGATATTTTCCACATAAGGTCAAGATTGGAGAGTGGGTCACTGGCAATTATTTCTGATCGTTTGTGAAAGAGAATTGGAGTGCCTTTTCTGAGCGACGTATTGTAATATCTGATTGCAAGCTTATCTGCAATAACACATTGATCGGCCAATGCAAGTCGGGGGACCAGTGCCCATCTCCGACCCTCAGGTGTGACTGCTACTATAATCCCCATTCCATGGAAGGTCCCATGGTCATCTAATGTCCGTACATTATGACCTACATTGTCCGCAATGTAATGCCCAAAATGCCCTGAAATCGAAAAAGTATTATCAATGACTGTTGCTGCACATTTAGAAAAATGCAAAACTTCTTGGTATGAGGAACACAACCCGTGGTTCGATAAACTGTCTAACAAAAACCTTGAACCATAACGATGGTGTAATTGTACACCCATTCCAAATGAAATCGGTGCGATAACAACCCTTGGCCGTGTAGCTTGCACTATGCACTGAATTTCAGGTCAACTGTCTTACCACTAAACAGACCAGAGAGTAGAAGACGGAGTGAATTAGGCAAATAAGCAAGATTTGCTTCCAGTGATCCGAGTTTTACAGGGTCGGGGTAAAACGCTTTTGATCTGTCTAGGCTTTTTATTTCTGCTTTGATTAGTTCTGTGGCAGTTTTGATGATTCTTTTCTTTTCAGCTTCCTCGTCACTCATTTTAGGATGGCTGTCATAAAACTTTTGTAGAATTTTTACTGCTGTGGTGCGGAACATTTGCTTTACCATTTATAGTAGTAATCACTACACCATCTCCTAAATGTTCAGCTAACTTTTGACGCATATATTTCGGACTATATGGATCCGAACATATCTCAGACATTCGTTCACTAAGGTCAGATATTGTTGTTTGTTCATCGTCGTTATCACACAGTTCATGAATAACCTGGAGGAATGCTTCTTCACGTGAAATACTGGAGCGCCGTCCCACTTTCGATGCCCTTTTTCCTTTACTGTCATATCGGAAACGCAGTGGAATTTGTTTCCCAGTCCGAAAGTTGATGCTGCAAACCGAAATAAAACAGTGGTCTGAAAATGTGAGAGTGAAGAGTTCTGGTTTTCTTTTCAATGCCGACTGAATAGTTTTCTTATGGCAATAATTCAAATGACAACTAACATGCAATGTTTGTCCTGATTGAACATGTATAGACGTGTTACCTCGAGCTTCACTAGCCTTGTTTACACCAGCAGCTCCTTTATCACCGATTTTCACCGTCTCTGTACCATTTTCAAGTTCTTCCCTGCATATGACACACCTCAGTTGAACATCATCCATGAAGGAAGAGAAAGTTTGACATAATAATTGGATTTAAAGAAATTTATTTGCGTTATTTTCAAATGCAAGTACATTGCAGTTTGACATGACAAAAACGTCATAATGACGTCATAAGCCACACATGACGTTTACAAAAGCGCCAGAAATAGATAAAAGTACAATCTTAAGGCAAAATCAGCTTGTTCACTGATGATTTTATCAAATTTGCTAAAAACAAACCACACTATTTATTCTAAAACTGATGACCCCATGGCGCAAAACGACGAAACATGCGTCATTACGTCATAGATACGTCACGGTGTCTTTTTAAAAAAGTTAACTTAATTCTTAGGTATAATATTTCTATCTACTGATATGCATATTAACCGTTAAGAAGTTATAAGACATCAAAGTTGATTTTGGCGGCCATATTGGATTTATGCAAATTAGCCCACTTTCGGAAGTCCGATTTTGTCCTATTTTGGATATAATATTCAGTGAGGTGATATCTACAATATAAAACAAAACAAAAAACCTTCTGGTGCAATTTGTCTGAGGTCAAACCTTAAATTTACTGGACTATTAGTGTCATTCATGCTTGAATGTTCTATTTCGATTCTTGTTTAACTTGAATATACTAAGTTTGCCACTATGACAGTATAAATCAAAACTTTCTATACACAGTATGTGTGCTTGTGCATAGCTGAATAACTCTTTTTATATTATTTTGTATTTAATTTAGTTACATAATTTCATAAGTTGTATTGTGTGTTTATGCTTAGTTGAATAACTGCTTTTATGGTCGCATTTAGCTTAGTTACATCATTACATAGCATGTATTGTGTGTTTGTGCTTAGTTGAATAATTCCATATTACCTTTTTAGATTATTGTTCATCAAAGTTTGGACATAATAATAAATATTATTATTGAGATATATCTTAAAATATATCTCTTTTTTTAAACTTGAATAATATGCCGGGTTCAGTGGTGTAGTCGTTGAGCCATCAGACATAAGGCTGGTAGGTACTGGGTTCGCAGCCTGTACTGGTTCGCAGCCTAGTACCGGCTCCCACTCAGACTGAGTTTTAACAACTCAATGGGTAGGTGTAAGGCCACTATACCTTCCTCTCTCTCTCTCTCTCTCTCTCTCTCTCTCTCTCTCTCTCTCTCTCTCTCTCTCTCTCTCTCTCTCTCTCTCTCTCTCTCTCTCTCTCGATATATATATATATATATATATTGTCATAGCTGTGCAATAATTTTCTCAACCGAGTGCTGTGACCTGGTCTTTTCTCAAGTTATTTTAATACTGGACAAAACAGAATATTTATTTTTACATTTAGTAGTAATTATTTGCATATTTGCTTGTATTCTGTAATGTCTGGAACTATGCCATTTATTATAGTTATTGTTTAATGAAATTCTTAGTAGTGCAGTTTGTCGTGTAGCGCACTATAAACAAAAATGAAATTGCGTAACCAGTTATTAGCGATCGTTTGGATGCACAATGCGATCTATATTTAGTTGTATTTCAAAGTAATATGTTTATAGTGTATGAAACCATGTTTGTAAATAGTTGCCGTAATTTATTTTGGGATATTAGTATATTACGATCGCTAAATGTGTTAATTTAATGCTTGACGTCCGTGTTTTGGTCTTGCGGTCTTCGACTTTATTTAATTCCCAAATTCCTGTACATATAAAAGCTATGACACAACGTTGACATTAATATTATTGATGTAAATATTTCCATAATTGCAAAGTGTGTGTACTTACAAACTGAAAGCATCGCATGGGCTCATAAATAAATCTGGGATAAATTTACGTTTGATGAATGTTTTGACATGGCTGCCGAGAGCGACCTTGCCCTTCAGTAAAGTTTATTTTCCTCCAAAACTTGTACGATTGATTAGCTATTTTCTTAGTTAAACGTAATCTAATATTGTTTGTACATTATGGCAAATCATTTTATTTATTAATTGAGATAATAACTGTAAAACTGATTACTGTAATATTAGTGCTTTTAGGAACTCTACCCTTGTACGCTGAGAACCTGTTTACACATACTGGTTGCTAAGGTCTGATATATCGGTACACAATGTTTGTAAACAACAGTATAAAAATGCTGTGTTTATAATATCCCCAAAGGCTTTTTCGTTAAAACTATTTTATATTGAAATTAGACCCCAAAAAGCAATTGTGTAGTGATAGTCTCATGTTTATGCACATTAGAATTTCTTTGTATTATTAGCCTGAATTCCCTATGTATTTGCAATGCACAATAGCGTGTTTCTGTGCCTGGTCAATAATGTCGTTTTTATAAATATTCTAAAGGCTTTTTCTGTGAAATTGTTTTACGCTAATTTTAGATTCAAAAAGCAATTAACAAATGCTAGTTTAATGTCTATGCACTTTAGAAATTTGCAGTATTAATTCCTTCAAGTTGGTAATGCTTTTGCTATGGGCTAAACTGACGTATTTATAAACGTTGAAGTTTCTCACGATTTAGAGTGTGCATTTACAAACTGTAAATTGCAAACGGAAGCTGGACCAAAAAGCAATGACTTTTTTTTATTGAGCAATTGTGTGTAAAACGTAATTATTAAATGAAATGACATTTATTTTGTAAAGGTAGATCTCTTCCTAGCGTGACGTAATTTCTGATTGGCTGTTATGACGTCACGTGGTACTTATAAAAAAAGTATAAAAGGCTGACGTCAATATCAAAACCTATATTAGCTCGGCCATTTACCTTTCGACCGACCGTTCAAAATTGCGCCAAATTCCCTCAATCAAAATTGCGCACCCTTTTCTCTCTGGCATTTAACTGCTCCATTCAAATTCCATAGCACCACCACCATCCCCACCCGCCTGCTACCGATTTGATCGGGCTGCTGGTGCTCCCTTGCACCTGCCAGTGCAGGCGGTCCCTCCTCTCCCCTCCCCCCACCTTTCCTGTCATGGCCGGCTCTTGTGCCCACGGCAGGCGTGCGCTACAACAGCTTGTTCTGAATGTGCACGTAAAACCCTATGACATGACATGACATGACGTCAAGGTTGTTTGTTCTCTCACTCGTTCACGGTCTGACAAGCAAACATTAAAAATATGTCCCCTTGTCCAACTTTCCAACTTTATTACATTGCATATATTTAAATTGACACTGGAATAACTTTAACTTATATTTTTAAGGTAAATTTTATTAACTTACCATCTCTATTTAATTAACTTGTTTTATGGAAGTAATATTTATAAGCAACTGCAAGATGTTTAAATTTATTGGAGATACAGTCGTCACTGGTTTAATATAACTATATCTGAAAGGAAGAGATCTATCTATCTATATCTTGGAAACTTACCTGTGAACATTATCTTTATTTTTATTTACTCATGACTTACATAAATTTATAATTCTGGAAATGGAACATTTCGGCTTTGTTATCTGTGGATGTTATTTATATTCTCTGGACATTGTTGATATCATTGGGACGTGGCCACAACATTATATATATATATATATATATATATATATATCTGCCTCTGTGTGTGTCACACACACACACACACGCTCTCTGTGTGTCTCTCACACACTCTGTCTGTCTGTCTCTCTGTCTCTCTGTCTCTCTCTCTCTCTCTCTATTTTTACCGATTGGAACAATATTTTCTTTCAGTGACAGTTATTACCATTATGTCGTTTGTCGACATGATATGACATTTCTATTATGCCTCTACATACCTCAGTGAACTGGTGGGTTTTTTTGTGTTCCAACTGGTATGTGCTGTCCTGTCTACAACAAAGTGCACATATCAAATCCTTTGCTGATTTCTCGGCTTTCATCTCTTTATATTGGTCGGACGTAGCCAGTAGCTATTTCTCGTTCTAGCTCGATCGCACACCGACCACGCTTCGGGCGTGCGCATGCAGACCCTATAACACATCTGAACAAGGATGAAACAGTGGCATTAAAACGGGGCTATTCCCTCTAAAACATACACTAGAGCTCGTCGCCACAACCGTTACTGCTCCAACGCACGTGCGTTTTTAGAATTCTGAACAAAAACATTTCGTGGCAGTACAAACACCAGGATGATTATGAACACTTGTGTGGAAATGGATACTCTAAGCAAAGTAATGTCTGATTTCATGTATCAAAAACGCTTTAATAGTGAAAAATACGCCGCAGTGTCAACAAACTAGGGTGTGTCTCTTTAAAGGCAGACTGTCACGGATTTAAGGACTTTATTTCTCTAAAAATGGATAATAAATAAAAATTACATTAATTGTTGGAAACCAAATCTAGCTATCGCATCACCTTAACTGAACCATGACGGAGTGAAATCCATATCATCCCTATCGGCAATTTTATTTTTTGAATTATGGACCATTGCCATAATTCAATTATTTTTACAAAATGTCATTAATAAATGGAGTATGGTGGTTATGAAGATGGTTGAATAAAGTACATTTAGGGACAAATCAAATTATTTTTGTTCAGGTAATACTCTGTTAGACCATTAAACAGGTCAGTGGTCTGTGACAATATGCCTTTAAGATGCATAGCCGATGATTAATTAATCAATGTGCTCCAGTGGTGTCGTTAAACAAAACAAATTTTAAGATGCATAATGCTATTTTACTTTATGCCTTAGTCTCATTATCATCTAGTGTAAGTGGCGGGTACTCGGGTCCAGGTCGAGTTGGAGCCTCGAGTACTCGAGTCCAATATTTAACTGTATTCCTTAGTCTCAATGTCATCTAGTGTAAGTGGCGGGTACTCGGGTCCAGGTCGAGTTGGAGCCTCGAGTACTCGAGTCCAATATTTAACTGTATTCCTTAGTCTCAATGTCATCTAGTGTACGTGGCGGGTACTCGGGTCCAGGTCCAGTTGGAGCCTCGAGTACTCGAGTCCAATATTTAACTGTATTCCTTAGTCTCATTGTCATCTAGTGTAAGTGGCGGGTACTCGGGTCCAGGTCGAGTTGGAGCCTCGAGTACTCGAGTCCAATATTTAACTGTATTCCTTAGTCTCAATGTCATCTAGTGTAAGTGGCGGATACTCGGGTCCAGGTCGAGTTGGAGCCTCGAGTACTCGAGTCCAATATTTAACTGTATTCCTTAGTCTCATTGTCATCTAGTTTAAGTGGCGGGTACTCGGGTCCAGGTCGAGTTGGAGCCTCGAGTACTCGAGTCCAATATTTAACTGTATTCCTTAGTCTCATTGTCATCTAGTGTAAGTGGCGGGTACTCGGGTCCAGGTGGAGTTGGAGCCTCGAGTACTCGAGTCCAATATTTAACTGTATTACTTAGTCTCATTGTCATCTAGTGTTAGTGGCGGGTACTCGGGTCCAGGTCGAGTTGGAGCCTCGAGTACTCGAGTCCAATATTTTGGACTCGTGGAGGCTCTACAGCCCCATAGAGAGTGCTGACGCATGACATTTTTAAAATTATTAATTTGAAGATCTGTAGCTCAAGTACTCCGCCGTTCGAGAGCTAGACAGGACAAAAAACCCACTCAGTTGAATAGATCCATAGAAGTGGTTAGATACTGCGACACAAGCACCTCAAGCAACCACTCAACCCACTGAGCTAAATTCCGCATATAAAAAAGGACAAACTACATCATTTCATTTGAACTTATTTTTGTGCTTATATGCAATTAGGGTTCAAGCACGCTGTCCTGGGCACACGCCTCAGCTATCTGGGCTGTGGGTTAGTTGTTAGTTTGTTAGTGGTTAGAGAGAAAGAAGAGGGTGTAGTGGCCTTACACCTACCCATTGAGCCCTTAAGAAATCGCTCTGGGTTGGAGCCGGCACCGGGCTGGGCTGAGAACCCTGTACCTACCAGCCTGCAGTCCGATGGTTTAACCAGAGCGCCACCGAGGCCGGTAACTATATCAAGGGATAATCTGAACCAGGAGATTGATGCGAGAGAGAGAGAGAGAGAGAGAGAGAGAGAGAGAGAGAGAGAGAGAGAGAGAGAGAGAGAGAGAGAGAGAGAGAGAGGGAGGGAGGGAGGGAGGGAGAGAGAGAGAGAGAGAGAGAGAGAGAGAGAGAGAGAGAGAGAGAGAGAGAGAGAGAGAGAGAGAGACCTCCTCTTCCACGTCAACGGACTCAACTTCAACTAATCATCTACTCTTGGATGTCAAACACTTGGTAATTTTGGAAACTCGCTACATTTTTCCATTAGCGGCAAGGACTATTTCACGTATTTGCGCCATCCAACAAACAGGAGAGTGCACTGGCTGGAACAAGAAATAACCAAATGAGCCCACCGACAGGGATCGATCCTAGAACGACCGCGCACTTTACCACTGGGACGGGACGGTTATATGGCGTCGTACATGTGGTTAAGGACCACACAGATATTGAGAGAGGAAACCAACTCACAGACAGGAAATTACACACCACAACTGGTGTAACAAAGGTTGTGGTATGTATTACCCTGTCTGTGGGATGGTGCATATAAAAAGATAACTTGCTATTAATCGAAAAGAGTATCGTATGAAGTGGCGACAGCGGGTTTCCTCCCTCAATATATGTGTGGTCCTTAATCATATTATATCCGACGCCATATAACCGTAAATAAAATATGTTGAGTGCGTCGTTAAATAAAACAGTTCCTTTCTTCCTTTTATACACCCACTTTGTAGAAATGAACTGAGCCTTGCGACCTAGATTATGTATCTGTTATCTGAGCTTGAAATGTGATTATTAATAAGTAAAACACTTTGTAGAAATGAACTGAGCCTTGTGACCTAGATTATGTATCTGTTATCTGAGCTTGAAATGTGATTATTAATAAGTAAAACACTTTGTATGTAGTAATCAAATACCAGGGTACGTGTATGTGAAAATGTAAGGGGTGGGTGGGTGGGGGGCATGTATGTGAAAGTGAAAGGGAGGGGGGTATCAATGGATGGAAATAAATGTAAATATGTTTGAGGGTCTGAACCTGATAGGGTTGTTCGGGGGCGTACCTCCCCTGTGCCGGATCCGCCCTGCCTCCACCCGTCCTTGAATATACTACTGCTAAATATGTGTACTCAAAAATTCATTTATGTTCTACCGAAGAGAATCGTCTCAAATTATAATTAAAGAAAGACGATCATGGTTTACAAAGGCTGAGTTTAAAAGAATAATAATAATAATAATAATAATAATAATAATAATGTAATATACTCAAAATATAACAGAAAAAAACCCCGTTAAAGGCGCAGACGAACACTAAGTTCAGTTAATCTACAAACCTGTAACACACATTTGGATATGGTTATAAAAGAGAGACGATAAAGTATATGATCTTTAAAAAGGGAAATACCGTCAAAAATAACTAAAGCTCGTCTCATTAGCCATTACTGCTTAGACGAACGAGCGTTTTTAAAAACAAGGGCATATCGCTTTAATACCAAACAAATTAGGGGAAAAAATAATTTTGTGGTGTCTGTTTTTTTGTTTTTTGTTGTTGTTGTTGTTGTTGGTGTTGTACTAAAAGGTCTGCAGAACAGTATATCAAAAGTTAACCCAAATTACAATAGAGCAACGTGTCAGAATAGTATGTCATAACAAGATGAAAGGTAATTGACTGCTAAAATGGCTGATATTAACTGATATCTTGTGAACTGTATAATTTTTAACCGTTATAATAGGAAAATTACTTACACACGATAATGTCTGGTTGGAATGAGAAGAAAACCAGTCAGTTGAATGGATCCACTGAGGTGATTCGATCCTGCGACCCAATCATCTCAGGCGAGCACTCAATCAACTAAGCTAATTCTCTCCCCCCCCCCCCCCTTGTCCTTGAGGGTGCGGAACGTAGCCTAGTGGTAAAGCGCGCGCCTGATGCGCTGTCAGTCTAAGATCGATCCCTGTCGTTAGGTCAGGTCGTAGGGCTTTACGTGCACATTCAGAGCAAGCTGTTATAGCGCACGCCTGTCTTGGGCACAAGAGCCGGTCTCGGCCGGCTCCTCCGTCCAGGACAGGAAAGTTGGGGAAGAAGGAGGGACCGCCTGCACTGGCAGGTGCAAGTGAGCACCAGCAGCCCGACCGTGGTCGGTAGCAGGCGGAGGTGGGGTAATGGTGCTATGGAATTTTGAATGTAGCAAGAATTATGCCAAAAGAGAAAAAGGTGCGCAAGTTTGATTGAGGAATTTGGGCCTAATTTTGAAAAGAAAGTTCCGGAGCTAATATAGGTTTTGACATTAGTGAATCGAGAGTAGCTCGTTAATTAGACCTCTATGATGCTGTGGTGTCTCCCTAGGTTGCCCATAGGGCCCTTAAAAAAGGCCTGACCGCTTGTCGTGGCATGCCAACCCAGGGGAGACTCGTGCAAATGTGTAAACGCCGGTAGGCAAGGCGCTGTCGTTCCGGGTTTTTTCCAAATCTTGTTGTTGTTGCAGTTAACCCCTGTCGTTGGGCTCATCGGGCTATTTATCGTCACAACCAGTCAACCACGGCTGGTATATCAAAGACCGTGGTATGTGTTATCCTGTCTGTGGGATGGTGCATATAAAATATCTCAGAAGTTTGCTGGCTTGGCGGTCTATTTTTAGATTTATGACGCGTTATTCGTCTAAATATAGACTAGTTATCCCGCTGTCTGCGACAGACCCGGATTAGACCATTACAGAGAAGGGGTGTAATCATACAATATTTACCTGTGCTGTACAGTACAATACTGCTGCACGTTGACACTCGGAAGTAAGTGTTTGTGTAACAGGGGCATTTTAATCTGTACATAATGTTTTATTTTGTTTATTTCACTTTACAATTAAATGCACAGAACACACCACTCATCTACCCCTTGCAGCAGCAGCAATGGTACAGCCCACACGTCATATTTTTACCGGGCAAGAGACACACAAAGACACCTTCGTGTCGTTTATAAGACAAAAGTTACAAATATTACACATTTAGCATAATCTACAATCAATCCTACAGTCAAAAGAGCCCATAAAATCGAGAAATTGATACATTTCTTTACAAACCATGACGTTTTTACAATCGCAACCAACAGCAAAAAAAACATGCATATGGAGTGCGCATGCGCTGAGAGTAAGACTGCAAACTTAACCTTTTTCGATTAAAAAATTGACGGATCATGATCTGCACCAATCAAAAAAATATTTACACTGATAGCTCGGCAAGTATCTCAGGCATTAATTGGCTAGCGAACTGGGATGAAACCGTCTCCTGTCAAAATGCTTGACACAGGGAATCCCTTCGAGTCTGCGATTTTAGCAGGGAATCCTCAAGCTTTTCCATTAGGAATGGAATTAAAACGATTTGAAAACATGGAAAATGACGATTGAAAAATCATTTAGAAAAATATAACAAAAATATTTTCGGGTATAAATTTTTTTAAAGTTCCATATTCCGAGTGAACTGGCTCGCGACCGCCGTTTTATTAAAATAAAAATGGTTTTGACAGTGAAAAAACCAATGTCAAAACGTTACTTAACCATTGAATTTAATTAGGTGAGCGCTTAATGAAAAAACTTCTTGCAATGGTTGCCACTAACGGTAAAATGTAGCGGGTTTCCTCGATAAGACTATATCAAAATTATCACATGTTTGACATCCAATAGCCGATGATTAATAAATCAATGTGCTCTAGTGGGTTCGTTATACAAGACAAACTTTAAAAAACATTCTTGCTACTGGATTTGCATTTGCCAATAGCCTTTTTAAAGCCCTGGCTTTAACAGTGAAGCTATCTTAAAGCAATACGATATTGTTAACCTGTCGTAGGCTATGACATCACTACGACAATCGCCACATCCTACGACGGTTTTACGATATCGTAGTACTAAGATAGCGTCAAACATTTGGGCCCAGGTCGCATTTTAGCCCATCCAGTGTTCAAAATGTCCCAGACTCGCCCTCCAGTATAGTCCGAAGGGACGTAGAATGTTTGGTTCTTCTAAGAAGGAAATGTTTTATTTAACGACGCCCTCAACACATCTTATTTACGGTTATATGGCGTGAGGCATATGGTTAAGGACCACACATATACTGAGAGAGGAAACCCGCTGTCGTCACTTCATGAGCTACTCTTTTCGATTAACAGCAAGGGATCTTTTATATGCACCATCCCACAGGCAATGTAGTATGTTGCACCAGTTGTGGATCACTGGCTGGAACGAGAAATAGTGCTTCTTCTACGTCCGAACGTTTTACCTTACTTGTGGCACCATATTTCAAACGTTTCTCAACCGATATAGTGCAACAAATGGACACATACCAAAAATGTATAACCTACCGTACTAATTAAATCCCGATTGAAGTACTTGTGTCATTATTAACAAAATAAATCTTCCAACGACAACCGTCAAAAGTCCCCCGCCATTTTAAATATGCTACATAGAGGGAAGCAACTCGCCGTGCACATTAAGAAAAGTATTGACATAATGTGCCCCGCGCACTACCTCCAGTAGTACTCATTGTCACCATAAACCTTGCCCATCACAGATCTCAATATGCATGGGTACCATTAATTTTTTTTAATATATGTTTTAGACACTTCTAAACACATTGTTTCGAGATAAATTGATTTTAATATCAAGATTCCCCATAGTATGCTTGTACACTGTAATGATCTCATGTAATCATATCTACCTTATGTAACATATTTGTAAAAACTTAATTTTCCCAATTTGATCCTAAATGACCTTAAATGACCCCCAAAATTACCTTTAAAGGTCACTTTTGCATGGATACCTACCCTCGCCATAAACCGCATCCATCCTCACCATAAACCATACCCTGTACAGACATCAGTAACCATTGGTACCCATTTGTAACAAACCCTGCCCCAAAATGTGGACGTGACCTTTTCCTAAAAAATTTCCCCTTTCGTTAAATTATGGATTTGCCCCTGAAATTTCAACCAGGAAGCACCCATGTTAGATGTGTAATGGATATATCTATAAACCAAAGTCATAATATGAACATTATTGATCAATATTATTGGAAAGAATTGAAAGAAATCAATGATTTGTGTCATTTACAGCATATTATATATTCAGAAACAATTACCTTCATTTGACTTTGAAAATGTAGGTCAAATTGACCAAGTATAAAAGTCCAGCAAATAAAAATGGAAAGTTTGGATATTAAGCATCACAAAAAACATTTTTAAAGAGTGTCATCTCTCCTATAACTGAAATGTGGTGTCTGTCCCGTGGACTGTTGTGTTTGGGTAGCAACAGATGAAACACAAATTGTACATAAGAATCAATGTTCAAACCTTCCTGACTCTCCGACATAGATAAATCGACCTGGCTCCTGGACTACATAAGAATCAATGTTCAAACCTTCCTGACTCTCCGACATAGATAAATCGACCTGGCTCCTGGACTACATAAGAATCAATGTTCAAACCTTCCTGACTCTCCGACATAGATAAATCGACCTGGTTCCTGGACTATCATTGTCTCACTTTCTTATCATAAAACTCCCGTCATATCCCTAAATGACCTCACCCTCTCACAATCTTGGTTGCTGACCTGAAATACCGTAAATAGGTAGGTAAATAAATAAATAAACGAAAGGTCCTAAAGTACGAGAAACCCATGGATCGAAACGATTAAAAGGAGTTCTTCCATTTTAACGTAGCGAACTTTAATCACGTGACAGTAACGTGACGCGTGACAAACGAAAGTACGGAAACAAAATCGGGGTTTTTGTGTGTGTAGTTTTGTTTGTTTGTTGAGTTGTGGTTATTAATACTGAATTGCGTCTGGAGTGGTATGAACATAGCAGAAGGATGTGAGCTGTATATTGATTTATTTTATCAATATGCATATATGTCATAATGGCGTTAGTGAGGGAATGTCGTTTTCATTTTAGTACCCTGTTAAATTATCCTATCATTTTAAATTTTCTAAGGGATCAGATGGAAATGACACTACCAATCCCCCCCCCCCCACCTTCACCCCCACCTTCCCCCCCCCCCCCCCCGAAATCGCCTATGGTACAATAATTATTTAGACTAAGGAATAAAGTAAAATAGCATTATGCATCTTAATTTCAGCGCTGAGCACATTCTCATAGCATTGCAAAATGACGTAAAAGATGTAATTAAATGATAATTAATGCTCTTCTTTGCACGGTGCTTGAACGTTAATTGAATATTGGCACGTTAATATGTTATCCTATCTTATCCTATTCCTTGCACCAGGTAACCAACAATACATAATGTAATACTGAACCAATGGCAGGTAACTTCAAATACAAAGTAAAGTTTGTTTTCTTTAACGACACCACTAGAGCACATTGATTTATTAATCATCGGCTATTGGGTGTCAAACATTTGGTAATTTTGACATATAGTCTTAGAGAGGAAACCCGCTATATTTTTTCAATTAGTAACAAGAGA
Organism: Gigantopelta aegis; assembly: GCF_016097555.1. Lineage (NCBI taxonomy): Eukaryota > Metazoa > Mollusca > Gastropoda > Neomphalida > Peltospiridae > Gigantopelta > Gigantopelta aegis. The sequence continues at coordinate 15,309,251 of NC_054710.1, read as the reverse complement.
TCTTTTATATGCACCATCCCACAGAAAGGATATCACATACTACGGCCTTTGATATACCAGTCGTGTCATCATCGTTTTGAATGTTAAGGATACTTTTGTCATGTGTAGGACATTGTGGTAAAGAGTTAATCTTGGTAGCATACTGCAGAGAAAGCTTTGCACGTCTAGCACCCAAACAAGGTTCGTGTGCATCAACGTACAAGCTCTCTACAGGTGATGTTCTAAACGCACCAAGACAAAGCCTAAGTCCCTGATTGTGTATAGGATCTAGCATCTGTAAGTAAGACTTGCGTCCCGACCCATACACAATGCATCCATAATCAAGTTAAGGTAAGGCTTTTTACAAATATGCTACTTAAGGTAGATATGATTACATGAGATCATTACAGTGTACAAGCATACTATGGGGAATCTTGATATTAAAATCAATTTATCTCGAAACAATGCTGCCGTCCATTGGCAGTACCTAGTAACTCACATTTAGTTAATTTTGAGAAAAACAAAGAAAACTGAACAGTTTGGTATTAAAATCCTGATTATTTGGGGGAGGTGAAGAACATGGTTTATCATTACCCCCTAGGTCTCATAATTGTCATCTACAATTGTCACCTAAAAGGTCCCTTTATTTAGGCGGGAAAATTAGTTACTGGGTTTTGAAATTGCAAACTCTTCGGAACATCAGTCGAATTACAAAGGCAAAACTTTGCTTATTGGAAAAATTGAACTGAAATTTTATTTCCTTTAAAATATATGTCTCATTGGATGCATTAATTTAAAACATATCAAACACAGGTTAGAAGTGCAGTTTAAATCTGCATTAACAAAGACAGTGAGTTGCATAGTGTATGGTGAATTCCCCAGCTTGATTGAAATTGATCAACCCAGGAACGTGTTTGTCAAATAGATCATGAATGGCAAACAGATTCAGTGTGCGATCGACTGCGAGCCAGTTGTACGTTCACGTATTGTCGGTGTTTACTCGAGCGATACACTACCACGCTTGAAACGGGGAGACCTTAGGTGTGTATTGTAAATACGGACCCATCTCACCTTCCCGGCAAACACTGGGTGGCGTTCTATTTTGACAAAAACAAAGCAGAGTTTTTCGATAGTTTTGGGAAACCACCCGAACATTACAATATAACATTTGTAAAAAATTTAAGGAAACATTGTACATCATACGTTTACAACGCCAAATCCATACAATTTATCAAATCCAAGACATGTGCTTTTCATTGTTTGTATTTCCTGTTACAGAAATGTAAAACTGAACTGATAATGAATGATATTATGAGTCAGTTTAGTGAAGATACATTACACAATGACTTATTTGTAACCAACTACATATGTCGTTACTTTAGATATTGTAGTCCATCATGTATTCCATGTAGTCACACGTATTTGTAATTCAAACATATGTTATTTAATAAATAAAAATTATTTATCACAGAACACTGGTTTGTAATATTTTAAACACTAACTGGTATTAGTTTATTAGATAGTAGTTTAATATATATATATATATATATATATATATATATATATATATATATATATATATATATATATATATATACTTTCCAGACTATGTAGGTGAATCCACAGTAGATAATCCACACAGTAGGTAAATCCCCACACACTAGGCAAATTCGCACAGTAGGTAAATCCACAGTAGGTAAATCCACAGTAGGTAAATCCCTACAGTAGGTAAATCCACAGTAGGTAAATCCCCACATTAGGTAAATCCCCACAGTAGGTAAATCCCCACATTAGGTAAATCCCCACATTAGGTAACTCCCCACAGTAGGTAAATCCACAGTAGGTAAATCCCCACATTAGGTAATCGAATCAAAACATACAATCAAGAATTGATTGATTGATGAGCAAGCGGAAATAATTACATAATTTGCAATGTTATAGTTATTTACAATTGACAATTACAATAACAAATAGTTTATAATTTATTTATTTATTAAAAACTACATTTTAAAAATTACACACATTAAGTTGTGTACATACAAAGATATATGTTTCAGAGTTATATAAATCCAGTATAGAAGAAATATTGGTGTGGTAAATATATCTAGCTAATGAACTATAATAATAATAATAATAATAATAATAATAATTTGTTTGTTTTATTTGCATGAGTAGGTAGGTATACAACGAGAGAGAGAGAGAGAGAGAGAGAGAGAGAGAGAGAGAGAGAGAGAGAGAGAGAGAGAGAGAGAGAGAGAGAGAGAGAGAGAGAGAGAGAGAGATGGGGGGGGGGGGGTTTGCAGGGTACATATTCTCCACACTATGTAGGTTTAGTAATCCAGTGTAGGTAATTTCCACAGAATATATATCCAAAAATGAAGAAACTTTCCTGTTCCACAGAAGAAACTTTCCTATTCCACAGAAGGTATATCCAACATGAAACACTTAATAGGTAATCCGATATGAAATCACAATAGTAGATAATTAAACAAGAAATGATTTTCTTGATGGTCAAGGGGAGACAATTTCTTAATTTGCAATATAGTGTCCTGGACAGAGGAGCCGGCTGAGCTTGTCACCTGTGTCCAGGACAGATGTTCACGTTAAACTCTCTGATTTGGTCTAAGAAGATAGTAGTAATAAATATTCAGATTTAAATATTTGTAGCTAAATTCACAATAACACATAATAATACTTCATTATTTATTACTAAGAACTTCTACTACATTCTAATTGTTTAGAAGTCATTCAATAAATGTTACACTTGGTGGTGGCGAAATGTCTATATATCTGTTTTGTTGCTCTGGATGTTGCTGTGACTGTTGCTGCTGCTGGTGGTGTTGTAGGGCCGCCAGCGGGTTCGCTCTATGACCTCTTCCAACTGTGTGCACACCGCGTGCCTGTTCGAGTGGTTGTGGGACTCCTAGCCCAGTTCCTTGAAAACAATAAAAACAGTTTAATTTATTATTATAATCATCATTAAAGTTGCTCTTCCTTCATTAGCACAATTTCCTGAATGGTGGGTGATTGCTACATATTTAATGTTATGTTGGTACTTATTTGTACTGAAAACAAGATATTTGTTCAACAGAATTAATCATATATATATATATATATATATATATATATATATATATATATATATATATATATATATATATATATATATATGGTTTCTTCTCATTTATTTGCAAAGTAAATTTGCAACAATACATAACTGTAATAAATATGTTGACTACGTCGTTAAAGAAAACTCCAAAACACTTCTGATTTACTAGAGTTCTATATGATTTGCATACGCTAACTCGACTATAAGGGAGTTAACTCTTGTTACACTGTAAAAAAAAAAAAACCCTCACCAACATACGGTTGAAACCGCCGTGTGGAATGGAGTGGAACTCTCTCCATAGGTGGGTGTTGGTAGTGCTGCTGATGTTGTAGCTGCTGCTGCTGATCCAATCTCTCATCGGTAACGGCTAATGAGAGCATCTCGCTCTCTTCCTGCACCTCGTGCTCCAGCTGATTGATAGCTGCAAGAATTTCCTCTCTGTGTTCCATCAGAGTACGGAACGCAGGTCCCGAAAAAGACAGCTGCTTTGTGCCTGACTTTGTAATTTTGTTTATGTGAATATATACTTCATTATTCACGTCCCATATTTTGACCATCGCATAGTCCTTGTAAAACAATTTTTTTTACACTGATTCATTTTTTTAAATATGTTACTTCAATTTTATATGTTTTCAAAAGAATATTCTGCGCAGAGTGATACAGACTGTTGCGTTTCCACTTTTATGGAACTGTATAACAATAACGTAGAAGGTCTAAAACGATTGGTAGGTTACTATTAACCAATAGAACATCTGTAACCCGTTTACCACAATTTAGTGACTTGGTATTTTTCCTCCTATTGACTAGAAATAGCAAGCTATTAACCAACATTAAAAAGTGCTGGATCATGATAAAGTTTTTATTCACTATAGAAAATCATAGGTGGCAACTACATCTTTAATTTCAAATGATGGGAGATGTTTCTTTGAAATTAGAAATTCCACTTTCTTTTCAAAATACTTTTTTGGGTTAAATACTTAATTGCCAATTGAAAAACGTATTTTGGTTCTTCAACCTTCCAATACTATTTTAAGACGTTACCATTGAAACACCAGACTTTGAGTCGCCTTTAATTTAAAAGCTTCTATTTAACTATAGAAATAACAGGTGACATCTGTGATGATGGTTTTGGGTAAAACTAATACTTAATAATAATAAACGTATTCAGTTTAGTCCACCGAGTGTGACTATTTGCTACCTTTCTGTTCGATTTATGTTTGTACTTTAAAGGATTGAAATAATTTTTAGAAAGTGTTAACCTAGAAACGCAGAGTACATTACCCTACCTACATAACTTTATTTTAAAATATATTTGTAGTATTCAGTTTTAACATATTTGTTTTGCAAGCGATTATTTGAAAATAAAAACAATCTACATTGTTAATGTTATATGTGAAATTCGAAGAATAGTTGTTAGTGCAACGTTTAAACTATTTAATAAAATATAGAATAATACATTCTAGAGCAGAAACAAGACACTACACGGCTTATTTATAACAGGATATTTATCAACCTTAACATAGAGTGTAGCGCAGTATAGCATGGATGAAAATTATTGTTACTTATCTTACATTGTAATACTGTTTTAAAAATGTACATTGGAAGAAATAAATGAATGAATGAATGAATGAATGAATGTTTAACGACACCCCAGCACGAAAAATACATCGGCTATTGGGTGTCAAACTATGGTAATGCAAATAAATAAAGTGATGATCAACATCAATATAAAAATTCAAGGTTTAAACAAAAACAGTGTAAAGAACTGTGCAAAAATACAAATACAAATATCACAGAATTTTACGGACACCGAATTTTACTCTAAACTTCAATTTGTGCTGTATTGGCCATTCTCAAAGAGAATGTTACACCCCTGCACCACGGTGAGGTTACAGCACGCACAGGGGTGGAAGAAATAAATGCGTATGCACAACTTTCGTTAAAAATGTATAGCTTAAAAGATATAATTTCAGTGTTACATTAGTAATAATGTTGCGAGAGAGAAAGCATGCTTATTAAGTTAATTTGGGTGTTGTCGATAGTTTTGTAAAGCAATGAGGGTGGGTGCACTGACATCACTCCATTAAACAGTTAGTGATTTTATGCTTTTAATAGTTGCTCAACCGGTTTTAATAGTTCTATAAACGGTTTTGATAGTTATGTTGACATCATTGCTATGATTAAACAGTTTACAATTGGTGGTCAAAGTGAAGAAATGAAAATCGCGGGAAATGCATATTTCTTTTAAATGCCACTGCGTCTACAAGTAACAGACACACTTTTGATTGACACCGCTGCTACAAAATCTTCCTTACTCCCGAATCTATATTATATAGAAGGTAAGTTTTAGCTAACCTTTTATCACAACGAAGAACTTAGTCTATTTCAATGCGAACCACACAGAAAAACATGAATTTAATCAGTTTTAAATATTTAGATGTTTAACATATAACTTTAGAAATAAATTGAATTATATTTTGTGATAACATTACCGAAATTTATTAAAACAATTTAGTTGTTATAACTTGAAAATATGGTTTATTCACTAAACATTTCTAAAACAGCTTAGTTAAAAGATTATTATTATTTATTTGCAGGTTACTGAAAGTGTTCATGTGCAACATGTTAACGTAAAATGTGATCAAAGTTTTAAACCAAATGTAATCAAGAGTAGATAGTTTAATATGTAATCAAGAGTAGATAGTTTAATATGTAATCCAGAAAAGATAGTTTAAATATGTAATCAAGAATGTAGTTTAAAATATGTAATCGAGAATAAATAGTTTATATATGTAATTAGTAATAAACAGTACTTTAAACCTTAAAAATGTCGTCTCACACGGCATGTAGAATATTTTCCTGTGATGTTTGTCAGAGCTGATTTTCTAAAAATTCTGATCTTCTTAGACATAAAAGGAATTGTTTCAATCAGTCACACATTTTCATATATGAACTGTGTGGTGAACATTTTACCAGAAAAGATAACTATCACAGACATGTCAAACGGTTTCATGAACATACTTTAAAATGTTTAAACTGTTCGTATCAGTGTTCAAACCGAACCAAGCTCGAAAATCACGTTTTAGCATGCATCAGTAGACCTCAAACGTATTCGTGTAATCAGTGTCAGGGCATTTTTTCAACATTTAGAGATCTTGCAATACACAACTCTCGAAATCATAAACCACAAAGAACATTTCAGTGTTCATTATGTCTGATAGACTTTATCAATGTGCATATGTTAAAACGACATTTTAAAGTATGTCGCACACAATCGGGGGGGGGGGGGGGGGTTGGGTTTGGAAAGCGACGTACCAAACGAGCAAAGCCAGCTCCGTCAGTCAGTACTACATCTTCCCAGACTGTCGGTGTTCAACCCCATAACAAGCGACGGAAACCATCGGCCACCGTTAGTCGTAACCCTGACACAACGCCCCCACCCCAGATTAATCTCATAGCTGCACAGGCCCCTTCCCCACAACCAGAAGCTGATCAGATTCCCGACGAGCCACTTTCTCCAAACAGAGGTTGTAAAAGACAAGCTCTGGGTGGTGACGTGAGAGAATTTGACTATTTCGGTATTGAGCAGGATAGGTCGGACTTGATGCGATTTCTAGTCGCACGTCGTAGTGACATTATTCGTGATATTCAGTCAGAACTAAGAGAAAAATTATCGATAAGATGGGGTATTTGTGTACAAATTACATGTAAAATGTCAAAAATAACCACAGAAGGTGAACAGACGTTTGTAGAACCATACTTCAAAAACAAAATGATTGTTGCTACAGAGACAGATGACTTAACAGAACAATATTCTACTGCAATGAATACTATTATGATTAGATTAGACGACTATGAAGGCGAAGAGTCAAATCTTAATTTTGAAGAAGTTATTACCATGAAACTGACCGTTGTTCGATTTCAACCTTTCAGAGGCGCGTCGTACATCAAATTACCTGTAGAGTTAAAGCGAAAGAACAAAAGTATCCTTAACATTCAAAACGATGATGACAAATGTTTTCTGTATTGTCTTTTGGCGCAACATTTCCAGTTACACTAAAACAAATCGATTTATTTGAAAAACATAATGACGACTATAAATGTTTACGGTTATGAAGAAATTGCCCCAGTGAGTAGAAACGAACCTAAAGACTCTCCACCTCCGAAGGTTGTATATCCCATACGAATAAGCAAATCTTTCAACGTATCAAATAACCATCACATTGATATTCTCATGCTAACGAAAAATACACTTAACGATAAAAAAAAAATCATTTCTGTCTAATCAAAAGTTTGTCCGGTTTAATATCTTGCACGGAATACAGTGATAGACAATATTACATATGTAAAAAGTGTCTGCGGTCCTTCACCAGCGAAGAACGATTAGACAAACACAGAGATTACTGTTATCACAACACTCAGAGAATAGTTATGCCACTAGATGATGATGCAATAAAATGTTTTGGTGTCAAACAAAAGTATAAAACACAGCGATTTCCCTTTATTATATATAGTGATTTCGAAAGTGTTCTCGAACCCACATCCGAAAAAAATCGAATACAAAAGCATGTACCGTGTGGCTATGCATACAAGGTCGTAAATATCCTAGATAAATACACAAAACCCCTGAAAGTCTACACCGGTAAAGATGCGTCAGAACATTTTATAGAAAGCATTTTAGAGGAATATGAAGAAATAATGGACATTTTTAATAATCCCGTTGACGTTGTGCTCACGACCGAAGCAAGATGGGAAATTGCTAACGCTACACACTGTTATCTGTGTGGCGAAGAGTTAGATTACAGTAGGCACGTCGACCACTGTCACCTCACGGTAAAGTTTAGGGGGGTCTGTCATGGTTACTGTAATTTAAATTTCAAACTGGAAAAAGAAGTGATATGTGTGCTTCATAACAGCGAACGGTGTGACACGCATTTAATTCTACAAGCATCTACTAGGTTTGCAGACAGAAAACTCAGCTGCATTCCGCATAATACAGAACAGTTTCTGTCGTTATCCATTGACGATTTAATCTTCGTCGACTCTTTTAAATTCCTAACATCATCTCTCGATTCACTGTCAAAAAATCTCATGAGCAAAGGAAAGCGATGTTTTGTACATTTAAGTAAACATTTTCCCGATCACGTAGACATGCTAACCCGTAAATTTCCGCTCTGTTATGAATACATAGATTCATTCGATAAATTAAATGACATACAGTTACCCAGTCACAAAGACTTTTATTCACAACTCACGGAAAGTAACATTTCTGACGAAGAATACACCTTTGCAGAACAACTTTGGAAGGAATTTAATATCACAACACTAGAGGAATTCATGAGACTTTACGTTTCTGTCGATGTACTCTTATTGTGTGATGTCATGGAATCATTTAGGGACATGTGTCTTAAAAGTTACGAACTAGATCCGTTACATTACAAAAGTCTCCCGGGTTTTGCTTTAGATGCTGCTTTAAAAATGACCGATGTTGAACTCGATCTGTTCACAGACCCGGACATGTACGGTTTCATTGAGAAAGGTTTGCGGGGTGGGGTGTCGATGATTTCGCACATATATTCCAAAGCAAATAATAAATATATGAGTGATTTTGACCCACAAAAAGACACGTGCTACCTCATGTACTTCGATCTTAATTCACTGTATGCAACCACTATGTTAGAACCACTCGCTCTCTGTGACTTCGAGTTCATCTCACCCGACGAGTTTATTGATATCGAATGGACGACTTTGGACACTGAGGGTGAGTTAGGGTACATTTTAGAAGTCGATCTGGAATATCCATGCACCTGTTCACGATAACATACTCGCAGATGAGTTTTCACCATACTGTAAACAGTTACTTGAACAATTTGGTCTAAATTTAAATAAACCATCAGGCAAAAAACAAATGTGTACTTTAAAAAATAAAAGCAACTACGTCATTCATTTTGCAACTCTAAAGTTATATTTAAAACTCGGTTTGGAGTTGAAATGCATTCACAAAGTTTTAAAATTCATGCAATGGTTACCTTAAACAAACCCATTGCTGTATTTTAGAACACGCTAAACGTCACATTCTGTCTTTTTATTATGAAACCATGGTGAAACAGTACAACGACCGCGTGCGACTACTCATGACTGACACTGACATGGAAATCAGGGAAGCTCCAGGTAAACATTTGTTAGACCCATACGAGTTCATGCAACGAAACAGTCACTTGTTTGATACGTCCAACTTTCCTCCAGACCATCCATTATTTTCTATGGTAAGGCACAAGGTGACAGGACTGATGAAAGACGAAGCTGGCGGTGCAGTCATTGACGAGTCCGTAGGACTTAGGGCAAAACATTAGTTTTACCATCATCAATAAAAATACAAATTCTAAAATCGAACACAAAAAAACAAAGGGTATCAAACGGGGTTTTGTTAAAAAGTCACTGCGTCACGAACTGTTTAAGCAATGTCTGTTTCAGAAAAAAACGTTCTCTGCCACATTTAATTTGATATGTTCATTTAACAATACCCTGTACACGATCAAAAACACTAAAGTAGCTTTAATACCTTTAGATAATAAACGATACATTTTAGAAGATGGCTATACCTCAGTACCATATGGTTATCAAGCATTTTAAAATATAACAAAGATCACACTTATTGTTAACATTGTACACATTGAACAAAAGAAGACAAGCAGCATACAAGGTAATACTTTCTTGTAAACGAATAAAATGTATATTTGATTAAGTAGGGCACCTACTATTAACATATGTTAAAGTATGTATGGTGTGTGTTGTAAAGTGTGTGTGTGTGCGCGCGCGTGCGCGCGCACTTAAGTATGCGTTTGTGTTAAAGTGTGTGTGCGTGTGTGTACGTATGATGATGTATGTGTAGTATGTTTTAATATTAAACCACTATTTTCTCTGTTACAGAATGTACTCCCAGTTCTACTATTTCCAAGTACAAGAGCGAGGGACGGGAACAGTTGTTTACAGGGACCACACTCTATTCAAAAGACGTAGACATTGCATGCGACGCACAATTCGTCACAACTTAGCACAATACACCGCCAGACATACAGCAGTGCGCATAAAGGTCATTATGTGTACTGTGAACGATGTTACCGAACCCAACACCAACATGACAAATATCAGTCCAGAGCGATTGTTGTTTGAGACTCTACTGCTGGCATATTATCTGCAGATTATACCGGCGGAAATAACTAAAATGTGGAAGGATAGGTGTGAAGGCTGTGCTCTCGACCACCTCTCCCAGAGAAGGTACACCTGTTTGATGTACTCAGTGAACGATGCCATTGATAATTACTTCAATGCAGCCTTTAACTCGCTTCCACACGAGATCATTGTGAGGGACGCTCCACGCTTTGTTGAACGACATGCCAGCAGTGTTTACCACGCAGTACACATCAATCGTTACACCAGTGTTGAATGGCTAATGGCTCATTTCTTCAACGAACAACGTCGAAGCCTGTTAGAGATGATGATACGAGTGATGTAAGTTGAATGATATTTCAGTGTTGTTAACTGTAAATCAAAAACTATGCTACAAAATAAACAAACTATACTACTACACATAATCAAGAAACGATACTAGAGAATAAAGAACACTTTATTTCATTTAATACTTCTATAACACCTTTAATTTCTTCACGCCGGGAATACCCGTTTTCGATAGGATAAGCGGAAAATATTACCAAAAAGCGAAAGATATTGTCAAAAATTAGGAAAGATGTATATAATAACTAGACCATTTCATGGTGTTTTTTTCCGAATTCGTGAAAATATGGTTTTCACACATCACTCGTTGACATAAAATCATATTCGAAAACCCCCATGAAATAACCTCTATTTATTTGAAAAGTTGTAACTATTATATTTCATTTTTTATCTTACATTCCAATGTTCTTATAGTTGTATAATATTATCGTCTCTCGTAACTGTATTAAGTGGCTTTTAAAATAATATGTATATTGTTTTATATTTTTATATAACATGTATGTAATTTTTAAAAAGGTGAGACGGGAATAAAATATTGAATTGAAATGAATTGAATTGGTTAACTGTACGTCACAGTGTAATCGATTTCCATCGCGTTGGTTTTTATTGGATGTATGGCACTGATGACTTGGTCATCACCTAGGAGCAGCCAGTCGTATGTCTTGAAATTGTTAACACACGTACATGTGTAAACAACTTAGTATAAAAAATAACACATGATGTTCTCACCAACGGGTGTGTAAGAAATGCGGGGGACATGTTTACAATGTTCACCTTAATATTTTTGTGGATCCATGATTACTATACAGTTTTAAAAAGTTTGTTTTGTTTAACGACACCACTAGAGCACATTGATTAATTGGTCATCGGCTATTGGATATCAAACGTAGTAATTCTGACTCGTAATCAACAGAGGAAACCTGCTACATTTTCCTACAGACAGGACAGCACATACCACAGTCTTTGACCAATTGTGGTGCATTGGTTGGAATGAGGGGCAAGTCTATGGAAGAATCCCGCACGCCTATGGAAGAAACCCGCACGCCTATGGAGGAAACCCGCAAGTCTGTGGAAGAAACCCGCACGTCTATGGAGGAAACCCGCTGGATTTGTTTCATTACCAGCAAGCGATTTTTTTTTTTATATGCGTTTTCAACAAGCATGTACCACGACCTTTAACATACCTGTCGTGAGAGTGAGACACTGGCTGGAACGGAAAAAAACCCAACGAGGAGATTTGATCCTTTGATTTTTGTTCTGAGAGGCAAAACACGTTGGCACATAATAAATGAAATGTAAAGGTTAAAGCTAACATTAAGCCTATACTTTCAGACCTGTAGGGACTGGGCAATGGCGGGTCTGTGTCCACCCCCTCCCCCCATCCCCCACTCCCAGGTTAAGGCTAACATTAGGCTTATAATTTCAGACATGTAGGAACTGGGCAATGGCGGGTCTGTCCCCCCCCACCCCCCCCTCCACCCCCCAGGTTAAGGCTAACATTAGGCCTATATTTTCAGACCCGTAGGAACTAGGGAATGGCGGGTCTGTGCCCCCCCCCCCCCCCCCCCCCCTGGTTAAGGCTAACATTAGGCCTATACTTTCAGTCCCATAGGAACTGGGCATTGGCGGGTCTGTGCCCCCCCCCCCCCCCCCAAGTTAAGGCTAACATTAGGCCTATACTTTCAGACCCGTAGTAACTGGGCACTGGCGGGTCTGTGCCCCCCCCCCCCCCAGTCTCAGGTTAAGGCTAACATTAGGCCTATACTTTGTGACCCGTAGGAAATGGGGAATGGTGGGTCTGTGCCTCCCACCCCACCCACCACCCCTAGGTTAAAGCTAGCATTAGACCTATACTAGGGAATTGCGTGTCTGGATGATTATTAGTTGTCACTACTTTAAGTAATCCCTTATTTCTTTCCATTATACAGGCCCGTAGGAACCGGGGGGAGGGGGGGGGGGGGAGTGCCCCCACTTGTGAGCCTTTTTTTGTTATCACATTAATGTTTGCCATTGTAACCAAAATCTGATATAGAGTTTGTACCCGTTCCGTCAGGGTTGATCCAACGAATAAACTAGTTTATTTTCCTGTATATTGTATACAATATAGTTTACACATGAAAAATATTTCAACTAGGCCCCTACATTGCATATAGAAGGTGGAATAAGTGTGATTAAAAATAGCCGTGCTGTCAACACTGCATAAATACTGATAGCGTTTGCCACGTCATAATCGCTGGAACATATTTGTAGTTTAGTCTCGATCGGCCTCGGTGGCGTCGTGGCAGGCCATCGGTCTACAGGCTGGTAGGTACTGGGTTCGGATCCCACTCGAGGCATGGGTTTTTTAATCCAGATACCGACTCCAAACTCTGAGTGAGTGCTCCGCAAGGCTCAATGGGTAGGGGTAAACCACTTGCACTGACCAGTGATCCATAACTGGTTCAACAAAGGCCATGGGTTTGTGCTATCCTGCCTGTGGGAAGCGCAAATAAAAGATTCCTTGCTGCCTGTCGTAAAAAGAGTAGCCTATGTGGCGACAGCGGGTTTCCTCTCCAAATCTGTGTGGTCCTTAACCATATGTCTGACGCCATATAACCGTAAAATAAAATGTGTTGAGTGCGTCGTTAAATAAAACATTTCTTTCTTTCTTTCTTGATCCACTGACATCGCGATATATCAGGGATTAAAGGTACACGCACAACAACATAAAGACATAAATAACTGTACGATCGACAGTAAAAAGCGATTATGAGATTTGTCAATGTTATCAATATAACTAAGAATAGTATTTAGAGAAATGATTTTATCATGAGTGCAAGATCATGGTGGGTAGGTGAAGAAAAAAAAGCATAATTTTATAACTTGAAACATTACCAAGAAATAAAATTGATATGGCATAGGCCTACTGAAATTGTTTTGAAGAGCTATGCAGGCTACAGTTATAAAAATACGAACTTGACCTTTTGTGTGGAATGGTGCATATAAAAGATCTAAGTCTTGCTACTAATGGAACAAAATGTAGCGGGTTCCCTTTCAAGGACTATATATCAAAATTACCAAATGTCTGACATCCAATAACCGATGATTAATGTGCTCTAGTGGTGTTGTTAACCAAAACAAATTTTAACTTTTAACTCGACTTTTTTTTCTTCTCTTTGTTTTAGTTTTAGTTCAAATCAAATCCCATAGACGAAGCTAAAACTCATACATGCAGCGTATCAATCCACATATACACCACGGATATAAATACTACCACCCTCACCTTTAAATTGAATCAGAAAAAAATGGTGGTACTAGATGAAATAAAATTGCATACATTTTTGCCCAGATGAGACTATTGGGTTTTTGTTTTTACAACAAACAGACTCACATATATCACCAATCACAGGACTTGTAGTACTAACCGCTCTGTCAAAACATGGGTGCACCTCGAACTTTGACCCAGCTGGAAGTTATATGGTTTAGTACTACCTAAAAGTGCCCTTTTTCCTTTAGCTGGAGAAACCTCTATATACATTACTGTGTCCTGATTTACTGATCATGGGTCGCCTAGCATGTGTGGGTGTAGAATGTTTATGGGGGGGGGGGGGGGGGGGGGGGGGGGGCGACCCGAGATTCTAAAACCCGAACTTCCGAATGGAGCGAGATCTGTGGGAGGTCCGGACACATACTTTACGAAAATGTTTGAAATAAAGGTGTTCACTAAACGAATTCCATGGCGACGTTTTCTGTTTGAAATATTTTGTGTGATATTTTGTGAAATTTATCAATTACACGAGTGAGAGCGTCCTAGATCTAGGACATCTTTTTTTAAATATTTAAATAAATACCAAACCAGTCGTTTCCCTTTGACTGGGAATTTATTAAAGAGTATATGGCGATAAAAATGCAGACAGAGTTTACTCGGATCAGTTGATTATAATGGCTGGAACTAATAACAGTATGCTTTCCTGAACAACATGAATCCAAGGTGTTACAGCTTGTAGCTAGCTCGTTGCTTGTTGTTTAGGCAGGGTGTGTGGACTAAATCGTCCTAGGGCTGAACATTGAACAACTAAGTATGTTTGTTTTGAAAGTAAAGTCATATTTTAAATATCAGAATGTGTTTTGTTGCATTTTTGTTAGTGTCTATCTATTAGGGAAAAGCATGTGTGTGTGTATAGATACATATATATATATATATGTGTGTGTGTGTGTGTGTGTGTGTGTGTTGTGTATGTATACAGAGAGAGAGCGAGAGAGAGCGAGAGAGAGAGACAGAGTGAGACAGAGAGATAGAGAGAGAGAGTGTGTGTGTTTGTACAGTAGAGAAGCGATCCATTTTTGAAATATATTTCAAAGATTATTTTAATGTAATGTACTGCAACGAAATGATATTGAAAAATGGCGTCTGACGTGAAGAAATATGACGTATCTGTTCTGAAGTAATAAATGGATGTGTGGATGGATGGGTGGATGGTTGATCGGATGAATGTGTGGATATGTTTGTGGCTGGATAGAAAGGAAGAAAAATGGGTTTATTTAACGACATACCAAGCACATTGTATTTATTGATATATTGGCTCAGGACGAAATGGCTAATCCTACCAAAAAGGTGCTAGGGATTTTTAAATACCCTTTCCCTCTGACAAAACAGTACATAGCACGGTCTTTGGGGCATTGGTTGGGGCGGGAAAATTACCAATGGCAGACATTCAGAGATGAGGTTCCATTCAGCCACCCATTCATCCATCCATCTATCTACACATATCCATATATACACATACCAAAACTGGTTTCGGGGTATATAATTCAGTCCAGAGATTAACTGTGTGTGCGTGTGCCTAGGCGTATGTGACTCGTTAGTGTATGTGTCGATCTGCCTCTCTCCCACTCTATCTTCTGTCTGACTCCCTTTCAATCAGTCATTGTGTATTTCAGTCTCTCTCTCTCTCTCTCTCTCTCTCTCTCTCTCTCTCTCTCTCTCTCTCTCTCTCTCTCTCACACACACACACACACACACACACTCTCTCTCTCTCTCTCTCTCTCTCTCTCTCTCTCTCTCTCTCTCTCTCTCTCTCTCTCTCTCTCTCTCTCTCTCTCTCTCTCTCTCTCTCGTTCTCTATTTGTGTATGTCTATGTCTGTTTTTTACTTTCTGCTTGTTGCTATTTTATCCAGTGGTATCATTTGTAATAACTGAAGGACGATTTGTGAATAAAAATAATTAATTAGAAAACACAAGTGCACCACATATTGTAAATTACAATAGGTGTTGCAAAAGGACTCCTATCAATTTATTTGGAAGAGAATATTTGTGTGTGAAGGATATTTCTTGATCGTGATAATTTATTTTTAGTTCCCCATATCAGGAATTTTACGACAACGAATGTTCCATAATAGTGTAGACGCGATATCGTATTGCCTGTTCACAAAGGGTTTAAGCTTCCTTTAAAACTTGTATGTGATATTTTTGGTGTTTTAATGGCTGCATTGATCTTCTTTATATCACCGACGCTAGTTGTTACATAGTATAAGTTATAATCGGCATTACAGAACAGAATCTAATAGTTTTCAACTGTCGGGTACACCTAGCGAGATATATATTATTTTGTTTTGTTTTTAAATCACCATCAAAGCGTCGTGGGATACAAACACAAAGAGATCAGAAAACATCAAGTTCGTTTAATATAATAGTGCTTAAATATGGTGGTTATGCCAGTGGGCCCTATCACAAACTGTTCATGTAGTGTATCGAGAATTTATATCACAGATAACCATGACAAAAAGGGATTCCTGACATAATTTGACATTTCTAATGATGTATTTTGTCTGGAAGATATTTTAGCAATATCACATGTTCCTGTCTGTGTGTTGAATGTATGCGTTTGTCTGCGTGAATCTTTGTATTAATGCCTTGCTTTTTCCGTCTGTCAAGTACACAAAATACACGTTTTACATACATGGAAATGGAAACTCTTGGGCTTCAACAAATGTCCTACCAATACCAATTGGGACATCTTGGACAGTTGGGACATTTTGGGCTTCAACACATGTCCTACCAATACCCAAATTCATGTCTATTGTGTGCATTTATTTTATGCGTGCATGTCACTTACAGCTGTCAAAACGTCTGAAATATGCAATCTAAGATATACAATGTTAATTGTTTGCATACTATTAATGTATTACAATACAGTAATTGCATAGTATAGAATTACACTTCTGGGTAAAAGTTAAGCTGTACTATCAACTCCCTTATGATTTTTAAAGTCTCATTTCAATGTTATTTTAACCCATTCGGTTATTTATGGTCAATTTCGGTCCTTT
>NC_054710.1:15149841-15289841 GCF_016097555.1 Gigantopelta aegis | reverse complement strand
GTATTCCAGTCGCCTATCTTGACGGAAAGCCTCGAGTTCGAAAGTCGATCGATCGAGATAGTAAGTTGATCGATCGAGATAGTAAGTCGATCGATCGAGATATTAAATCGATCGATCGAGAAAAATAATTTGATGTGATGTCCTTTCCCAGCCACCGTAGTTTATCGATAGGTAGCGGCAGCGGGTTTCCTCTTTTTATCGACCAGTTGTTCTGAGGTTTCTTTAAACAAATATTCCATCAAAGCTGACTATAAACAAATGTTTTGGTATCCAAGAGCAATCTAATTAAAATTAGCTCCACTATTACATGTGGATCTAACAGCAGCCCGTTGGAGCTCATGTCCAGTTGACCTTTCATTCGACCAATCAAAACCTTACTTGCAAAATCATGCCAGTGATTTGACTTGACTTGAAAGTGTTTTACATGCACATATATCACGAAGGTTTCGAGCATTTAAAAAGAATTTGAAAACATTCAGGATTATGCCAAGGGTATACGAAATGATTCGGGTGAATTACGAAGTATGCCGGAAACTAATTGCAATATAAAATTTTATATAAAATTCGTTTCAAGACGAAACTAAAAACCGTGATGGTATAGCCATAAAATCTGTTTATACTAGTATACAATCCAGACTTTATTACTGCACTTTTCCCCCTGGTTTTTTTTTCAAGTTGAAATAGACCAACAAGTTCGCCTATTGCACGCCCATCCCGGATTTGATCTCTGACCTCGCCAATGACCAACTCCGGGACAGGAGGTGCTGTGGTATGTGTTATCCTGTGTGTGGGATGGGGCTCATAAAAGATTCCTTGCTACTAATGAAAAAACGTAGCAGGTTTCCTCTCTAAGATTATATGTCACATTACCAAATGTTTGATATCCAATAGCTGATGATTAATAAATCAATGTCCTCTAGTAGTGTCGTTAAACAAAACAAACTTTAACTTTTTAATAAGTAGATGTAAGGACACCAATAGAGCACTAACCATCGACTATTGGATGTGACACATTAGGTAATTTTGACATATAGTCTTAAAAAAACAACCTGAAACATTTTTCCATTAGTAGCAAAGGATGTTGTACATGCACCATCCCACAGACTTTGATATGGTGGATCGGCTGGACCAATATTATATCGACTTCTCTCTCAGTAATTACTAACCCTCTGTCCTGAACAGCCCCGATAGCTGAGGAGGTGTGTGCCCATGACAGCGTGCTTGAACCTGAATTGGATATAAGCAGGAAAATAAGTATAAACAAACAAACAGTTTGTCAATTATTACAGATAAAAAAGAATTAAAACTGAAAATATCTCAATCTCCTTCTTCAATCAGTCTTCTCAATTTCCTCCAAAATCTGAGAAGCTTCGTGAAAAGCATGTCTACGTAACCCCGCGAATATGGTTTCGCCAGCAGTAACACCACAAAAGCTAGCGTGAAGACCAATGCCAGCCGCGTGATCGTGGAGGTAACCTCGGCTGTAATGTTTAACAGGAGTAACATCCCAGTACCGACAGATGTTAGGAAGATGCCTGGAATAAAAGCCAACTCATTTACAATATCGAAGCCCAAAGACTTAAGATCAAGAGCAACGTCCCACAGCATGGACATAACCTCGGGATGACATCGTCGAACACACAGGGACAGTCGGTTAAACACGTTCAGAAAAAAACTCATAAGGTGACGGACAATATCGGCTACCGGCGCCACCACTGGCAGAAGACAGCCCAGGATAAATCCACGTTCGTTCTTTGCATCATGGACAACAGCACAAAGCATGAAAGTGAGCAGGAAGACGAAGAAAAAATGTCCACCAATCCCAAAACTGTTCCACGAGGCTTTAGCCTGGACTAAAATATAAAAAGCAAAAACAAATATTAAAGATGCTAACACTAGTTTTCAGACATGACAAAGTATTTCCAGCTGTTACAGATCTTTTACCATCAACTTCACATTATTTAAACTTTCTGATTAAATTATGAATTTTGGAAAATGTAACGAGTTTCTGTTCATCGTGGGGTTTGTAGTAGTTCAGAAGAAAGACCTCCTGATGCTGGATCATGAAAGCAATCACGACTTTGCCTATAACGTCCTTTCGACTCTGCCTTATGCAGAGATCAATATTGATTACGTAATACGGTTTTGTCATTCAGAATTATACGAAGCGTCGGGTTTCCTCTGATGACTACGAGTCAGAATTACCAAATGTTTGACATCCAATAGCCAATGATTAATTGATCAATGTGCTCCAGTGGTGTCGTTAAACAAAACAAACTTTATTTATACGAAGAGGTACACAGCTGTAAGAGTAGTGTCAGCAACTTTAAACCAGATTGTTCTGCTTCACCACTTTTCTGGCATCAGGATATGGTAAGTGTTTATCCATCTTTACCTCCTGAACCTTTCTGTCCAATTTCCACTTCGCACAGTCGACGGTCCGGGACGTAGCCCAGTGGTAAAGTGCTCGCTTGATGCGCTATCGGTCTAGGATCGATCCCCGTCGGTGGGCCCATTGGCCTATTTCTCGTTCCAGCCAGTGCACAACGACTGGTATATCAAAGGCCATCTCTGTGAGATGGTGCATATCAAAGATCCCTTGCTGAAATTGCTACTAATGGAAAAACGTAGTGGGTTTCCTCTCTTACACTATATATCAGAATTACCAATGTTTGATATCCAATAGCCGATGATTAATAAATCAATGTCCTCTAGTGGTGTCGTTAAACAAAACAAACATCTTCGCACAGTCGTTCGAATATATAAAGTGGATAAAGATGATATTTGTTTATCATCCATTAAAGGCTTTTGTAGGAGATATCGCTAGCACTATAATTTGCGATATCTCCTGCAACATTATCCTAGGAGATATCGCTTCTTTTGTTACGTCACTGTGTATGTTTCAGCGCTAAACCTATCATTACTGACGTCACGCCACTGTCGTTCTGCTAGTTAACGAGTCTACCGTTGCCAAATGAAAAGAATGATAATGAACGATAAAAAGAATACCTACCTCGTATCTTGTGATATCATATTTATCAGCATTTGTTGATAAAAGTATAAAACTAGTGCTGATAAATTATAATATCACAAGACACTCGGCTTTAGCCTGGACTAAAACATAAAAAGGAAAAACAAATATTAAAAATGCTAACACTAGTTTTCAGACATGACAAAGTATTTCCAGCTGTTACAGATGTTTTACCATCAACTTCATATTATTTAAACTTTCTGATTAAATTATGAATTTTGGAAAATGTAACGAGTTTCTGTTCATCGTGGTGTTTGTAGTAGTTCAGAAGAAAGACCTCCTGATGCTGGATCATGATAGCAATGACGACTTTGCCTAAAACGTCCTTTCACTCTGCCTTATGCAGAGATCAATTTTGATTACGTAATATGGTTTTGTCATTCAGAATTATACGAAGCGTTGGGTTTCCTCTGATGACTACGAGTCAGATTTACCCAATGTTTGACATCCAATAGCCCATGATTAATTAATCAATGTGTTCCAGTGGTGTCGTTAAACAAAACAAACTTTATTTATACGAACAGGTACACAGTTGTAAGAGTAGTGTCAGCAAGTTTAAATCCTAGGAGATATCGCTTCTTTTGTTACGTCACTGTGTATGTTTCAGCGCTAAACCTATCATTAGTGACGTCACGCCACTGTCGTTCTGCTAGTTAACGAGTCTACCGCTGCCAAATGAAAAGAATGATAATGAATGATAAAAAGAATACCCACCTCGTATCTTGTGATATAATATTTATCAGCATTTGTTGATAAAAGTATAAAAACCCTCGGCAAGCCTCGGATTTTATACTTTTATCAACTAGTGCTGATAAATTATAATATCACAAGACACTCGGGGAGTATCCTCTTTATTATATTTTTCTCTCACGATCAAACAGACTACATCGAGTACATTATTTTTCCTCGACATGTACTTTGCCCATGACCAAATTTTTGGTTGGCACTGTAATCAAATGATTTGGAATGTAAGACTCAACAGTTGCTCATCATTAACAGCCTCTGGAAGTACTATTGTACTGAGTTAGGTTTAATGTATTCAACACTGAATCATTATTCCAACGAAACATTATCCATTTAACAGATGTTAAAGTTTCACATATTTCTTCTTTGCAGATTTCTTCAAAATCACGTGATCTAATAACTTTCATCAGCTGTTGCGAATAACCATCAAACAGCCATGCCAGGGATACATGGTTGATAATATATATTAAAAAAAAAATCACCCAACAA
This sequence comes from Gigantopelta aegis, assembly GCF_016097555.1. Classification (NCBI taxonomy): domain Eukaryota; kingdom Metazoa; phylum Mollusca; class Gastropoda; order Neomphalida; family Peltospiridae; genus Gigantopelta; species Gigantopelta aegis. The sequence goes on along the minus strand of NC_054710.1, from coordinate 15,285,577 downwards.
ATACAAGTAGCTACTTTAGCAATTTTTATTCTTGACAATATAAATCAAACAAGCTTGGCATGACTAGCTGACTGATCAGGTTGGGCCTTCATAACCACCCCTCTACCAGAACTCCAAGTGAAAGTGACATAGTATAAGAAGTCATACCCGCAGATATGCCCCAACTCAACCACCAGGATACCATCATACAGTTTTAAGGGATGCATCTTACAGCCCAAAAGCTACCCTATAGTGGCCACTCTAAAAGAAAATGTAACACCTTTACATTACGTTGCGGAATCGAACAGCACACACAGATATAGGAATGTTTGAGTAATGATGATTACAACAGAATGTTTATGCTCTTAATAGCATGTAGTATTTACAACAATAACAATACCAAGATCGTTTCCTGAAACAAGTCCCAAAATGACAAATTAATGTAGGATTAATCATACACTACGATGGTCGTGTTATAAGTAACAGATCCCTACCTGTCAGTTGCCTCAATTTTTCAACATTGAGAAACTTAAAAGCTTTCCTCTTCACCGATCGCTTTCCTGAAAATTAAGAATGTATAATTCATAAGTTAATATAATCAAGGGTAAACTTTAAATAGAGAATAACTAGTTAATGACGTCGGGTATCTGCCTTATTCTGTGAAGGTAAGAATGGGAAATACCAGTGCAGAAAGGATGTATTGTCCAATGAATTATCTCCCAGGGGTGATTGTCCGCCTAAAGACGAAGCACTAAATAGACGTTCATGGAATCAACCACTATTTTGCCAAAATCCCATTCGAATTGTTTCCTCTTTAATACTATATGTCAGAATTACCCAATGTTTGACATCCAATAGCCGATGATTAATAAATCAATGTGCTGGTGTATATATAAAAATTATTCCAACTGTAGATATTAATGTAACAAGTATTTAATAATATACAGAGTGGTTAATAAATTGTGTAATTGAATGTTATGTAGCGTATATAAATGTCGTTGTTTTCCTACTCTTTTACACCAGTGGTTACGATTATCTAAACGTCAAAATTGTAATGCACGCCTGTACAACTTAATTTCAGAAACAAATAAACAAACAACAACAAAAAAATCATACTACAACTACAAAATATATAATTTAAAATAATTACTGTATAAATAAATACAGGTCAAACCGATTAGAAAAATGTTGTTCACTACTTTTAATTATAATTATTTGTAATAACAATAGTTCTAAATAAAAATAATAACAGCAACAACACAACATTAGTTACGGTAGGTTTTTTTGGAAAATGATAAATTTAAGATATCAGGTTGGATTATAAATACATTATCTCACTACCAAGTGCACATGAAGTCATCCACTGATGTAGTAAGGCCACTACACCCTCTCTCCCTAACCACTAACCAATTAACAACTAACCCGCTGTCCTGGACAGACAGCCCAGATAGCTGAGGTGTGCGCCCAGGACAGCGTGCTTGAACCTTAATTGGATATAAGCACGGAAATAAGTGGAAATAAATGTGTGCATGTGTGAAAATACACACGTATAAGTAAACAATTGTGGGTTTTTTGTGTTTTTTAACGACACCACTAGTGCACATTGATTTATTGGATGTCAAACATTTGGTAATTCTGACATATAGTCTTAGAGAGGAAACCCACTATATTTTTTCATTATTAGCAGGTAATCTTTTATATGCACCATACCATGGCTTTTGATATACATGTACCAGTTGTGGTGCACTGGCTGTGATAAGAAATAGCACAATGGTCCAATCAAAATGGATCAATCCTAGACTGACCACGCTTTACCACTGGGCTACGTCCGGCCCCTCCAATTTATGGAGACACTAAAAATTAAATATGAATATGAATTATTCATCAACTATCTATCTGATCAGGGTAGATTTCCATTTTATTACATATGTGCAATTAAAATTATATTATTATTTTTTAAGTAGATGTGAATAATCTTACTGTATGTTTACTACCGATGTCACTGGTAGTTTTCAGAAAAACAGACACGTAACATTTCAAAAGAGTGGATTTTACGGTACCTAAATACCGAGGGTACATGGATATCATCCACCGAGGGTACTTTTCCTTTAATATGGTATATTGCATTACATATGTGTTGGCTATTGTATATTTCAGCTAAGTAAACACCTTTTAATGTAGACATGACAAGTCAATATGAACAGGATGGCTTAATCCATTATTTAACTGATCAGGATAGATATTCTTTTCATATGTAAAGTTTCAATTTTTTTTTAATAAATAGATCTGAATAACCTTACTGCATATTTACTATCCATTTCAGGAGTAGTTTTCAGAAAAGGAGATCCTTAACAGTTCAAAAGGGTGGATTTTACAGTATAGTACCTAACTACTGAGGGTACATGGATATCATCCATGAAGTGTAGTTTTTCTTTAATATGTTATATTACATTACACATATGTTGGCTAATGTATATTTCAGCTACTTAAACACCTTCTAATGTAGACATGACAATTCAATATGAATGTGATGGCGTAATCTATTATTTAACTGATCAGGGTAGATTTTCTTTCCATGTGTGAAAGTTTTTCTTCCTTTTTTTTTTTTTTTTTTTTTTTTTTTCAGTAACAAGATGTCAATAATCTTACTACTATCCATGTCAGGAGTGGTTTTCAGAAAAGGAGATTCTTAACATTTCAAAAGGGTGGATTCTACTGTACCTAACTACCGAAGGTACATGGATATCATCCACTGAGAGTACTTTTCCTTTAACATTGCATATTACATTACATATATGTTGGCTAATGTATATTTCAGCTAAGTAAACACCTTCCAATGTAGACATGACAATTCAATATGAATATGATGGCTTAATCCATTATCTAACTGATCATGGTAGATTATCTTTTCATATGTAAATATATATTAAAAAAAAAAAAAAGTTATTTTTTTTTAAAACTAAATATATATGAATAACCTTACTGCATATTTACTATCCATGTCAGAAGTAGTTTTCAGAAAAAGAGATCCTTAACATTTCAAAAGGGTTTATTTTAAAGTATGGCACCTAACTACCGAGGGTACATGGATATCATCCACTGAGGGTACTTTTCCTTTAAAATGGTATATTACATTACATATATGTTGGTTAAAGGCATATTGTCACAGATTTAAGGACCTTATTTCTCTAAAAATGGATAATAAATAAAAAAATTACATTCATCGTTGGAAACCAAATCTAGTTATCGCATCACCTTAACTGAACCACGATGGAGTGAAATCCATGTCATCCCTCTCTGCAATTTTATTTTTTGAATTATGGACCATTGCCATAATTCAATTATTTTTATAAAATGTCATTAATAAATGAAGTATGGTGGTTATGAAGATGGTTGAATAAAGTACATTTAGAGACAAATTAAATTATTTTTGTTCAGGTAACACTTTGTTAGACCATTAAATAGGTCAGTGGTCTGTAACAATATGCCTTTAATATATATTTCAGCTAAGTAAACACCTTCTAATGTAGACATCATAATTCAATATAAATATGATGGCTTAATTCATTATCTAACTGATCAGGGTAGATTTTATTTTCATATGAAAAATTTAATTTTTAAAAAAAATAAATAGACATGAATAACCTTACTGCATATTTACTGTCCACGTCAGGGTTAGTTTTCAAAAAAGGAAATCCTTAACATTTCAAAAGGGTGGATTTGACAGTATGGTACCTAACTACCGAGGGTACATGAATATCATCCACCGAGGGTACCTTTCCTTTAACATGGTATATTGCATTACATATATATTGGTTAATGTATATTTCAGCTAAGTAAACACCTTCTAATGTAGATATAACAATTAAATATGTATATGATGGATTAATCCATTATCTAAATGATCAGAGTACATTTCCAAATTAAAAGAAATTATTATTATTATTATTATTATTATTATTATTTAAAAATATATGTGAATAACCTTATGGTATGTTTACTGTCAGTGCTAGGGACAGTTCTAGGAAAATGAGACACTTAAGTTTTCAGTAGGGTGGATTTTACAGTACCCAACTACCGAGGGTACATTATCATCCACCAAGGATACTTTTCCCAAAAGATGTTATATTAATTTACATATTTGTTAACTAATTTATATATCAGCTAAGTAAACACCTTCTTATGTAGACACTATATGTGATAAATTAATCCATTATCTAAATGATCAGTTTAGATGTCTAAATTGTATGTAATGTTTTTATTTTGTAATCAAATATATGTGAATAACCTTACGGTATGTTTACTATCCATCTAGTAGTGGAGCGACTTAGCTGATCAATTGTGCACTTTTCCATGAAAGCATGAACATTGGCAAATGGTTAGAGTAACCCAATACAAGGATATTTAATCCAGGGCCCATTGGAAATTGCACCCTGTATGGCTACCATCTTGAAATCTAAGATGGCCACCATTGTGGATCTGTTTTGTTTAATATCTCCTTAACTAATACACATATCGAGAGAGTTGAAATGCCTATACCTACATTTTAGGGGACTAGGAATACAGTGGTGACAGAAGTGTTTGCAAATTGTGGCTGCCATCTTGAAATCCAAGATGGTCGCCGTCCACATGCTATTTTGCTCAATATCTCATTTAGTAGTAAAGGTATCAATACAGATTTAACACCTTGACTGACATTTCAGGGGTCGAAGAATCCAATGGTGACATTAAATATATGGCTGTCATCTCGAAATCCAAGATGGCCACCATCCACAAGCTATTTTGCTCAATATCTCATAAAATATAAAATATATCAATACAATTTTAACACCTATAATGACATTAATCATCGGCTATTGTCACTATAGGTACTTGTGCAATCATACATTAAAATGACAAATCTTGCAATAATAGTGGTCATCCTGTTCTGTTATAAAGACAGGCTGCATGTTCTGAAATCAAAAGTCTTAAATGAGTGGCAAGCAGTGTGGACCATACCACTAACAAGTCAGCAGGTGTGCAGGCAGAATTAATGGAATTTTCCGTAAGAAGACTGGAATTTTAGGTGATGGTAAAGATCTTGTCACAAAGGTATTGTTGGACAGCTCAATATTTTATATAGCACAACTGACAGAAACAAGCGGACACTTATAAACAATGGGGAATGGGGAAAGCTAACGAAACATGAGTGGCACCCAGAGACATCAATGCTTCACTATAAGAGCTGACAGATTTTTTCAAATGCACTTGCAAATGTATGGCTCATTAATGGGAGATGGTATAAATATAAAAAATCAACCAGAATTACAGGTAGTGAAATGTTTAAGCAACACTTTGACAACAAATTAGAATTTACATTGTCAAACCATTAGCAAACATCACTGAACACATTTTTTTCTGACTGAGCACATTGAGTTTGCATTTTAATGTCAGGATACCAACTTTTAAGTATGTAAATACTGTTTGAGTTTCCAATAACAATTACATTATATCTAATCACATTAAATATTTATTATAAGATATTCTTTATTTTTATAACATTTAAAACAACAGAACATGTCCAAACAGAACAGAACAGAGGGGTGGGGGGGGGGGGAATGCAGTGTAAATTAAAACAAAAATTATTTACAAATTACCATCAAACTGTATAGGTTAACTCTTTGTGTGTGTGTGTGTGTGTATGTGTGTGATAGAGATTTTAAGGCAATTGATGGGACATCCAAGGTAATCTGAATGACATAACTATAATACATGACCAGGGCCGTATACCTGCACAAAGCAGAGTGGAATGGGCATTTGGCAAAACAGTGGATGATTCCTTGCATCTCTATCTAGAACAGCTACTCCCGAGGAAATAATTTGCTGGGAATTGCACCCTTCTTGTATCACCACAAAGTTTATTCGACCCCCCCCCCCCCCCCCTTTTCATCACCACAAAGAGGACTGCCACTCCCAGACTAGTTTACTAAAGCATGCGCAGTTCTACATTTTGTCTGTTTCTACTGCATTATATTTTACCCTGTAATGAAAAAGAGATTTATTATTATTAATTTAATCGTACTTTGTAAAGAAACATGTTTATATATACTGGATTTGGGGGTTTTTTCTTTTTTGTTTTTTCGGGGGGTTTTCTGGGTTTTTTAATATAAATTTTTGCTTTATTCATTATGATGTTAAACATCAAGTCATCGGGGTTTTTTTTAACATAAACGGTTATTATTAAACAAAACACACTATAGTCTTAATTTTACCTGTGCAGTTAAATTCCAATGTGATAATTGGAGGTCTAGTTGAATTTGAGAAGGGCCAGTAAGATGTTTTTTCAACTGACCCTGCTGGTGACCTTGGTTTTCATGTTAATTTTCAACCCTGATGTATGTATGTATGTCTCTCTCTCTCTGTGTGTGTGTGTGTGTGTGTGTGTGTGTGTGTGTGTGTGTGTGTATTTCATTCTTCTCTACACTGTAAGCCTTCAGTTTATGATAATAAAGGTCAGTGTCATTGTCTTTATGATAGTCTCGAAGAATTACCACTTGGGTGTGCAAAATTTGACACACAGTTGTTATCTATGGATTCTGACACTGTTGGGGGTTCTGACACTGTTGGGGGTTACGGTTATATGGCATCAGACATATGGTTAAGGACCACATATATATAAAGAGAGAGGAAACCCACTGTCACCACTTCATAGGCTACTTAGCAGCAAGGGATCTTTTATATGCACCATCCTACAGACAGGTAAGTACATAGCACAGCCTTTGATATGCCAGTCATGCTGGCACAAGAAATCAATAGCTAACAAATACATAAATTAATATACCATATTAAGGAAAAAGTACACTCCGTGGATGATATTGTACCGTCAGTAGTTAGGTACTGTAAAATCCACCCTATTGAAATCTTAAGTGTCTCAATTTCCTAAAACTATCCCTAGCACTGATAGTAAACATACAGTAAGGTTATTCACATATTTTAGTTTTTTAAATAATAATAATAATAAAAAATAATAATAATAATAATAATTTCTTATAATTTGGAAACCTACCCTGATCATTTAGATAATGGATTAATCCATCATATACATATTTAATTGTTAGTGTTTATATAAGATGTTTACTTAGCTGAAATATATATTAGCTAACAAATAAGTAAATTAATATACCATATTTTGGGAAATGTACCCTCGGTAGATGATCTTGTACCCTCGGTAGTTAGGTTCCATATAATTATTTTTACAAAAATAAAGGAAGGAAGGACAAAACACCAAGCCGGGCGAATGGTGAAGTTGCACTTTTTGTTGTAAACTGTTTATCTTTAATTATTTAATTGGCTATTTAATTAGCCAATCAAACCTGAAGCTGAAGAAGAAATAATTAGTGTGTAAGTGGTTGTTAATTGTTGTGTAGTGTAGTGCCGGGCTACACTTTATTTCTTTGTTGACACGTGCTATGCGGAATCTGGTATTTGCCAGGTACATAGTAAAGTTTGTTTTATTTAACGACGCCACTAGAGCACATCGATTTTTTATTTTATCATCGGCTATTGGACGTCAAACATATGGTCATTCTGACACTGTTTTTAGAGGAAACCCGCTGTCGCCACATAGGCTACTCTTTTATGACAGGCAGCACGGGATCTTTTATTTGCGCTTCCCACAGGAAAGATAGCACAAACCATGGCCTTTGTGGAACCAGTTATGGATCACTGGTCGGTGCAAGTGGTTTACACCTACCCATTGAGCCTTGCGGAGCACTCACTCAGGGTTTGGAGTCGGTATCTGGATTAAAAATCCCATGCCTCGACTGGGATCCGAACCCAGTACCTACCAGCCTGTACACCGATGGCCTAACCACGACGCCACCGAGGCCGGTATCCCCAGGTACATAGATTCCGAATTCGCAACGTCCTTTTTGTTAATTTGTAACTTTGCTAATACTATTTTCCCGTTCCATCCCACAGACAGGATAGTACATACCAGGGTCTTTGTTACACCAGTTGTGGAGCACTGGCTGGAATGAGAAATAGCCCAATGGGTCCACCGATGGGGATTGATCCCAGACCAACCTCACATCAAGCGAATGCTTAATCCACTGGGCTATGTCCCGCCCCACTTTTACAAAAATAAAAAATGAAAATTACAATTAACAAATTGTAAATATACCCTGATCATTTAGATAATGGATTAATCCATCATATTCATATTTAATTTTCAGTGTCTGCATAAGAAGGCATTTATTTAGCTGAAATTAACATTACATATAAAATGGAAAATCTACCGTGATAAAATTGAAATCTGAAGTTTATAATTTTTGCAAAAACTACCCCCAGCATATATAATACATGTGCAGATTTGGTGCAATCTAAAGCTCTGACATTAGCCAAATATCATGTACCACATTGTTAAGTCAGTTGTTAGGTCATTTAACCCCATTCTCTCACCTTACCTGTAGGTGGTACATCATGAATTAACCCACGATTATATATTCCTTTTTACATATACTGTATATATATATATATATATTCATGTTTAGATATCTGATACAGGCGTTAAAAAAACACACAAAACAACTATGCGATATATTATATTATTCACGTATTATTAATATTGTGTCACGCTAACAAACGATTAACTATGCAGCGTTGTTTGTAGTCCGATACATCTGTCATAAACTCAGTTGCTGAGTTGACGGCAGGTGTATCGGACTACGTAGGTACGTCAAAACATCGGAAGTACAGATTAGAAGAAAAAACACATTGAAAAACGCTCAGTTATAAAACGGATTTGTATTACTTAATATTTTATTAAATGCTCGTTACAATAACACAGATCTATATTTGGCATAATTTACTAGGGAATTAGGCCTACTCGTTCATATTTTTGTATATTTCCCGCGGAAACATCATACTCATTTGTGACATGGGGGCGTGGCTTACGAAAAAGAGCACAGCTTAAAATCGCATTTCGCGAGATGTTACATCCTGCTGGTTACGTTTAAGTATTTCCGTATGGTTAAGGACAGTAAAGATATTGAGGGAGGAATCCCGCTGTCGCCACTTCATGGGCTACTCTTTTCGATTAGCAGCAAGGAATTTTTTATATGCACCATCCCATAGACAGCATAGCTCATACCACGGCCTTTGATGTATTACTTAAAGACAACATACTGTTACCATCCCAGATGAGTCGCTGCGTAAGGTTGATCCTAACACGACAGTTAGGACACAGCTTGTTAGGCGTCATCTGCTCCCATTGGGTGATACAGGACTCGCAGAAAACATGGCCGCATGGAATGCACGTGGTTGGACGATATAAAGAATCAACACAGATTGAACATTCCATTGTGCTCATAGTTCTGAAATTGTAACACAAAAAACCCCAAACGTAAACAAAGACTCCTTATTCAGAAGAATTACTCCAATGTTAATATAATATTAACTAATTAAAGTGCCAGTCTTCTTATTAAGCAGAAATACTAATCATGTGTCAACATAACATTTACTAAATTACTAATACTAATTGAGCAGAAATAGTATTTATGTGTTAACATAATACTAACTAAATTTAATCGTCTTATTACGCAGAAATAGTATTTAGGTTTTACCATAATATTAACTAAATTACTAATACCCTTATTCAGTAGAAATAGTATTCATGTGTTAACATAATATTAACTAAATTACTAATACTAATTGAGCAGAAATACTATTCATGTGTTAAAATAATATTAACTAAATTACTAATCTGCTTATTCAGTACAAATATTATACGACTGGGTTACAGACTGACGTTTGCCCCCCTCGTCTCAGGGGAGTAGAAATCGTTGATGAAGAGTACAATGTAAATCTTGCTAAAGTAGTGTCGGAAATAGAATAAAAATGATTTTTGTAAATGATTTCTTTTATATTAAACTGACAGGTAAATATTTTGTAAATACCTATTTAATGATACTCTACCTAATTTAGCATTTACTTTTTTGGGCTCTCATTGATGTACAAGGTGGTGTTTACTCTTGAAATTGAAATAAAAATGTCAGTAAACAGGAGATTTGTGACCTTTATTGGAACAGACTATAACACATTTTGATGATATGTGTCAATTTCATTCACGCTTAAACAAACTTTTAATTTAAAACTGCAAGTTAACTGATTATTTTAAATTGCAGCATAACTTATTAATTATGACCGGCACATTTAGTGAATATAAATTCAATATAAGTACATTAGAAATTTACACAATCTTGCAACCATTTAAAGGTGCTATATTAGAAATTATATGTGAGCATCTGTTTGTGATAAAAATTCTCCAATAAAAATGTATTTTCTACTAGTAAATAAAATTATTTCATGTAATCATTTATGGGCATACAGTTATTAAAGGTGTAGTCTTTAAACGTTAAAGCAAAATTTAATAAAAACATGATTTGCAATAGCTGTCATTATGCAACTTTGAGATAGCACCTTTAATACCGGTATAATAGATCACAAACTTAGAATGGTTCTTGACAGTTTTGCTCAAATGTTACTTATAAATGTCTACAAATATTTTGTTTTGGAGAGGGATAGGGGTAAACCGTCATCAGAAACAGTCCTTCACATATTGTAACAGTAAAGAAATTGACAATGTATGTTGACAAGAATTTTTTATAGTCTGTTCAAATAAAGTGCACAAATCACCTGTTTACTAACATCTTTCTTTTAATTTGAAGAGTAAACACCACCTTGTACATCAATGAGAGCCAAAACAAGTAAATGCTAAATTAGGTAGACTATCATTAAATAGATATTTACAAAATATTTACTTGTCTGTTTAATATGTAAGAAATAATCGATGAAAATCATTGTTATTCTATTTCCGACAGTACTATAGTCCCTTGGGCGAATTGCTCTGAGCAGAATCACACGGTGTTTGATAATGAGTGTCATGACTTGGGAATGATGCTTGTTCTGTACCAAAAGAGCTGATATGCTGGAGGTCCAGGGTACGGGTGAAAGTTAATCATTATACGCTGTAGTTATATATAACCTTTCTTTTCATGAACATTCTAATGAGAATTCGTCTTTATTCTCTATCCATATATGTACAAACGGGCATCTTGTGGACATCGAACGTTGTACCTAGATGAGTGGCAACTGGTGCAGCTACAGAAACGGAATGAAGAGTGACTTTTGGTTTACAAAAGACCCTTTTTACCATAAACTATACTAGATTAGATCAAAATGTTCCATCCCTATTAAAATATGTGGAACTGAAGTCCAACTAGATATCTGAGGCATCTGTCTGTGGACTGAAATACATTTAAAGGGACATTCCTGACTTTGCTGCATTGTAAGATGTTTCCGACTAATAAAATATTTCTGCAATTAAACTTACATATTAAATATAGTTTAGTTTAGAATATCAGTATCTGTATATTGAATGTGTTTCTGGTCGTCTTAATATTTTTAAGAAGCACAAACTGGATTTTGTCTTCAAATAATTTCGTACGCACGAAAAACAAAATTGGAAATAAAATGAAATTTAACCTAGTACAAATATTAGAACGATCAGAAACACGTTTAATATACAGCCACTAATATTTTATGCAGAAAAATATATTTGATATGTAATTAAAATCGTTAAAAAGTTTGTGTTAGTCGATAAAATATTAACAATTGCAGCAAACTCAGGAACTCCCTTTAACTGGTCATACACACAAAACGTGCACGGCCTTGATTTGGATGAAACAAAAACTCCGCAAGGCCTCCAAAACTAATCTTTTGATATGCAAATAACTTTATGTATTGACAAGTAAAAAAGCTGGCATTCAAAACATACCGAGATTTGTTTCACATTGAAATACTAGTTGAAATGCTTCGTTCCTTTATGATGAAGGATTATTTATGAAATTTGTCGTGGTTTGGGTTTGATTTTATAAGTATGTTAATCTGAACGACAAAACCGTTATCCAAGATCAAGACCGTATCTCTGCACAGTACAGAGTGGAATGGGCATTTGGCAAATTAGTGGTTGATTCAATGAATCTCTATCTAGTGCCTCGTCTGTAGGAGGACAGCCACTCCTGGATACCATATTAACGTGGCGATATCCAATTAGTGGTTGATTCAATTAATCTCTATCTAGTGCCTCGTCTATAAGAGGACAGCCACTCCCGGATACCATGTTAACGTGGCGATATCCAATTAGTGGTTGATTCAATTAATCTCTATCTAGTGCCTCGTCTGTAGGAGGAGAGCCACTCCTGGATACCATGTTAACGTGGCGATATCCAATTAGTGGTTGATTCAATTAATCTCTATCTAGTGCCTCGTCTGTAGGAGGAGAGCCACTCCTGGATACCATGTTAACGTGGCGATATCCAATTAGTGGTTGATTCAATGAATCTCTATCTAGTGCCTCGTCTATAAGAGGACAGCCACTCCCGGATACCATGTTAACGTGGCGATATCCAATTAGTGGTTGATTCAATTAATCTCTATCTAGTGCCTCGTCTGTAGGAGGAGAGCCACTCCTGGATACCATGTTAACGTGGCGATATCCAATTAGTGGTTGATTCAATGAATCTCTATCTAGTGCCTCGTCTATAAGAGGACAGCCACTCCCGGATACCATGTTAACGTGGCGATATCCAATTAGTGGTTGATTCAATGAATCTCTATCTAGTGCCTCGTCTATAAGAGGACAGCCACTCCCGGATACCATGTTAACGTGGCGATATCCAATTAGTGGTTGATTCAATTAATCTCTATCTAGTGCCTCGTCTGTAGGAGGAGAGCCACTCCTGGATACCATGTTAACGTGGCGATATCCAATTAGTGGTTGATTCAATGAATCTCTATCTAGTGCCTCGTCTATAAGAGGACAGCCACTCCCGGATACCATGTTAACGTGGCGATATCCAATTAGTGGTTGATTCAATGAATCTCTATCTAGTGCCTCGTCTGTAGGAGGACAGCCACTCCTGGATACCATATCAACGTGGCGATATCCAATTAGTGGTTGATTCAATTAATCTCTATCTAGTGCCTCGTCTATAAGAGGACAGCCACTCCCGGATACCATATCAACGTGGCGATATCCAATTAGTGGTTGATTCAATGAATCTCTATCTAGTGCCTCGTCTGTAGGAGGACAGCCACTCCCGGATACCATGTTAACGTGGCGATATCCAATTAGTGGTTGATTCAATGAATCTCTATCTAGTGCCTCGTCTATAAGAGGACAGCCACTCCCGGATACCATGTTAACGTGGCGATATCCAATTAGGGTTCAGGCACGCCTCTTCCGGGCACAACCTCTGACTTCGTCAGTGACTGCGTCCGGGATATAAGGGATGAGGGTGAGTTGGAAATGGACAGATTTTGGAATAGAAATTAGTGAAAAAAGCTAATAGATTTTTCTTTAATTAAAAAGTTTACAATTCAAAAACAAAAAGTAATTGACTGCTCGGCCGAATATTTATATCAGTTGGAGCATTTGGAGAGGATTGGACTATTTAATAATACAAAAAAAGAGAGGTAATTTTGACATAAAATTTTGAACGAAGGTCTAAAAGTTTAAAGTCCGGTCTATATGTTCATGCGTTTGACCTCGATTCAGGGCTTTAAGGTGCACATCCATTTTAACATAATATGAACTAAGTTACAAGGCCCCTTATTCGGTACAATTACTCCAGTATTAACATGATATTGCGTAGTTTTGATTACAATGTTCTCTGGTCGTAATGAGACCGTCACAACAGTTACTGTCCGTCTTGCTCTCTTACAGCCAGAGTACTAGCGCTAGGGCAGTTGAGCTAAGAGACCATGCATAGACCAGGAAGGACAGCCAACCTTTCATAGGGGATATCTTGCTCATATACGTACTGGGGGACGTTATCAGTAAAGTAGGGGCGGGACGTAGCCCAGTGGTACAGCGCCCGCTCGATGCGCGGTCGGTCTGGGATCGATCCCCGTCGGTGGGCCCATTGGGTTATTTCTCTTTCCAGCCAGTGCACCACGACTGGTATATCAAAGTCCGTGGTATGTACTACCCTGTCTGTGGGATGGTGCATATAAAAGATCCCTTGCTGCTAATCGAAAAGAGTAGCCCATGAAGTGGCGACAGCGGGTTCACTCTCTCAATGGTCTTTAACCATATGTCTGACGCCATATAACCGTAAATAAAATGTGTTGAGTGCGTCGTTAAATAAAACATTTCTTTCTTTGTATGTATGCATGTATGCATGTATGTATGTATGTATGTATGTATTCACACAAGTATTGGTGTTTATTTCACACTTTTATTTTTTTCTCTTTTTTTTTTCATATATTTATATATACATATATATGTGTGCATATTTGCACGGTTTGTATTTTTCTCATATGACAACAGATCATGTATATATGGTACTGATAACAGTCTACTAAATTTCTATAGATGTGTGAAAAACATATTATCCATAATGTTTAACTGAATTAAAATGTTTTAACCTACATGTAATATTTGTAAGTCATGCGAATGCTTACCGACATTGTAATATACTTTTACATACCTAAATAACTTAACATGTATGTTTAATGACATAGATGTGCAAAGTTCATTTCAAAGGGTTTTAAGTAAGCAGTATTACAAAAACAATTACTTATGCAGGGAAATAAGGTGTGATTGGGGCGTCAATAGTAGAATTGTTCTGTCCGTCCATGGTGCCTGTATTCTGGTAATCTGGTATCATACAAGTTTGGATACTTACGAACTTCGTTAATGAGAAGTTCGTCTTCTATTGAAGAAAAGAGAGCTTTTTTAACGCCAGCCATCTTTGTTTTTTTCCTCAACAAAGCAGAAACGCATTTGCGCAAAAAGATAAATAAAATTCATCTCAGGCGAATTGGAAACTGATCAAGCGTGCGAACGCTGAAAACATGTCAGTTTCATTCGCTTTGCTACGTCATCTTGCGTGCCCCTTGCGCGCGAGTTTGTTCGACGATGCGGTGCGGTATACTTTAGCATGCTCATATACCACGAAGGGTTTCAAGCATGTCCGCCCCAGGCAGTGGCGTAGGCAGGATTTTGTATTGGGGTGGGTGGGGGCAACCTGTGTAGTGGGATATGACACAGGAACCTTTTTAATTTTATTAATAAGTGAAAAGGTAAAAAATTCCCGGGATTGGGGGGGGGGGGGGGGGGGGGGGGGGGGCATGGTCTCTGGGAAACCAGGGGCCCAATACGGGGCAGATTTGTTCGACGAATTTTTTTTTTGTCGGCAACCTTGCTGCGACCTAAATTTCCGTTCCGCATGGAGGTCGGCGAGTGAAGTATGAATCCATCTTAAATTACAGTCAGAGTACTCGGGCTAGGACTCGTGGAGGCCCTATAAACAACTGCAATGACTTACAATCGACTTACCTCAACTGATGTATGCTTTTTAAACTGACTTTGACCGTTCTTATTCTGCTATGGTGTTCATACCACTCTAGACGTACTTCAGTATTAATAACCACAACTCAACAAACAAAACTGCACACACAAAAAACCCGATTTGCTTTCATACTTTCGTTTGTCACGCGTCACGTGATTAAACTTCGCTACGTTAAAATAGGACAACTCCATTTAATCATTTCGATCCATGGGTTACTCGTACTTTAGGACCTTTCGTTTATTTATTTATTTACCTACCTATTTACGGTATTTCTGGAGTACTACTGGAGGATTAGTGCACGGAGTACGTTATGTCAATACTTTTCTTAACGTGCACGGCGAGTTGTCTCCCTGTATGTAGCATATATACTCTGTCAAAAAAGAAACGCATAGGCGAAATATTCATGGAATTATCTCTTTTAATACAAAGTGGCATATTTTCGTTATTTATGATTGTATCAGTCAAATTTGACATGAGTATGTGACAATGTTTTTGCTATGGAATGACGGCAGTGGAGGCGTTTTTGTCACCAAACAGCGTCGCACGACGGCGCTGAAATCAGTACCTTGTGTGGCCAGCAGCAGCAGCAATCACTGCGCGACATCCCGTTGGCATAGACTGAATGAGTCTCTGAATCCGGGCACGTGGAATCCTAGTCCATTCTTCCTGCAGTGCATGTGACAGTTGCGGAAGCGTCTGAGGCTTCGGGTCACGCTGGCGTACACGTCTGTCCAGTTCGTCCCATAGATGTTCAATGGGGTTGAGATATGGCGATCTTGATGGTCATGGCAGCACATTAATGTTCTCATTCTGCAGGAAATCCATTGTTACACGTGCCGTATGCGACCTGGCATTGTCCTGCTGAAAGAGTTGTTCTCTCCGTCGATCCAAAATAGGAAGCATGTGACGGTAGCGTATAGCTGTCAGGTTGCCTTATACGAACACAAGTTCACTTCTGCCGATGTATGAGATGGCTCCCTCTATGACACCCCCTCTATGACAGAACCTGGATGTAGCGATCTTGTGCTGCAGTTGTTATGCGAGGTCTTCCACTTCTGGGCCGGTCTTCAGCTGATTGAAACTGCTGGTACCTACCCCAGAGACGTGAAATGGTACTCTGATGGACGTGCATGTGGCGTGCGACTGCTGACTGCGATTCACCTAACTGGAGGCGGCCTATTGCAATGTTTCGATTCGGCAGACTTAGTCTCGGCATCTTGTAACTCGTCTACGTCGAAATGGAAATGAGGCATCATTGCGAGCATTGCAGCTTTAAATACCCATCACTACTCCAATCTTTTCCCCGAGTTTCACATGCATTCGTCAAGATCTGACCATTTCACGCAGATTTCCTGCAATTGTCGCACAACGTGCCACAACGTGTGTTAAATTTGTTTTAGGGTGCATTTGGGCATGCTGTCCCATTCCGGGAATATTAACAAACATGGTAATTCAGCAACATTGTACAAAAAAAACACCCAATATTTTGTACAATCAAACACTTTTCTTCTTTCCCTAACACCTATGCGTTTCTGTTTTTGACAGAGTATATTTTGAAATGGCGGGGGACTTTTGACGGTTGTCGTTGGAAAATGTATTTTGTTAATAATGTCACAAGTACTTCAATCGGGATTTAGTTACTACGGTAGGTTATACACTTTTGGTTTGTGTGTCCATTTGTTGCACTATTTCAGTTGAGAAACGTTTGAAACATTGTGTCACAAGTTTTGAATACCAGCTACATATAGGTAGATAGATAACTATTCTAACGTGCTCATATACCACTAGGGTTTTCAGCACGCCCATCCAGAGTCCGACCTCCGATAAGATCGGTGGCCTGACCCGGGATGGGGGGAGGGGGAGGGTAGAGTTGAAAATGGGCAGAATTTTTAAAATAGCAATTAGTAAACGAGTTAATAGAATTTAAAAACAAATAGTAATAATAAAAAGTTACACGCCAAAAATAAAAAGAATTGACTGCTCGGCCGAATATTTATATAATTTGGAGCATTTTAGAAGGACAGTCCAAAATTAAATAAGAGAAAGAAGAGAGGATCGGACTATTTAATAATATAAAAAAAAGTAATTTCGACATAACATTTTGAACGTAGATCTAAATGTTTAAAGTCCGATCGATATGTCCACGTAAGTGGCCTCGTTACGGCCGTTTGGGTGCACAGCTTATAGGGATGAGATGGGTTGCATGCCGTCAAGAAAACCCCTAGATTGACAGTCATTAGACGTTGAAGGTGTAGTGCTGTGCTGAAATACAGATCTTGAGAAGCTGGATCCGTCTTAACCAGAGAGAGTATCAGACTAGGGTATAGTCCAGTAGTCATGGGTTGGTATAGTGGTGAGAATGGGCCCGACTCTGGAGGATACGAGATGGTATCACTATAAAGCAAAGTAAAGTCTAAAAAAGAGTAGTATGGGCCGACCCCGCTTCCTATTTCTTCTTAGAGTGGGGCGGTCAATCTTCCAGTGCTGCTAGGACAGGCTCGGACATGTAGAGACTAAACGCGAACAACCGTGGCGTTCTGCAGAATGGCCGTCATACGAGTCACGAAAAAGCAATTTCGCTAAAAAAGAATCCAACCTGGTGGTGCAGGCTGTCGAAACAAGAAGCGTTCGAGCGTTCAATCAGTTCCAATGGCCGCATACATCCCAGACAAAAACAACGAAATGAAGGATCCCCAAGTCGAGCACACGAAAGCACGTGCAGTGTGCACAAGCGAAACAAACACGTCTTACCGCGTTGAGCTCCAGACTGGGAATGGCTACATATAGGGTATGTAACAAGGTTCGGACGTAGAAGAACCACACATTCTACGTCCCTTCCGACTATACTGGAGGGTATAAAACGCATTAATTGTTCAGGTGGGTCTGGGACATTTTGAACACTGGATGGGCTAAAACGCGATCTAGGCCCAAATTTTCGAAGCTGTCTTAGTGCTACGATATCGTAGTGATGTCATAGCCTACGACGGTTTAACAATATCGTATCGCTAAGATAGCTTCAAAATTTTGTAGCCAGGGTTTTAACAAGGCTATTGACAAATGCAAATCCAGTAGCAAAAAAGTATAACAACACCACTAGAGATTTATTAATCATCGGCTATTCGATGTCAAACACCTGGTAATTTTGATATAGTCTTAGCGAGGAAACCTGCTACATTTTTCATTAGTGACAACGGACCTTTTATATGCACCATCCCACAGACAGGATAGCACATTCCGCGTCATTTCATATACCACTCGTGGTGCACTAGCTGGGACAATAAATAGCCCAATGGGTCCACCGATAGGGATCGATCCTAGACTGACAGCGCATCAGGCGAGCACTTTACCACTGGGTTACGCCCCGCCCCAACACTCTCGAGGGGGGGGGGGAGCAGGGATTTAGCTCAGTTGATTGAGTGCTCGCCTGAGATGCTTGGGTCGCAGGATCGAACCACCTCAGTGGATCCATTCAACTGATTGGTTTTCTTCTCATTCCAACCAGTCCTCTGATGACTACGGGTCACAATTACCAAATGTTTGGCATCCAATAGCCGATAATTAATTAATTAATGTGCTCCAGTGGTGTCGTTAAATAGAACAAACTTTCTTTCCTTTACTGAACAATACATGTGTTTGACTGCCACAAAGAAGACTGCCACTCCCAGACTGGTTTACTAAATCAAAACTAGCACAGGAAAGAGTTCACTGGAATAAATACAGCTGTGATGACATGCACTCATGAATCACTGTTAAAAAAATCCAATAATATATATTTTTAAAGGGACGGACCCTAGTTTTTAAACACCAAGGCATAGTTTTCACCTAGACCCTAGTTTCAACCCGTAAAATTTTTTAATTTACAAACCTGTAAACAATGTGGATACAATAGAGTGAAACAAGACATTGAAATACCCTTAAAAATCGATTAAAAAGCGACTCCATAACCGTTACTTCTCAGACACACGTGAGTTTTTATAAATATGTAAATGCATTTTATGGTGATAGAAACACCAGAATGACCAGAAACTCTTCGGTTGTTCGGAAATGGATTCTCTAAACAATAAAATATAAGTAATGTTTTATGGTGATAGAAACACCAGAATGACCAGAAACTCTTCGGTTGTTCGGAAATGGATAATCTAAACAATAAAATATAAGTAATGTTTTATGGTGATAGAAACACCAGAATGACCAGAAACTCTTCGGTTGTTCGGAAATGGATAATCTAAACAATAAAATATAAGTAATGCTTTATTTCATGACCATAAACAGCTCTAACAGTGAACAATATGTCTCAGTGTTTAAAAACTGGGGTCTGTCCCTTTAAATGAACACAACAATATAATATGATGCTACACAGCGAACGTGACGTTTTTGACAAATTCCTTACGGTCCTTACGGTCCTTAAAGGACACCATAACATTACGTCACATAACATTATGTCAGGCCCCATAAGTATTTCAGTTTAAAGATATTATCATGTGTAAGTAATTTTCATATTATAACGGTTAAAAATTATACAGTTTAGCAGATATCAGTTAATATCAGCCATTTTATCAGCCAATTACTTTTCGTCTTGTTATGGCATAATATTCTGACACTTTGCTCTATTGTAATTTGGGTTAACTTTTGATATTCTGTTCTGCAGACCCGTTAGTACAACAACAACCAAAAAACAAAACAAAAACATCACAAAATTATTTTTCTCCAATTTGTTTGGGATTAAAGCGACATACCTTAGTTTTAAAAAACGCACGTTCGTCTAAGAAATAATGGTTAATGAGACAACCTCTAGTTATTTTTGACGGATTTCCCTGTTTAAACATCACAGACTTTATCTTTTGACGCGTAGCCAGAGAGGAAAAAACGCCGAGGTAAAAAACGCCGAGGAAAACCTGTAACATTAATATTAGTGTCATTCTTCTCTCTTTTATAACCATATCCAAATGTATGTTACAGGTTTGTAAATTAACTAAACTTAGCGTCCATTTTTACGGGCTGAAACTAGGGTCTGTACCTTTAAGTTTTTTCTTTCATATTTTGAGTATA
The DNA here is from genome assembly GCF_016097555.1 of Gigantopelta aegis. Lineage (NCBI taxonomy): Eukaryota > Metazoa > Mollusca > Gastropoda > Neomphalida > Peltospiridae > Gigantopelta > Gigantopelta aegis. The sequence goes on along the minus strand of NC_054710.1, from coordinate 15,265,154 downwards.
TTTATATTATTATTATTATTATTATTATTATTATTACCATCATCATTATTATTTTAAACTCAGCCTTTGTAAACCATGATCGTCTTTCTTTAATTATAATTTGAGACGGTTTTCGAGTACACATATTTAGCAGTAGCATATTCAAGGAGGGGTGGAGGCAGGGCGGATCCGGCACAGGGGACGTATGCCTCCGAACAACCCTATCAGGTTTAGGCCCTCAAACATATTTACATTTATTTCAATCCATTGATACCCCCCCCCCCCCTTTCACTTTCACATACACGCCCCCACCCACCCACCCCTTTTATTTTCACACACACGGGCCCTGGTATTTGATTACGACATACAAAGTGTTTTACTTATTAATAATCACGTTTTAAGCTCAGATAACAGATACATAATCTAGGTCGCAAGGCTCAGTTCATTTCTACAAAGTGTTTTACTTATTAATAATCACGTTTTAAGCTCAGATAACAGATACATAATCTAGGTCGCAAGGCTCAGTTCATTTCTACAAAGTGGGTGTATGGTTAAAGAAGAAATGAAGGAAGGAAATGCTTTATTTAACGACGCATTCAATATATTTTATTTACGGTTATATTATGGCGTCGGACATAATATGGTTAAGGACCACACAGATATTGAGAGAGTAAACCCGCTGTCGCCACTTCATGGGCTACTCTCTTTCGATTAACAGCAAGTTATTTCTTGTATGTGGAACCTGACCTTGGACAGAAACTACTCACTAACTTGGGTAAATTGTGAACTTGACACAAAAGGGTGGTTCTTTTGGCACACATATCAGATATCTGGAGTGAATGAGTGAGAACTCTTTGTGCATACCACTATACCAAAAGGGTTTCGGGCATGTCTATCCCGGGCCCGGTCTCTAGCATGGCCAGGGACCTGACCTTGGACAGAAACTACTTACTAACTTGAGTAAATTTTGAATATTACACAAAAGAAGGGGAAGTGTTCTTTTGGAAGCGCTGATAAGAATGTCTGTCCAGGACAGTGGATTAGTTGTTAGTTGGTTAGTGAGTGAGTGAGTGAGTGAGTGAGTGAGTGAGTGAGTGAGTGAGTGAGTGAGTGAGTGAGTGAGTGAGAGAGAGAGAGAGAGAGAGAGAGAGAGAGAGAGAGAGAGAGAGAGAGAGAGAGAGAGAGAGAGAGAGAAACAGCCAGACACACAGAGACAGAGACAGACAGATAGAGACAGAGAGAGGAGAGAGAGAGCTAGAGCGAGAGACAGACAGACAGAGACAGGTAGAGACAGAGACAGACAGATAGAGACAGAGAGAGAGAGAGAGACAGGCAGACAGACACACAGAAACAGAAAGAAAGAAATGTTTTATTTAACTACGCACTCAACACATTTTATTTACGGTTATATGGCGTCAGACATATGGTTAAGGACCACACAGATTTTGAGAAGAAACCCGCTGTCGCCACTACATGGGCTACTCTTCCGATTAGCAGCAAGGGATCTTTTATTTGCGCTTCCCACAGGCAGGATAGCACAAACCATGGCCTTTGTTGAACCAGTTATTGATCACAGAGACAGAGACAGACAGACAGACAGACAGACAGACAGAGAGAGAGATAGAGAGAGAGAGAGAGAGAGAGAGAGAGAGAGAGAGAGAGAGAGAGAGAGACAGAGAGAGAGACAGACAGACAGACAGAGACAGATAGACATATAGAGAAAGAAAAAGAGAGAGAGACAGACAGACAGACAGAGACAGACAGACAGATATATAGAGTCACAGAGAGAGGAGACACACACAGACAGACAGACAGAGCCACAGAGAGAGAGAGAGAGACAGATAGAGAAAGAAAGAGAGAGAGAGAGAGAGAGAGAGACAGACAGACATATAGAGAAAGAACAGAGAGAGAGGACACACAGACAGAGGACAGAGACAGACAGGAGAGAGAGACATAGAGAGAAAGAAAAAGAGAGACAGACAGAGAGACAGACAAGAGAGAGAGAGAGAGAGAGAGAGAGAGACAGACAGACAGAGAGAGAGAGAGAGAGAGAGACACAGAGGAGACAGAGAGAGAGAGAGACACAAACAGATAGAGAGAGAGAGAGAGACATAGAGAGAGAGACAGAGAAGAAAAGAGAGGAGACAGAGAGAGACAGAGAGAGAGAGAGACATAGAGAGAGAAAGAGAGGAGAGAGAGAGAGAGAGAGACAGAGAAGAACAGAGAGACAGAGAGCGAGAGGAGAGACACACACAGAAGGAAAGAGAGGAGAGAGAGAGAGAGAGAGAGAGAGAGAGAGAGAGAGAGAGAGAGAGAGAGAGAGAGAGAGAGAGTCGTTAAACTCGCTCTAGGAGCGATCCAGTACTGTGGTTTGAACCCAGTAACTACCAGCCTTGTGTCCGATGGCTCAACCACTACACCACTTAACCCAGCATATTATTCAAGTTTAAAAAAAAGAGAGAGAGAGATTTTAAGATATATTTCAATAATAATATTTATTATTATGTCCAAACTTTGATGAACAATAATTTGAACAGGTAGTATGTAATTATTCAACTAAGCACAAACACAATACATACTATACTATGATGTAACTGGCATCATGCGAACTAAATTAAATAAGCATAAGCAACAATACAATTTAAGGAATTATTTAACTAAAAAGCACACAATACATACTATGGAATGATGTAACTAAGCTAAATGCGACCATAAAAGGAGTTATTCAACTAAGCATAAGCACACAATACAATTTATGGAATTATGTAAGCACAAGCACACAATACATACTATGGAATGATGTAACTAAGCTGAATGCTACCATAAAAGGAGTTATTCAACTAAGCACAAGCACACAAACTGTGTATAAAAAGTTTTGATTCATATTATATATCACTATTGAAAAGTACGAATTCTGGATAACAATAACATGGAAACGAAAAGTGGAATGTGAAATTGATTATCAAAAAACATTGTGCATGACTTCTGTGTAATGGGTGTATTAGAAGAAGAAGAAGTTCGTTTAGTTTACACCACTGGAGCACATTGATTAATTAATCATTGGCTATTGGATGTCAAACATTTGGTAATTCGGATGCGTTGCTATCAGAGGAAACCCGCTAGATTTTTCCTAATGTAGCAAGTGATCTTTTATTTGCACTTTCTCAGAGACAGGAAAGCACATACCACGGCCTTTGACCAGTTGTGGTGCACTGGTGGGAACGAGAAAAAAAACAATTAGCTGAATGAATCCACCGAAGTGATTCGATCCAGCGACGCAAGCACCTCAATCGAATACTATTTGTATTACTCAACCGACTGAGCTAAAGCCCGCTCCTGGGTGAATTAGTACATCTTGGATAAATATATAAAACATTCTGTAGAATAAATTATTTCTTTTGTCACTACCGGCCTTTGTGGCTGGTAGGTACTGGGTTCGGATCCCAGTCGAGGAATGGGGTTTTTAATCCAGATACCGACTCCAAACCATGAGTGAGTGCTCCGCAAGGCTCAATGGGTAGGTGTAAACCACTTGCACCGACCAGTGATCCATAACTGGTTCAACAAAGGCCATGGTCTGTGCTATCCTGCTTGTGGGAAGTGCAAATAAAAGATCCCTTGCTGCTAATCGGAAAGAGTAGTCCATGAAGTGGCGACAGCGGGTTTCCTCTCAAAATCTGTGTAGTCTTTAACCATATGTCTGACACCATATAACCGTAAATAAAATGTGTTGAGTGCGTCATTAAATAAAACATTTCTTTCTTTCTTTCGACACTTTACAATCGAACTGCTTTGTTTAACGACACCACTAGAGCACATTTGTGAAAATTAAATGTTCTGAGATGCAATTTCATGTGTTTTGGGGTCATTTTACATGAGGAAAATTTGAACATTTTGAGGCAACAAGTAGATAGGAAACTTTGTGTCACATTTATGCCACATGGTCACACCTGACACCTGTAGTTATTACTCTCTAGGGTAAATATATCTCTATCACGCCAAGTTTGAACATTTAAAGTGGACACCAGATATAAAATGTCACTTCCATTTTAAAAAAAAAAACTTTATCAGGGCAATCTTTGGAAATCGGGACAATTTTGCAAACTTCCGGGATGCCGAAAAAATTGTCAAAATTCGGGGATGTCCAACGCAAAACGAGACGGTTGGCAAGTATGTTGTATATTGTAAGACGATGATTCAAGGCACCCCAACCCCAACAAAAACCAAAACGTTTTGAAAACAGAATTGTTCGAGTGCTCTCATACAGCTGGAAATATCACTAACAGCCGATTATATACTGATGGAAAGAAATAAAGGATCACACAGATAGCAACAAGAAATAATGACTGCATCAAAAATCAATTCATATTGTCAGAAGTTAACTGGGAACATATAGGCAGCACATTCAACACTACAGACATTCAGTCCCACATTACAACTTGGTATGAAATACAGATATTACTATGCTAGTAGTAAATTAAATTTGGTCTACAATTCGATGTGTCCCCTTATTTCTTTCCATCAGTATAGTTATGGACAATGCCAGCAATGAAGCCAAAGCATTGGACAAGATTGGGTGATCGGTTGTTAAAGAAGGTAGGACTTTTCAACAACAACATCAACAAGATTGCGTCTCGAGGAACTTAGTATGACACTTCCACAAAGGTCGACTTGCAACAGAGATTGTTTTAAGGAAACAAACCCTTCTGCCAAAAACTGCTCAAAGGACACAAACTGTTGATGGATGAAAGTTTGTTAGACAGGTGACCGCTTATTACAGGTGCATTTACATTATAAATCGTTTGAGAGGGAAAACGTGGCCGCTTAAGGCAGGTGACCGCTGAAGACAGGTGGCCGCTAGGAGAGGTTTGACTACCAGGTTAAGTAGTGCATTTGGATATACTCGCTCGTTTATTTGAATATTTAACACCTTCGATAAATACAGCATTTATTATCACATTCCATAAATACAGGAACACTTGCTAACAGAGACAAGAATTTTAGCAGCAAAATGTTCACATTCATTGAAAAGGTAACAGTTGTTAGCATCTTAGTACCTTTCACAATTGACATTTACATCCTATATGCTGATCAAAAGGTCATAGATAAAGTCACACTCATAATCAACAAGCTGAAAATAGTTTGATGCCCGATCCAGAACAGAACCCAATGACTGAACAAATTAAGATGGAAATGATGTAGCAAATGACAATGTGGATGAGCAGTTACGAGGATGTGTTTCTTTTAGGTAACCTAGCTCATTCTCTAATTTATATATATAATTATTTTTATTTTGTTTATCTTGAGTAAAATATCAACCAATTATGACGGATGATTGTATGGTCGCCTCAAACCACCTGTCCAAATGTGAAGAAGGTCCACCATTGTTTTGAAAAAGTCAGTTTTAGGAAGTATGTTCGTCAGTAGGAATAGCCCAAATGAACACGGTGCCAACGCGTACAACACACGGACGACGATCACCAACTACAACATCTTAACAGTATACTTCAGCAGGATTACGACCGCATTACCAAGACTTTTTAAGAGGAAGAATAAAATGGAAAACAAGTATTTTAAAATAACGAAAACTGTGGACACCAGATACGGAACAAAGTAGCATATCACGAACAGGACATTGAGTAAACATCGTCCTATATACAGGAAAAATCGTCCTACATACAGGAACGGTCGGGCAAACACCTGGATAACTCCACGTTCGTTGTTTGCATCATGGACAACAACAGAAAGTCCGAGAACGAGAAGGAAGATGATGAAAATCTGTACACCACTGTTACGCCTGTTCCACCAGATTTTAGCCTGAGCTGAAATGGGACCTAACTACCAGTCGTATGGTTAGTGACACTCTGATGATTCGTATAGTGGTAGTACTCTTTTGTAGTCGTCGCTGTACGAGCGCGCGTTGTGAAACACTCGTACAACGGTTGATAAACTCGGAAGATCGATCAAGTTTAAGGAAGATTTTAATTGGTTATAAGTTACACATTTCACACATTTCACAAGGTATAGTTCAGTTCTTCTCTGGGTTCTCGTCACAGAGTTAACTGATAGGATGATCGTGGTTCGGGATAAAATGTTCACAGGAACTGCATCTGCCTCACGTGATTGTCGGATGTTTCAGTTTTACTTTCGTCAGAAAGTATAACGACCGGCTGGGTCAACAAAGTAGTTGATTCTTGGATTGCCGTTGGCCGGAGCTTTTCGTGGTCGAGAAAAGACTGTCGATAGAGGTTGCTGGCTCTTCTTTTAAACACTACTGGCACGAGGACGGTATGCGGGTCATGCAGCGACATTGGTCGTTTGAGGCCGGATCTGTCCGTCAACACAGTCGTACGCGGTCATCTCGCACCGTCCACAAAGTTCATATATGACTTATAGACTGACCACCGCTGGCCCATCGCTGTTCCTTTAATGTCAGGAGAATTAGTTCGGAGATTTCTGGACTGACTTCCGCTGGCCATCGTCGTTCCTTTAATGTCAGGAGAAATTAGTTAGCTATCTGTTTCGTTAATGTGAGGGTATTGTGTTACATTCGTCCCCCGCAAGAAAAGATCTTTGCAAGGCAACGATCTTCCAAATTAAAGTAACACAATCGATCCTCACTGTAAACGTTATTTTGTTCATCTTGCGTCGTCTCCCTGGAATACACAATGTTCATGATCATCTTGTGCGAAAATATATAGCATCGCACATTATATAATCATTTATATATAGTCATAGGTCGTCACAGCGGACTGAATAATAGTTAAATATAGTTCCTTGTACTGGAATACGTGTCCTTTATTGGGGTTGGTTGATCGTCGGGTAGATTCGTCTCACTATACTGCTATCTTCGGAGCTTGGAACTGGTGCGGAAGGTAAAGTGCTTCTCTCAGCGTGAAATTCGCCGTCCAGCTTTGTGGACACCAGATTATAATCGTTGGTATCGATCACTGCTATTCCCTTTTTACTTCTACCTTTCGTGAACCAGTAAACTAATTGTTTTCGTTTCTTAAAAATGCAACCTAGTGTTGCCAATAAGAAAATGACGACTATCAGTGCTATCATATTTGGCCAAAGTGGTCTATGTAAGTCGGTTATTATTGGTTCTAGTTGCGACAACTGATTGATGAGGTCACCTATAGGGACATCTTGTAGTGCTTTAAGTTTAGGAGGTAATGTGGTGAGGTTCAGTTTTGGGAATTTATCATGTAGCGGTTTCCATAATTTAAACTGAACGGCCTTGAAGTGTTTCAAGTAATTTGCATTTTCGTCACTGATTTGGAAATCAGACGTTTTGCTGAAGTAAGGTAATAGTGTTAACAAGTCACTTGTTGCTGAACACGACTGGTTGACATTAATCACATCCAAAGGTGGGTTGAGTATCTGTGTGTCATTGGTTAGGTGTTTACCGGGGCATACAATTTTAAATCTCAAAGGTTTTGCTAACGAGACGAGCCAAAAACCATTTTTTAGATGTATCGCAATGGGTAATTTACTTATCCGAATGGTTGTCTGACAGTGTGTTTTAATATTTTGATTATCATGCCTGAAAAGCGCGATCACGCATAGATGGCTTAGATTGATTGGGTAAATAGCACTCTGAATTTCGCAAACGCTGTTTAACGGACTATTTTCGGCGCATCTTTCCAGTTCATTGTTTGTTAACAGAATATAGCGAGTGTTGTCGGAGTTGACTGCTATTGCTTGCGTTTCTAACTGATACTGTGCGGTTAATTGGGCGAGTTGGTTCGAACTGGTTGTTGATTGTTTTATTGGCATGGGTAAGTTATGTATTTGATATAATTCAAATGTGCCGTCGACATCCAGTAATGGAATGGAAATGATCACTAAAATATGTTTTTCTTCTAACACTGGCGCGCAGGTGAGGGATTTATAGAACTGCCACAATTGTGTGCTTGGATTTCCAGCTAATTTTAGATTGGCGGGTAAATGTCCTGAAATCTCTAATTACAATCTTCTTAAGTTAGACGGTGTAATAGTCGCTGGCGATAAATACGATAGTGATAACATGTTTAACTGTAATTGTAAATGGTCCAGGTAAAATGTCATGGCATTAATTATTTCTCTAAGTTCACCTATAATTTCATCAATTTGTAAATACAATTGGATATAGAATTCTAATTCGTACATACGCAATTCGATTTCTTTTGTTACATTTCTTAAGGCGGCGTCTATTTTATGTAAATTTGTTGCTAGTGCGTTTATGTCATGTCGGTTCTCGGAAATACGGATTCTTGATACGTTTAATATAGACAAACTTTCTTTTACCACGTGGGTAATAGTTTGTTGGTTTCTTGCCAGAATTTTTACATTTCCTCTAATCGTAGAGAGGTCTTTTTCGGAAACTGTCCCAAATAAAAAACTCAAAGCGTCTCCCACGAATGGAAGTAGTGAACGTTGATGTGTCGAACGTAATATTTTGTACTCTGAAAAAGTGATTACTAGTTTCCGTTGGTCCCGTTCCAACGCGAGTATGTTTGTTTTCAATGTGTTAAAAAGTCGGAAAATAAAGGTGTGTGTTCGCTTGGTATGCAGTGTGAGGTAATTCTGATTTAGTATGGCTACTGTTTATATGTCGTCATTGAGGCGTGTGAGATACTTGTCATACAGGGATAAGTCAATCACAAAAGTGACCAACCAACGTGATCTCGTGGTTGTCACTGGGTTAAGCTTGTTAAATACGACATTATCGCTAATACTAAAACCGGTCACGATACTAAGGTAGGCGAATCGTAGCAAGGTCGGGAATAGTGTGTTGGCTTCCATTATCTGGAAGTATAAAAGAAAACTCGTTAGTTTGTCTTTCTTTCTATGTATATACATACTTCGCCCTCGACGGTCGGTTACCACATCAATCTATTACTTTAGATACGGTTTGTAGGCACGCGTCAGCTTATTTTGCAGAATAATTATCGTCGCGATAATAGCATTCTCTAAGCTATTTAATTTGCGAATAATCTTGCACGTCCGGTCTACATCCCTACGGCGGATGGCTTAATAGGTTACATCAAATCATATACATCGTCTTGATACGTCGCCATCGGCGGTTGGGTTCCTTGAATACTTCCCATATTCATATTTATGTACATCCTAATAACTACAATCTATTTCTTGCCTACACGCGGCTACTAAAATGTCCTACTATTTTCGGTATGCTATCGCGCTTTATGGGGTCCACTTGACTGTGGCGCGATACCATAATTTACATTAATTTTAGTGCCGTCCATACAGCGGCCAATAGCGTTCTTATCGCTTTGTCCGGTTTAGATTCCGTGTCTTTTTTCGTCTCGGTACGGCGAGCAATTTCGTTGACGGTTTCAACGTCCATGTCGGTCTCACTGCTAGACGCGCTTACAATGTCGTCTGAATCGGCGGCAGACGTTGTGCTCGGCGGTTTTTGTTTACGTTGTCGTTCGCGTATTCTTTTCTGTAATTCCATAAGGGGAATATCATCTTCCGATGAGGAATCTTCGCGTTCGCGGCGTAGTCGTTGGGTTAGCATTTCGCGATTTGTTTTGGGGAGGCTATCAGTGTCTGATTCGGATTCGGATTCTAGTGGCATGACGTAAGTTTTCCGTCTCGTTGGTCGCTCGGTTTTCCGACCTGTCGCTTTGGGTAGATCCCATTCATCCAGAGTAGCTAGACGTAAGTGTTCGGCGTGGGCCTTCGTTTCTGTGCCCGTCAGTTGATCGCGAATTGTAAACGTGACTGGTGACGTCTGCTGTACTACGCGGTAACATTGGTAGCCATTTTGCTTTGTTTTGTAGTTGGGGGGTTTTTTTTTTTGGGGGGGGGGGGGGGGGGGGAGGTAAAAATTAAATGGTGTTTGTTCGTCTCTTAAGCTTTTCCTATTCTATATATAAACTTGAAAAAACAATAACAACCCAATTCTTAAAAATTAAGAGTTTTGATAAACCTATTATTATTGTTAATATTATTCCTTTATATTATGGTTCACTTAGGTAGAAGCTAGAGGAAACAACAAATGGTCTTACCTTTCTGATCTGGCTACACTTGTCCGGAGGTTTCCTTCCGCTGGAGGGTTGCTAGGTTCGGTTGCTAGTTTCCTTCTTGTTGAAAGAATCCTGGTCACGGCACCAAATCGGTTCCTGTGCCACTACCAGTCGTATGGTTAGTGACACTCTGATGATTCGTATAGTGGTAGTACTCTTTTGTAGTCGTCGCTGTACGAGCGCGCGTTGTGAAACACTCGTACAACGGTTGATAAACTCGGAAGATCGATCAAGTTTAAGGAAGATTTTAATTGGTTATAAGTTACACATTTCACACATTTCACAAGGTATAGTTCAGTTCTTCTCTGGGTTCTCGTCACAGAGTTAACTGATAGGATGATCGTGGTTCGGGATAAAATGTTCACAGGAACTGCATCTGCCTCACGTGATTGTCGGATGTTTCAGTTTTACTTTCGTCAGAAAGTATAACGACCGGCTGGGTCAACAAAGTTGTTGATTCTTGGATTGCCGTTGGCCGGAGCTTTTCGTGGTCGAGAAAAGACTGTCGATAGAGGTTGCTGGCTCTTCTTTTAAACACTACTGGCACGAGGACGGTATGCGGGTCATGCAGCGACATTGGTCGTTTGAGGCCGGATCTGTCCGTCAACACAGTCGTACGCGGTCATCTCGCACCGTCCACAAAGTTCATATATGACTTATAGACTGACCACCGCTGGCCCATCGCTGTTCCTTTAATGTCAGGAGAATTAGTTCGGAGATTTCTGGACTGACTTCCGCTGGCCATCGTCGTTCCTTTAATGTCAGGAGAAATTAGTTAGCTATCTGTTTCGTTAATGTGAGGGTATTGTGTTACAATACAAACGTCAATAAATATTGTTTAAAATAATGGTTGGGGTTTATTGTTGTTGTTGTTTTCATTTTCGTTGTTAGTGTATGTTTGTAAAACAATTCTTCCAATATTCCGTCATGAATGTTAAAATAAAGCACTGAATACCGAAACTCGCCTGCGACTATTCCGGTTACGCTTTTTCTTCAGCTAAATTTTTCTGGTGAACAAATCCTTGCACTACTAAGAGCTTTCTCATGCACTTACCGGCACGAATAAACGTCTTTTTGATTGAGACTAATGTTTGGAGTGAATTAGCACAGTCAGGAAAACTAGTGGTACATCAATAATTGAAGGGATAGTACATTTTTAGACGCAATAGTGTTTTTTGATTAAAAAAAAAAGAAAAAAAAAGAAATTGTGAACCTTTTTTTTTTTTTTGCCATTTTTAACCAGCATTTTTATTTAGAACGAGAAAATAGAAGTTAATGCTGTAGCATGTAATTTGTTTAATGAATAATGGATTAAGTCAGAGAATGCACTCAGCGATCGTGAATTATTTTTCACGAATTTACACTTCCTCGTACAGTCTCCTCTAGATAATATTTAAAACCACAAAGTGTTAGTTGGCAGGTTTTGAACCAACTGCGCTGATTCGCATGGCAATGGTTAATCCAAGTGACCAAAGTGGCTTTTACAAAAAAATAGTCGCACGTTAACTGGTATTTAAAACCGTATAGTACTATATACAGTTAGACATTCGGCTCAAAACTAGAGTAACAATTTTGTATTTATATACAGCCATTTTTAAAATAGTAAAGTTAAAGTTTTGTGTTTTTACTTAACAACAACACTAGAGCACATTGATTTATTAATCATCGGCTACTGGATGTCAAACATTTGGTACTTTTGACATATGCTCTTAGAGAGGAAACTCGCTGCATTTTTCCATTAGCAGCAAGGGATCTTTTTTATGCACCATCCCAGAGACAGGACAGCACATACGGCGGCCTTTGATATATCAGTCGGGGTGCACTGGCTGGAATGAGAAATAACCCAACAGGACCCACTGACGGGGATCGATCCTAAACCGACCACACATCAAGCGAGTACTTTACCACTGGGCAACGTCCTGCCCCCTTTTTAAAATAGTAAGACATAAGTCATTGCGTTAAGAAACATGACATGTAGCCGAAGTAAACATATAAAAACATATACATGATTCATCATATACAATCGAAAATATAGACCATTTACATTACGTATTCAAAATCTGAAGACTTCAGACCTATATTAATATTTTAGCGTTAAACGAGATGAGAATTGCAGTAAAAATTCATCTGGCACATTCTTCTATCAATTTGTATTAGGCGTCTAACAACGTTGAATGATCCACATATTTCTCATAGGGCACTGACTGAAATATTAGGCATCATCATACAAGTGTGGACAATGTCTTGTGAGTGGGGCATAGCCTCTAGTGGGGGCGGGCGAGGGGGGGGGGGGAGGGGACAGGCAATATATTTATCTTTAATTATATAGATTAGGAAAAAAACATTTTTGACACTGAGTGGGGTTGGGGGCTATGTCTTATAATTACCTGTTTTCTCTTTAAGCTGTACGATTTTCCCACGATCTGTCTTAGGAGTATTTTCTTTATAGTCTTGATAACCTGGTGAAAGAAAATATAGAAAGAAAGAAATGTTTTATTTAACGATGCTCTCAACACATTTTATTTACAGTTATATGGCGTCAGACATATGGTTAAGGACCACACAAATTTGGAGAGGAAACCCGCTGTCGCCACTTCATGGGCTACTCTTTCCGATTAGTAGCAAGGGATCTTTTATTTGCGCTTCCCACAGGCAGGATAGCACAAACCATGGCCTTTGTTGAACCAGTTATGGATCACTGGTCGGTGCAAGTGGTTTACACCTACCCATTGAGCCTTGCGGAGCACTCACTCGGGGTTTGGAGTCAGTATCTGGATTAAAAATCCCATGCCTTGACTGGGATCCGAACCCAGTACCTACCAGCCTGTTGACCGATGGCCTAACCACGACGCCACCGAGGCCGGTAAAGAAAATATAGATAATATCACGTGTAGTAACAATGGGGATAGATATTATGACCGCTAATGATGAATAGAAAACGACAGTTCTGCACCACTCGCCAAGACACCTATATTCTGATTGGCTAACTGCGTCACGTGAGCCATCATGACTATGAAAATGACAGTTCAGCATCACTTACTAGTATGCCGATTGCTCTGATTGGCTAATTGGTCCTTGTGACCTAGCATGGATATAGAGAACTGAAAAGAATTAATTGCTATTGCTATTAGATGCAAAGATATCAAACTTGACACGTCCATATTGGTGACGTCATTTAACCATGTTTCTCCATTTGTATTTTGGGTCATTTTTACCTCGGAGATAGTCAGGATCTACACAATTACCCATTGTCACTTTATCAGTAATTTGAAAATGACATTTTAGCAAACTATTACAAATATTGCACTTAGAAAAAGGGTAGTCTAAACTTCTTTTTTACATTTGAAATTAATCTGCTATCAGTAGGTATTCCTACATTAATATACCATTAAGCTGAAGCAACTTGTTTTCAGGGCCGTAGCTAGGAATTTTTGTTTGGGGGGGGGGGGGGGGGGGGGCAAATGAGTAGTTAATAGTTTAACACTCCCTAAACGGTTAACAAGAGAATTATCTTTAAGTTTCTATAAACAAAAAATCAGTTTTTTAGCACACACACACACACACACACACACACACACACACACACACACACACACACACGCACGCGCGCGCGCACGCGCACGCGCTCGCTACGGTCTTGGTTTTACAATTGGTAACCTTTTATATGCATGTTTGACTTAGATATATTGTAAACATGGGTGGATCCAGGATATTTGATGGTAAGGAGTTGTTTTGGCAGATTCCTCCTTTTGTTGGTGGACATAAGGCTGGTAGGTATAGGGTTCGCAGCCCTTTACCGGCCTTGGTGTTGTCTTGGTTAAGCCATCGGACATAAGGCTGGTAGGTACAGGGTTCACAGTCCGGTACCAGCTCCCACTCAGAGTGAGTTTTAATGACTCAATGGGTAGGTGTAAGGCCACTACATTCTCTTCTCTCTCACTAACCACTAACAATTAACAACTAACCCATTGTCCTGGACAGATAGCCCAGATAGCTGAGGTGTGTGTCCAGGACAGCATGCTTGAACCTGAATTGGATATAAGCACAAAAATAAGTTGAAATGAAATGGAAATTAATCTCACGCACAACATCCATATGTATCACTGTCAACTTCACTTTCACATACCACATTAGATCTGTACCACATGAACTGTTGGGTCATCTTCATCACTAGACTCTGCCCGCTTTACTGTGAACTGGGAAGTCATTTAACGAGTTCATATCCGAAGAGATTCAGGCACGCCCATCCCGGACCTGGTCTCTGACATCGCTAGGGGGAAGTTCCGGAACAGAAAGTCTGGTATACTGCTTCACACGGTCATCTTGAGTGCAAGGTTGGCTGTGCTGTCTGCTCGTGTGTTTGTTTAACAGAGCAGTGGTGGTAGAGTTCGCCTGATTCACGATCGATCTAGGATCGATTTCCGTCGGAGGGCCCATTGGGCTATTTCTCGTTCCAGCCAGTGCTCCACAACTGGTGTAACAAAGGCTGTGGTATGTACTATCCTGTCTATGGGATGGTGCATATAAAAGATCCCTTGCTACTAATGTGAAAATGTACATCCTGTGCACCCCACCCCCACCCTCCTACGCTACTGGCCTTTTGCCAGAACTGGATTTACTAGGTTTCTACAGGAAACACATTTCCTATTTCGTGATTGGTACAGGCATAACGTAACTGGACTTTTTGTATCATTACTGAAAACAAAAAGCGCCTAAGTTGAAATATATAATCATGATATTTCAGGGTACAAATTAAATTTTTTAGAAGCAAAGGAAATCTGTATTTAAACCCAGAAGAGCAGACTAAGATGTGCCTAAACTATAACAAAAGTTTCGAATAGATAATTATAACATGACTTTCCAAAGCATAGTTGCTTAATTAGCTCCCAGGGTGTACAAGCTTTCATCATGACACTTGCCAAGCGTATAAATATAACTTGGTTCATTGGAATAACACCAAAAAACCTTTGATCATATTTGTTTGGGCCGTCTAAACAGCAAGATTTTTCTTTAATAGCTTTTTTTCTGGTTGAGCAAAATCGGGAATTAAGTAAATAGATGTATAGCGTATTCATTATAAAGCCGTATCTGAATATTATTTAAATCGAAAAGGCATTCAGCATGCAGCATGTAGCGAAGTGCACTTTATGTGCTATTTTGGTAGGGGTGTATACGACGTTCAAGCACGTGTCATACGGTTTCGGTTGAACCCCTTGTGTAACCACTCACGTAGTATTATTTACGCCAATTTGCAAATACTATGTCTAAAATACAGCTGTCGGGTTTCTTCTTTCAGTGCCTGTACTAATCTGAAGCATTTTAAGTGAATGTTATGAATGAACTCGTTGAATAAAGTAAATTTAAGGACAAATCAAATATATAGATATTTTAGTAATACTTTGTTAGGCTATGTAATAGGTCAGTGGTCTGTGACAATATGCCTTCAAAGAAACTAAAAACGTATTTTTAAAAACATATATGATGAGGATACAAAAAATGCAGATCTACATAATTTCCTCTGTGGATGGTCCTTAGCTCATTCTGAAGCCAGTCTCGTATTCCCATCAACAGAATACTGCTAGAGTATACTCGATCTACATATATGTGACTGTATAACTTTAAAAAAACCCACCTATACTGTCGTTATCCAAGAAGATTCTCTGCACTTTTTGGATCCTCTCTCGACAAGTAGGACAGCCGTTGTTGTACGATGTCCTCATCCACTGGGAGATACACTTCTTGCCAAAAACATGGCCACATGGAATGCACGTGGCAAGGCCACACGAAGAATCCTCACAGATTGAACATACAGCTGCACTCATCGTTCTAAAATTGAAAAATAAAAATCAAACTGATATTAAGTTTCATTATATTATAAATATCAACTTATCCGTGGCTAATATACATTCATTAATCTGAACAACAAAACCAAAATCCGTATCTCTGCACAATGCAGTCGAATAGGTATTTATAATTTTTGTAAGGAGGCAGGCGGGCTTTTTCCCAAATTAAATGAAGATGCCCGAATTTGGATAACAACATTTATCAATATTAGCATTAGGTTAGGTCAGGTCAGGTCAGAGTGGTTAAAATGCACATCCAGAGCAAGCTGTTGTAGCGCACGCCTGTCCTGGGCACAGGTGCCGGCCTTAGCCATCTCCTCCGGTCAGAACAGGAAATATAGTAGCATTACTACCAAACAACTTATATAGAGCTGCAAACGAATCACTACGCATTTTTATACGGATTACAACTAACTTTGAGGGTAGAATGATGGAAATACATGATGAAAAGCTCTCAGGTTAGCACATTTATCCCGAATATCTATATAATGTTTTCCCGAATTTGAGGTTTTGCTCCAGAACTAGGGGGCAGTCCCCACTCCTGCCTCGTACGGTTATGAGTATTTAGAAATATAGTGGTTGATTCCACAAATCTCTTTAAAGTCTACTTTAAGTATAAATATTATACACGTGTTACTATAAGCGTACGAGACGTGGAGTGTGTGTGTGTGGGGGGGGGGGGGGGGGGAGTTGACAGTTACCCAATCTCCGTCAGTGTGGTTACAACATAAGTAAGGTGACTAATATTTTTAATAAAGCCAAGCAACATACTAGGAATCAACTATTGAAGTATAAACAACCCATCAAAGACTCCAAAAGAACACTACCATGGGTTACTACATTTGATCCACGCCAGCCCCAATTGAGAAAACTGGCTGCGCACACCAACATTCTAACTACTAGCAACAGAATGCCTCAGGTGATACAGGAGACTTGAATGGTAATTGTAGCAACATCTTGAGGAAGAACAAACTCAAACCAGCGACTTCGGGTTATACTATTTTGGGTTGTCGCCCCTGTCACAGGCCTAGATGCAAAACTTGTGAAAAAAATACGACAACCCAACTTATTACTATCAAAAACAATAAAGTGTACCAAATAAAAGACAGTCTCGACTGTAGTACCACTTTTGTAGTCTACTGTTTGACATGTAAAAACTGCAAAATTCAGTATGTAGGACCAACTACTTAACAATTATGTACTATAAAAGATTGTTAATTTTGATAAATCCAAACTTAACATTGCAGAGTCACTCTGATACACGCTTAAACACAATGTGGCCTGGAGGGCTCAATGAGTATGACCCAAGCAGTAATTAACTTTCTGTCTGTTAGTCTTCCCAGGCAGCTTACCCGGTGACATTATGATTCTCTTATCTGAACTGTTTTTATATCTTTATTTTGTCAGTCCTCCCAGTCAGCTTATCTTGAGATGTGATTAACCTTTTAACTCTGGTGCTTCACTTGAACTGTTTTTATCCTGTTTTTATGTTTAGTTTTCTCCTGACGATGTCAACATAACAAAAATACATATATACAATAAGTCAGTAATATTGGGTATAGTAGAATAATTGAAGTTCATTATATAATTTGTTATACATGTACTAGTATATTTCGATTTATTAAAATAGGGATATCTGTGATATAATAATAAAGCATATTTAACTCGAGTGATGTGGTATATGTTGATACAAATAGCTATGGTCTTTTAAATTTATCATTAATTTCTTTAATTAATTTGCTGACTTTTCTTAGGACACCTATTTTATTACTAGTCATTAACTCTTTAAATTTTAGGGTACTGGGGTTCACATAATAATATTGTTTTAGGAGTGTTTTTCGAGACTTAGTAAAGAAGGGACAAGAGTGAGTAGATAATGATATTCATCACCAATATCGTTAGAATCACAGTGTTCATAACCTATTTTCTACTGGTGTATTATTCCACCGTCCTATTTCAATCGGGAGATAATGATTTGATGTTCTTAATTTAAGAATAATGATCCATAGTTTTTCAGGCATTATGGTGAGGAATTTTTGAAAAATTAGCTGATTTTTAAAAATTGTATATTTTTTCCTCTAGACGATGATGCAATGTTATTGTTCCACGTTTGAATGTCATGCTGCCTCAATTTGATATATTCAAGAAGTTGTGGGTTTTTGTTGAAAATCTTCGAGACAACCATATATCAGTCATACCTAAGTTGTTAAATAATTGTTTTATATGTTAAATTCAAGTGTAGCTGAGTCCATTTACGGACGAGTCCTGTAACATAAATGCATGCAATAGAGAGGATAGTTTTGTTTGTTTTCCTGATACAATTGTGGCCCAGAAATTTATCATTCTTTGTTGAATAATTAGTTTAATCGGTCTGCGTCCTAGTTCTCCGTATAACCTTGAGATTTTAAACTTGTGGTTTTAAACAGAGACTTTACTTTTATTATATAAGGGGTCATCCATTTAGTACGTACGCACAATTTTCCGATTTTTTGCACCCCCGTACGCATGCGTACGCCAGTGCCCATACCCCCCCCCCCCCCCCCCCCCCCCCCACCCTTGCGTACATACGCAAAAGATCGTCAGTCAGTACCAGTAAATGTAGACAATGCCACCGTCGATGTCATCATGGTATACTATAATTAATGAATACTGCTCATTGTACAAGTGTATTAAACAACGCTTGACGACGAATAAAATGTTTCTAAATGTATTATAAACCGGAACGTCTGCTCTGTTTTAATTACAAAAAAATTCAAATCATGTTTAATGATTTAATCACAAAACTATAAAACTGGAACTAACTCGGAACTATAAACCTAAAAGTCGGAACTTAGTACCAGTAGGTACAACTTTTTGGGGCACATGACAACAAAATATTGATAAACAATAGGACTGCCTAGATCAATGAGAAAATTTGTAGTGTTATTCATCCAATGCCTCCCAAGGTACACCAAGGGCCTCAAAAATATTTCTGTAGATCGGCGGTGCAAATACAGGCTCTGCTTCCTCAGTTAAGACTGCGTCGCCGTTGAGGTGTTCAGGATCATCATGAATGGCCTCATAGGCATCCGGCCCTTCATCCATTGTTTCAACCGTACACCCTCCTCCACGGCGATGCCTGGTCACTGACGCTATTGATGGGAAATAGATTCCACACTTCTTGCACACACGCCCATCAATGTCCTTCATTATTGTAGGGCAGTATGAATCGTACGGGATCTCCTTGTATATCTTGAGTACTTGGGGTACACGCGATGTCAAAGCCATTCTCTCCCATAGATTTGGATACATATCTGTTGGGCGGACATCTTTCGGATCAGGAATAACTGGCCCTGAATTAGAAGACCTTTTTGGTACTGGGGCAGGCAGGAAACGACCAGGGAATATGTCCGTCCACGATGTACGCATTTCCCCACAGCAACCGATGGAGGCGCACTTTACAATGGTGAGAGTGTATTGGCTGATACGACAGTGCTTCGCCACCCAGGCTTCATCAATGTCGTTCACAGTCAAGGATTTATTTTCAACGAATTCTGCTAATACTGGATAGTCATCTAGGGTCATATTGCTCCATAAGCCTGCAAGAACTTTGGCCGCATTCCTAAAGTTTCGTCTCTCCAGCTCATCATCAATAGTCACCCCTGAACTGTCCAAGTGGGAACCGCAAGCGTCATGAGGTAATATGATACTAGCCAACTCCTTGCTAAGGGGAGCCATTCGTCTTTCCACGAAGTTGTAAGCTGATAGACCGGGTGCCGTGGTCAATGCGATGTAAACATCTAAATTGAACTCTTTGAAATGATGAATTGCAACCTGGAGTGTCTTTGGAAACCGGGGGTTAGTATGGCGAACAAAACAGGCGCCGACGATCTAGAACGTCAATAAATAATCAAATTAACTATATATATATATTTTTTAATTTTACCCTAATAACACACACACACACACACACACCCCACGCCGTACGCAAGCGTACGCAAAATGGCTCTTAAATTTTCAAACCCCCCCCTCAAAAAAAAAAAATGCGTACGTACTAAAAGTATGCCCCCTAATCCAGATTCGGGCGCTTATGATTAATTCTGGCAAAAATCGGCCTACCTCGCTACAAAAAGGGGACTCCGTACGCTTATGTGTGTTACAAGTCTCCTTATTCAGTACAATTATTCCAATATTAACTAACTTACAAGTCTCCTTATTCAGTACAATTATTCCAATATTAACTAACTTACAAGTCTCCTTATTCAGTACAATTATTCCAGTGTTAACGCAATATTAACTAACTTACAAGTCTCCTTATTCAGTACAATTATTCCAGTGTTAACGCAATATTAACTAACTTACAACTCTCCTTATTCAGTACAATTATTCCAATATTAACTAACTTACAAGTATCCTTATTCAGTACAATTATTCCAATATTAACTAACTTACAAGTCTCCTTATTCAGTACAATTATTCCAGTGTTAACGCAATATTAACTAACTTACAAGTCTCCTTGTTCAGTACAATTATTCCAATATTAACTAACTTACAAGTATCCTTATTCAGTACAATTATTCCAATATTAACTAACTTACAAGTCTCCTTATTCAGTACAATTATTCCAGTGTTAACGCAATATTAACTAACTTACAAGTCTCCTTGTTCAGTACAATTATTCCAATATTAACTAACTTACAAGTCTCCTTGTTCAGTACAATTATTCCAGTGTTAACGCAATATTAACTAACTTACAACTCTCCTTATTCAGTACAATTATTCCAATATTAACTAACTTAAGTCTCCTTATTCAGTACAATTATTCCAATATTAACTAACTTACAAGTCTCCTTATTCAGTACAATTATTCCAGTGTTAACGCAATATTAACTAACTTACAAGTCTCCTTGTTCAGTACAATTATTCCAATATTAACTAACTTACAAGTCTCCTTGTTCAGTACAATTATTCCAGTGTTAACGCAATATTAACTAACTTACAACTCTCCTTATTCAGTACAATTATTCCAATATTAACTAACTTACAAGTCTCCTTATTCAGTACAATTATTCCAATATTAACTAACTTACAAGTCTCCTTATTCAGTACAATTATTCCAGTGTTAACGCAATATTAACTAACTTACAAGTCTCCTTATTCAGTACAATTATTCCAGTGTTAACGCATTATTAACTAACTTACAACTCTCCTTATTCAGTACAATTATTCCAATATTAACTAACTTACAAGTCTCCTTATTCAGTACAATTATTCCAATATTAACTAACTTACAAGTCTCCTTATTCAGTACAATTATTCCAATATTAACCAACTTACAAGTCTCCTTATTCAGTACAATTATTCCAGTGTTAACGCAATATTAACTAACTTACAAGTCTCCTTATTCAGTACAATTATTCCAATATTAACTAACTTACAAGTATCCTTATTCAGTACAATTATTCCAATATTAACTAACTTACAAGTCTCCTTATTCAGAACAATTATTCCAGTGTTAACGCAATATTAACTAACTTACAAGTCTCCTTGTTCAGTACAATTATTCCAATATTAACTAACTTACAAGTCTCCTTGTTCAGTACAATTATTCCAGTGTTAACGCAATATTAACTAACTTACAACTCTCCTTATTCAGTACAATTATTCCAATATTAACTAACTTACAAGTATCCTTATTCAGTACAATTATTCCAATATTAACTAACTTACAAGTCTCCTTATTCAGTACAATTATTCCAGTGTTAACGCAATATTAACTAACTTACAAGTCTCCTTGTTCAGTACAATTATTCCAATATTAACTAACTTACAAGTCTCCTTGTTCAGTACAATTATTCCAGTGTTAACGCAATATTAACTAACTTACAAGTCTCCTTATTCAGTACAATTATTCCAATATTAACTAACTTACAAGTCTCCTTATTCAGTACAATTATTCCAATATTAACTAACTTACAAGTCTCCTTATTCAGTACAATTATTCCAATATTAACTAACTTACAAGTCTCCTTATTCAGTACAATTATTCCAGTGTTAACGCATTATTAACTAACTTACAAGTCTCCTTATTCAGTACAATTATTCCAATATTAACTAACTTACAAGTCTCCTTATTCAGTACAATTATTCCAATATTAACTAACTTACAAGTCTCCTTATTCAGTACAATTATTCCAATATTAACTAACTTACAAGTCTCCTTATTCAGTACAATTATTCCACTGTTAACGCAATATTAACTAACTTACAAGTCTCCTTATTCAGTACAATTATTCCAATATTAACTAACTTACAAGTCTCCTTATTCAGTACAATTATTCCAATATTAACTAACTTACAAGTCTCCTTATTCAGTACAATTATTCCAGTGTTAACGCAATATTAACTAACTTACAAGTCTCCTTGTTCAGTACAATTATTCCAATATTAACTAACTTACAAGTCTCCTTGTTCAGTACAATTATTCCAGTGTTAACGGAATATTAACTAACTTACAAGTCTCCTTATTCAGTACAATTATTCCAGTGTTAACGGAATATTAACTAACTTACAAGTCTCCTTATTCAGTACAATTATTCCAATATTAACTAACTTACAAGTCTCCTTATTCAGTACAATTATTCCAGTGTTAACGCAATATTAACTAACTTACAAGTCTCCTTGTTCAGTACAATTATTCCAATATTAACTAACTTACAAGTCTCCTTGTTCAGTACAATTATTCCAGTGTTAACGCAATATTAACTAACTTACAAGTCTCCTTATTCAGTACAATTATTCCAATATTAACTAACTTACAAGTCTCCTTATTCAGTACAATTATTCCAGTGTTAACTAACTTACAAGTCTCCTTATTCAGTACAATTATTCCAGTGTTAACGCAATATTAACTAACTTACAAGTCTCCTTATTCAGTAGAATTACTCCATTGTTAACGCAATATTAACTAACTTACAAGTCTCCTTATTCAGTACAGTTATTCCAGTGTTAACGCAATGTTAACTAACTTACAAGTCTCCTTATTCAGTAGAATTACTCCAGTGTTAACGCAATATTAACTAACTTACAAGTCCTCTTATTCAGTACAATTATTCCAGAATTAACGCAATATTAACTAACTTACAAGTCTCCTTATTCAGTACAATTATTCCAGTGTTAACGCAATATTAACTAACTTACAACTCTCCTTGTTCAGTACAATTATTCTAATATTAACTAACTTACAACTCTCCTTGTTCAGTACAATTATTCTAATATTAACTAACTTACAACTCTCCTTGTTCAGTACAATTATTCTAATATTAACTAACTTATAAGTCTTCTTATTCAGTACAATTATTCCAGTGTTAACTAACTTACAAGTCTCCTTATTCAGTACAATTACTCCAGTGTTAACGCAATATTAACTAACTTACAAGTCTCCTTATTCAGTACAATTATTCTAATATTAACTAACTTACAACTCTCCTTGTTCAGTACAATTATTCTAATATTAACTAACTTACAAGTCTTCTTATTCAGTACAATTATTCCAGAATTAACGCAATATTAACTAACTTACAACTCTCCTTGTTCAGTACAATTATTCCAATATTAACTAACTTACAAGTCTCCTTGTTCAGTACAATTATTCCAATATTCCAATACTCTCCATGTTCAGTACAATTATTCCAATATCAACTAACTTACAAGTCTCCTTATTCAGTACAATTATTCCAGTGTTAACTAACTTACAAGTCTCCTTATTCAGTACAATTATTCCAGTGTTAACGCAATATTAACTAGCTTACAAGTCTCCTTATTCAGTACAATTATTCGAATATTAACTAACTTACAAGTCTCCTTATTCAGTACAATTACTCCAATATTAACTAACTTACAAGTCTCCTTATTTAGTACAATTATTCCAGTGGTAACGCAATATTAACTAACTTACAAGTCTTCTTATTCAGTACAATTATTCCAATATTAACTAACTTACAAGTCTTCTTATTCAGTACAATTATTCCAGAATTAACGCAATATTAACTAACTTACAAGTCTCCTTATTCAGTAGAATGACTCCAGCGTTAATGCAAAGCTCTTAATTTATAATGATGTATAATTTGAAAACAGTTAGAACAGAAAAGGTTTTTTTTCTATATGCACCATCCCACAGACAGGATAGCACATACCACGACCTTTGATATACCAGTCGTGGTGCAATGGCTGGAGCGAGAAATAGCTCAATGAGCCCACTGACGGGGATCGATCCCAAACCGACAGCGCATCAAGCGAGCACTCTACCAGTGGGCTACGTCTCGCCCTCAAATTAGCTAAGGATTCTTGGCGAAGTTAGTGTCAGCACATTACAATTTTCATATTATCGAGTTATTCCTCCACCACCCCTTCTCAACTTTCCTGTACCCGCCACTCGCCGACTGCTAAGTAGGCCTACTATTGACCTAAAATGTAATACCGTCAATACGTATCTTGTTAGCACCACTTCCTGTTCAGAATGATATTGAATGTTCGTTTCCTAATATACCAGAAAATACTTACCCACTCTGTTACCATGTTGACAGAACTTCCTGAACAAAATGATTAGCAATGCTCTATCCCTCATAGACCAGAAAACACTTACACCAACTACTATTATATTGACACAAAACTGCCTTTACAAGATGATATTCTATATCCTATTCCTAATATTAGTGACAATATTTACCTATACTATACTGCAAACACACAACTTCCTGTACAGAATGATAGTCAATGTTCTATACTCTGTCAAAAAAGAAACGAATAGGCGAAATATTCATGGAATTATCTCTTTAATACAAAGTGGCATAATTTCGTTATTTATGATCGTATCACAGTAAACTTTGACATGAGTATGTGACAATGTTCTTCCTATGGACTGACGGCAGTGGAGGCGTTTTTGTCACCAAACAGCGTCGTACGCGGGCGCTGAAATCAGTACCTTGTGTGGCCACCAGCAGCAGCAATAGCTGCGCGACATCTCCTTGGCATAGACTGAATGAGTCTCTGACTCCGGGCAGGTGGAATCCTAGCCCATTCTTCCTGCAGTGCATGTGACAGTTGCGGAAGTGTCTGAGGCTCCGGGTCACGCTGGCGTACACGTCTGTCCAGTTCGTCCCATAGATGTTCAATGGCGTTGAGATCTGGCGATCTTGATGGCCATGGCAATACAATAATGTTCTCATTCTGTAGGAAATCCATATGCGGCCTGGCATTGTCCTGCTGAAAGAGTTCTCTCTATCGATCCAAAATGGGAAGCATGTGACGGTGAAGAATTTCATCCCGGTAGCGTACAGCTGTCAGGTTGCCTTGTACGAACACTTCTGCCAGTGTATGACATGGTTCCCCACATCATGACACTCCCTCCACCGAATCTGTCAACTTGGGCGACGCAGTTGTTGGCAAAACGTTAATTGCGGCGTCTGTAAACACGCTGTCGTCCATCACGTCGCTGTAGAAGGAAACGTGACTCGTCGCTGAACCATACTCGCCGCCAGTTTCCCCAAGTTCCACCCCTGTACATTCGTGCACCAGCGAACACGTAAATGTCGATGCTGACGTCGCAGGACGGGACCAACATACGGTCTCCTAGACACCCTTCTAAAAACAGGTATGCGTCCAGCAGTGTTCGTTGCTGTAGCAGTTCGGTGACGCAAGTGCAGAACCCGGAGGTAGCGATCTTGTGCTGCAGTTGTTATGCGAGGTCTTCCACTTCTGGGCCGGTCTGCAGCTGATTGAAAGTGCTGGTACCTGTCCCAGAGACGTGAAATGCGTGCGACTGCTGACTGCGATTCACCTAACTGGAGTGGGCCTATTGCAATGTTTCGATTCGGACTTAGTCCTGGCATTTTGTAACTCGTCGAAATGGAAATGAAGCATCATTGCGAGCATTGCAGCTTTAAATACCCATCACTACCCCAATCTTTTCCCAGAGTTTTACGTGCATTCGCCAAAATCTGACCATTTCACACCGATTTCATGCAATTGTCGCACAACGTGCAACAACGTGCATTAAATTTCTTTTAGGGTGCATTTGAGCATGCTGTCCCATTCCAGGAACATTAACAAACATGGTCATTCAGCAACATTATACAAAAAAAACGATATTTTGTAAAATCAAACACTTTTCTTCTTTCCCTATCACCTATGCGTTTCTTTTTTTGACAGAGTGTATTTCTAATATACTACAAAATGCTTACCCCTTGTATCACCATATTGACATAGAACAGTCTGTACATAATGGAAGTCAATATATAAATAATGTATGTAATTCCCCAAACAGTGTACACATTGATACATCTAATAGGACTTCAGGGCCGTAGCTAGCGGGGGGGGGGGGGAGCATTAAAGAAACTTAAAGAAAATTCTCTTAACTGTTTAACAAAAAATCCTAGCTACGTAGCTACGGCCCTGGACTTACGGTACAGGACTAAACAGCACATTACTGTTTGTTCGACAGTCAACCTACCAGGGCCGTAGCTAGCATGGAGGTAACTCCCCCCCCCCCCCCCCCCCGAAAAAAAATCGGAAAGCATTATAAAAACTTAAAGAAAATTCTCTTCTTAACCGTTTAAGGAGTTTTAGACTATTAACTACTCAGTTGCCCCCCCCCCCACTCCCCCCCCCCCCCCCCCAAACAAAAAATCCTAGTTACGGCCCTGCCTACTACTAACAATGTACATGTACGTAACTTACAAAACATAGTACATGTTAATACTTACCCAGGCAATGTGGATAATCCACACACCAATGTATATACAAGTGATAATACTATTCATAGGTGCGATTATTCTGATCCAGAATTAACTGAACCTAGAGATATTCAAGATGCCAGTGACACATGTTGTAAATATCACAATAGTGTACATACTGATACTGTTCCCAGCTTTTACCACTCAAATCCACAAACTAATGTACATACATGTAATAACACCAACCGAAAACATGATTATGCTGATCCTGAATTAACTGTACCTAGTGATATTCAAGATCTCAGTTGTAAATAATATTATAGTAAATATAATACTGAAAATACAGATGCTATCCCAAGGTGTGTCCATACAAATACTGATAACAGGTTGGAAGCCAACACTTTAGATATTGATGATATGGCTAATACTGCTTTGAACAGTGACTGCATTAAGTTGCGAATACTCAGTTTGAATGTGTGTGGTTTGAGAAGTAAACGAATTACACCTGATTTCTTATTATTAATATCAAAATATGATATACTATGTTTTTGAGAAAGCAAAACAGATCAAACTGACTGCATGCTAAATCTTATTCCAGAATATACAACTTATTTCAATAATAGAAACGGTATAAGGCCCTCTGGTGGCATTGTTATTAGTAGAAAGGTGCCAAAAAGTGTGTGTGTGTGTGTGGGGGGGGGGGGGGGGGGGGCACACTTTTATATTTACACACTTTTACACTATTATAAAGCAAATATAAAGCAAAATATCTAAAAAGTGGGGGACATACCCCTTGCCCCACCCCCACCCCGTTTCCTACGCCAGTGAGTGTTAAAAATGAACTGGTTAATATTGTTAAAATTAATGAAACAAACCACTCACAGTATATGTCCTGGTTTAGTATCACAGGCACTCAGATTAAGAACGATATTAATTGTCTAATGGTTGGTGTTGTATATATTCCACCTACTGGCTCACCATATTACAAAGATGACACTTTTAATATTATTGAAAGTGAAATATTTGACAATGTGCAATCAGGAAAACTACTGCTCCTGCTTGATGATTTTAATGCCAGAACCAGATGTTCTCCCGAGTACACTACAGTTGATGATAATATTTATATTGATGATACTGATATGTATAATTTTTTGAATGACATATCAAAACTTGATAACCTTAATATCCCTAGAGACAATGCAAGCCAGAACCAAGGAAAGGTAAATCAGCATGGCGTGAAACTACTAGATTTATGCAAGTTACATAACATCTATATTCTCAATGGCAGATGTGGAAATGATAAAAATATAGGTAAAGTTACCAGTAAAGATTGCAGTATAATTGATTAAGCTATAGGTACTTACCATGTTTTTAAAACTGTTACTGATTTTGAAATATGTGATATTGACCCACTTCTGTCAGATATACACTGTGCACTGGTACCTATATATACTTGCAGATGTAACACTGACAATAACCCAAACAATGCGGTTGATAACAGAGTTAAAAGTCAGTAAATGGGTCCCTGGTAAACGTGAGGAATTTACTAATAATATAGACAACAATATAATTGAAAAAAATCTCTCTACCTCATGGCGACGCATCTGTTGATACAAAAACGCGTGTTAATCAAGCAGCCGATATGTTAAAAAAAAAATCTATTTTTAGACACAGCAGTCTCGACATTCGGTCACACGCGCGTGTACAAAAATAGTCGGAATAAAGGGTCAGGGAACAACAAGTGGTTTCGGAGCAACATGCAAATATTTACAACATAATTATCACGAAGCTGACACCTTATACGCAAAACATAAAACTGCAGATAATAAAATGAGATTAAAGTTACAGTGTCTGGATACCATATAATAATATCATGCACAAATAGGAAATACAAGTTCAACTGCACTTTTTAAAAATTCGTGTGTGTTCGCTATGAACGAAGAACGTCAAAAGTATACGCTCGATTCGTCGCCTGTGCGGCTATTACTCGGCAAACCACAAATGACAGCTTGTTATCAGTTTCAGTCATTCCACTGAGATAGTTATGAAGCTAGACGCGTCGACGTGAGCTCTGAACTTGCCCCCCCCCCCCCCCCCCACACACACACACACACACACACACACATACACACACACACCTGGGGGGACTTATGGCAAGCTTTGGAATGTTGTTGGAGTTCCGCGATGCGTATACCGGGTCGCGGGCGACCGTGACTTTGGTGTACGAGGACGCGGACTCCAATAAGAAGAGGAGAGGAAGAGGAGGACGGAGGAAGGAACGCGCTGCAGGGGCGGCTCATGGGGACCAAAGCTGACGGCTCAAACGCCAGTGGCAGTTCCGTTTGCGTCGCCGCCCCCAGCTTCACCACCGAAGAGGAAGAAGACGCCACCGGCTGAATCGACCGCGGAGGTGACGAGCGACCTGTAGTTGGACACTGCCATGGCCCAGTCGCCGCCGCCTCGATACACTTCCACTCCAGCGCCTCCGGTGAAGCGGTCGACTATACAGACCGCTCCCGCTGAGAAGCGCCCTGCTGCTGTTGTTGTTGTTGAGGCGACGGCAGCCGTCAAGAGGAAAGCAACATCTCCTGCAAGCCAACCTGTCCGACAGACGACACCCCCGGAGGAGGACGTAGATACCTGGCAACTGGGCTTGGGGAAACTTAAGGCTCAGTACCGGGACTACGTCCAGGGCGACACGACCGATACGGCGAAGCTGAGAGGCCGGTTTTGCGAAACCCTTCCCTGACCAAGATAAAAAAAACTGAAATAGATTTTCTGGGGGAACATGGCCCCATATAAACTTCGCTCAATGCAGTCTATAACCCCCAACCCAGCTGAAATCCCTGCACATGCGCCTTGGAAACCCGCTACATTTTACAAATATTTGTTTTTAATTATTTTAGAAAAGGATCATTTATATGTACCATCCCACAGACAGGATATCACATACCATGGCCTTTTATATACCAGTCATGGCGCACTGGCTGGATCAATCCCGCCGATGGGGATCGATCCTAGACTGACCGCGCATTAAAAAACAAAACCCACATTTTTAGGTCTAAGTAATGAATAAAAATAACATATAGTCTTCATAAATGTTACGTATATCGAACATACCGCCCTCTTCCTCTACCCCTAGAGCGTTACGTGATTATTAACACCCCTTACATGTAACGCGTATGCCAGCCGCTGGTCACTGTCAAAATTTCAAGGCAAATCCCCCACCGACCCCTGGAAAGGTATTGTAGCATACCTCTACGGATATAAATATATTTTGGAGGACGACCCCTCAATCAAGACAGTTAAATTTGTTCAAAATCACGTGAGAAGCTCAGCGCCTGCGCAAATCGCGTAAATTCCCAGTTCTACTGGCGTCCCGCTAATTGAAGAAAAACAAGCTGGCCATTGAGTTTGCAGTTGACCTAGATAATGTAAATAAGCGAGCATTGCGAAACTATAGCGTTGTCGTGGGCCTTTTATGTACCAAACAGAACTGGATCATCTATTCTAAATGCTTAAATAATAATAATATTCCAGACACTGCAGCTTTAATAAATGCTAGTAAATGTTATAAGAAATCTATATTTAAAGCATATTCACAAAATAAATTTAAGACAGAAAAGAAAATGAGACAATTACGTTCAGATGACCCAAAAGATTTTTACAAAATATTTAAGAATAAAGAACAATGCAACCTGGATAAAAACGCCCCTTCTATAGATAATTTTTTTAGTATTTCAGTGATTTAAATAAGGGCAAACCCAATGATGATAACCAATTTCATTTTTATATGGACCAGGTACTAAACGAAGTAAATTTTATTAACAGGAAATGCAGCGAAAATGAAATAATGAAAGCTATAAAACAATTAAAAAACGATAAAGCAGTAGGTGCAGACAAAATAGCCAACGAATATATCAAATCAATCGCCACCTTGATCATGCCAGTCAATGTTAAACTTTTTAATACTATATTTGATCACGGCGTTCTACCTGAGGAATGGCTTACAGGTATTATTATACCAATTTTTAAAAATAAAGGGAACAGACTATTACCTGAAAATTATCGACCAATTACACTACTCTGCTGTTGTTCTAAGCTATTCACAACTTTACTTAATAACCGGTTAAACTTATTTATTGAGGAAAACAATATCATTAGTGATGCACAGACTGCATTTCGTAAAGGCTATTCAACTACAGACCACATATTCACATTACATAACTTGATCCATTTCTTAAAAAAAAAAAAAAAAAACGAAATTATACTGTGCTTTTATTGATTTTGAGAAAGCTTTCGATATGGTAGCAAAAACTCAACTTTGGCATAAGCTGTTACAAAATAACATAACCGGTAAAATTTTTTCTGAATTATCTACCAGATATATCAAGGTCTAAAATCATTAATTTCCGTAAATAATCAGCAATCAGCTTTATTTCCTTGCAACAACGGTATCCGCCAAGGCGAAAATGTATCCCCTCTTCTGTTCTCCTTGTATCTCAACGATTTAGAAGATTATTTATCCAACCAGGTATGCGAAGGAATTCCAATTAAGACAAATAATCAAGAAAACCCGGTGTAGACATTGCTATGCACATCCTTTGTTTGTTATATGCAGATGATACGGCCTTATTAGCAACAAGTGCAGCTGACCTACAGTATACTTTAAATACGTTTTACCAGTATTGCACTGATTAGAAACTTAAAATTAATAGTAACAAAACAAAAATAATGATTTTTAACGGAACTGCTAAAGACTATAAACATATTTTTAAGATTGGAATTACTATTTTAGAAAATGTTAAAGAATACAAATATTTAGGAATTACTTTTAGTAAATTAAATAACTTCCGAACTACCAAGAGCAGACTTAGTCAACAGGCTACCAAGGCTATGTACTTTGTACTAGCGAAATCAAAGGAATACCATCTATCAACTGAATGCAAACTTAAAATGTTCGACTTGATGGTCCTGCCAATCTTATTATATAACTGCGAAATTTGGGGGCACGAGAAAATGACATATTTAACTCTGTACAAATCAACTTCTGTAGACATATTTTACCTGTTACGAAATCAACACCATTTTTTATGTTATACGGATAGCTAGGGCGAATGCCAGTTGAATTACTCATACATAGAAGAATGATATGCTACTGGGCTCGGCTTTTATCAGGAAAATAATCAAAACTCTCTTTCTTATTATACAAAGCTATGTTAAAAGATCATCTTACTAACGGAATCAACTATAATTGGATCACCGCTAACAAAAACATATTGGATAACTTAGGAATGAGCAATGTATGGATATCTCATGCGATCATATCAGTAAACTCTCTCGCAACAAAGCAAAGGCAATACGATCAATATCTACAAATATGGAGAAATAACTTACCACAATCATCGACAGGGAAAGGTTACGAGCTATATAAAGAAAACTTATTTCTTGAAAATTATTTTAGTATACTTCCTGAAAAGCTATGGTCAGTTATCATAAATTTTAGAACGTATAATCATTATTTACCCGTTGAAACAGGTTGTTGGAATAACATACCTGTAGATGAGAGACTGTACATGCACTTTGTATTAGTAACTGATATTGGCGATGAGTTTCATTATCTTTTTGTTTGTAAAAAAATTTCATGACTTAAGGGTCCAGTATATACATTCATATTACTATAAACGACCAAGTATTTATAAATTTAAAGAATTAATGAACAGTAAGCGAATCGAAATATTAAAGAAATTAGCATATTTTATAAATGTAATTATTAGTAACTTTAAACGTCCCTAACCAAACAAAACAAAAATATATAATTATTATTACGATGACATGTTTGCTTATAAGTACTTGGCCACACATGATGTATATCTAGATCATATTTATATGAACACCAACTTGTGGTATATGTATAACGATTGTCTTAAATATGTACATGTATCTAATGCATTTAGAGTTTTTGTTATACATATTGTTCTTATAGAATTTTATTTATTGGTCTTTGTATATGTTTGTTTACCGGCCTCGGTGGTGTCGTGGTTAGGGCATCGGTCTACAGGCTGGTAGGTACTGGGTTCGGATCCTAGTCGAGGCATGGGATGTTTTATCCAGATATCGACTCCAAACCCTGAGTGAGTGCTCCGCAAGGCTCAATGGGTAGGTGTAAACCACTTGCACCGACCAGTGATCCATAACTGGTTCAACAAAGGCTATGGTTTGTGCTATCCTGCCTGTGGGAAGCGCAACTAAAAGATCCCTTGCTGCCTGTCGTAAAAGAGTAGCCTATGTGGCGACAGCGGGTTTCCTCTAAACAAAAAACACCAATGTCAGAATGACCATATGTTTGACGTCCAATAGCCGATGATAAGATAAAAAAATCAATGTGTTCTAGTGGCGTCGTTAAATAAAACAAACTTTACTTTTGTATATGTTTATTATCGACCATCTTGTCATGTGAATGTTATAAATTGTATATGTATATATTCCTCCTATGCCGTTGTGCAACGGCCCGAGTGTAAATAAATTCTTGTCTTGACTTGTTTGCCGACGACTGAATAACGAGATATTAAAATATGAAATACCAGACGCCTGTGCAGGGGGGTGGGTCACACACACACACACACACACACACACCAGGCCCGTACGCAGAAATGTATATGGGGGATGCGTAATCGATGGCCCAAAGGGCCGGAGTTGCTAGGGAGTCTGGGGCATGCCCTCCCCCCCCCCCCCCCCCAAAAAAAAAAGTTTTCTAAATCTAGAATGCAGGAGATGCATTTTCCTGCATTGTAGGAAGTAAATTTGTCACATCGTACTTTTTTTTTTTTTTTTACACATCCACGGATGGACCTCGGAAGACTATGGGGGGGGGGGGGGGGGGGGGGGTGCGTACGCACACACGCACACCCCAGCCCTACCCCCCCCCCCCCCCCTCTGCGTATAGGCCTGCACACAGAGACAAACTTGCACAAACACAGACACACACACGTTCCATCCCACCTATAAACCTAACTATAGGTGCTGTACGGTATACTTTACCATGCTCATATACCACGAAGGTTTCGAGCATGTCCGCCCCAGGGTTCGGTCTCTGGGAGGCCAGGGGCTCAATCCTAATGCAGGGCGCAGTCAATAGCGCAGTCAATAGCCCACTCAAGAAACACACTTTCTACGTGTGTTCGGACTACTATAAACCTAGTGCAGGGCGCAGTCAATAGTGCAGTCAATGGCCTACTCAAGAAACACATTTTCTACGTGTGTTCGGACTACTATAAACAGGGCCGTAACTAGCGGGGGGGGGGGGGGGAGAGGCAGTTGCCAACCCCACCCCGAAAAAAATTCGGAAAGCATTAAAGAAACTTAAAGAAAATTCTCTTAACTGTTTAAGGAGTTTTAGACTATTAACTACTCAGTTGCCCCCCCACTCCCCCCCCCCTCCCCCCCACCCCTAAACAAGACATCCTAGCTACGGCGCAGTCAATAGTGCAGTCAATAGCCTACTCAAAAAAACACACGTTCTACGTCCGTTCGGACTACTATAAACCCTCGCTCGTCACAAGCTTGGCCTCCTCGCTAAACCTCCTACACACGCGTCTGACTTCCCTACCACTTTACTTGTGTAAACTGTCTGCAATTCCTGTTCTTCTTCTACAAACCTTCTACAACTCCAAACGTAAGCAAAATAATTAAAATATTAGTAAATAAATCTCGATTTATGTGCGTACTTTCAGTTCTGGTGCGACTGACAACCCGGTTACTAGAACAACATCCGGGTGTGGGTAGCTGGCGTGTCCTCTAGGTTGGACTATACTAATTAAAATCCCATAGGCGACCATGTTAACGTTTGTGTTTAAAAACACTATATGCAATATATCAACCAAACTATGGCCCATAAATATCAGTACTACAACCCCTACCTCAAAGTATTAACTGCAGCCAGTGGTACTAGATGAATTAAAATTGTATACATTTTTAGCCCAGATGAAACTAATTTGTTTTACAACCAACACACTCACATTTATAACCAATCACAGGACTTGTGATGTTAACTTCTCTATCAAAAGCCGAACTTCGACCCAGCTGGAAATTAATTGGTTTAGTGCTACCTCTAGCGTTATTCTAGCCTACTCACTCCCAGTCAAGCTCACGATGAGACAAGACGTATCTGCGTTGTCTCTCGACTTACCACCCCACCTGGGGGGGGGGGGGGGGGGGGCTTATAGCTACTTACGGAGTTCTGTTGGAGTATCGCGTCTTGTACACCGGGTCACGGGCAACTGTGACATAGGTGTACGGCGAGCTTGTTCCGAAGAGAGGAAGAGGTCAACGGAAGAGAAAACGTACGCCAGGGGCGGCACAGGGGGGGGGGGGGGGGGGGTCCAAAAACCGGCTGCCAGGGTTCGAACTTAACGACGGCACCGACGGCAATTGCCGTCGTTGAGATATAAATTGCTGTAGGTAGAGAGCATCACCGACGGCACTGTTGTGCCATCGGTAAAGTTCCTCAAAAATGGCAAAATGTATACACATGATGTATATTAACTGCCAATATGTAACAGTTGCACGTTTGAAATGTCTACATACAACAAAATAACCTTTCAATCAGGTTTATTTGCTGCAAATGTCACTTTAAAAACATTTTGCCATACGCAGGCTCAAAATTGCCGTCGGTGGGCCGTTTCACTCACCTTCACACAATTCTATTAAAAATTGCCGTGGGAGACAAATTCTTAATTTCGAGCCCTGGGCTGCTCAGCTGTCGGCAGCGGTTCCGTCTGCGTCGCCGCCTCCAGCCCGACCTGACAAGCTTGCCAAGCCGACCGAGCCTGCTCATCCAGCGAAGCCGGACGAGTCACTGGCGCCAGGAGAGGAACTCAACACTGCCATGTGTGAAACTCCACGTCCGGCGTCTCCCGTTCCTGCTCCTCTGCGTTCGTCTTCGTCGAGGAGGCCCTCACTCCCGAGGGACTCCGTTGAGACGAGACCGGCCTCGGTGGCGTCGTGGTTAGGCCATCGGTCTACAGGCTGGTAGGTACTGGGTTCGGATCCCAGTCGAGGCATGGGATTTTTAATCCAGATACCGACTCCAAACCCAGAGTGAGTGCTCCGCAAGGCTCATTGGGTAGGTGTAAACCACTTGCACCGACCAGTGATCCATAACTGGTTCAACAAAGGCCATGGTTTGTGCTATCCTGACTGTGGGAAGCGCAAATAAAAGATCCCTTGCTGCTAATCGGAAAGAGTAGCCCATGTAGTGGCGACAGCGGGTTTCCTCTCAAAATCTGTGTGGTCCTTAACAATATGTCTGGCGCCATATAACCGTAAATAAAATGTGTTGAGTGCGTCGTTAAATAAAACATTTCTTTCCGTTGAGACGAACAAGGCTGGAGTTGTTGCGAAACGGAAGGCCTCCACTCCCCCCGAGTGACCAGCCAGCTAAGGCACCGACCTTCAACATCTAGCCGCGGCAGGGTCTTCGCCACCTGGAGTTTGCAGGCCAACAAGATCACACACCAGTACTCTAAGTACTTGGTCGGCGATACAACCAACGTGGACTCACTGCCGGACGGTATTCACGAGGGATACTTCAAACGCTTCCCCGACGGCAGTGAGGTGGCGATCCACGACACGGACCTGAGTGCTGGAACTGTCTGCCTTGCGGTGACGTCGCGCCACGGTGGTCTCTACAGACAAGGGATGCTCTTTAGAGACATGGACAACAACACCGTCCACAGTGTTGAAGATCATCGCTGGCTATTGGGCTATTTCTCGCTCTAGCCATTGCACCACGACTGGTATATCAAAGGCCGTGGTATGTGCTATCTTGTCTGTGGGATGGGGCATATAAACGATCCCTTGCTGCTAATCGAAAAGAGTAGCCCATGAAGTGGCGACAGCGGGTTTCCTTTCTCAATACATGTGTGGTCCTTAACCATATGTCCGACGCCATATAACCGAAAATAAAACGTGTTGAGTGCGTCGTTAAATAAAACATTTCCTTCTTCCACATATTGTAATGTTGTACCGTATCGCAATAGAACACCTGTCGCACAGATTCACAGAAAACCAGGACCCAATTTCCCTAGTTTTGCACGTAAACGTAAATCTACGACTAATACACAATTATTATTATTATTATTATTATAGCAGAGGTGGGTCTAGGGGGGGGGGGGGGGGGGGGGGCGATAGTTATAATTTTATTATATATTCATTTAAAAATTTTCACGACCCCCTTCCAAACCTCACCCAAAGTTCCCTTGGCAATCCACATCATGTCACTGGGGCCCCCCTAAGTGGATTTTCTAGATCCGCCACTGTATAGTACAACAAATATATTTAGAAATACAATTTGTTTGTTTTTTTGTTTTTTTAAATGCTCCATCTTCCGTAATGATGCAATTTTCTACGCGAAATAGACGTAAAACACGCGTAAACAAGGGCGGACCCAAGGGAGGGACCAGGGGGATCTGTCCCTCCACCCAAAAAACTTAAAGTGCCCCTTTTTAACAATTTATTAACAATTTTCAATGAAGTGCCCTTTTCATGGAGTTTGTCTTTTGCTCTTAGTCCCCTCATTAAAATGTTTCCTGAGTCCGCCCCTGGTATAACTGCTAGTAGCAGACGTAAACTTGCGGTGTTTAGTGAAATGGGCCTCTGAACTTTGAACTACAGGGACCACCTTTTATTCAGTAACACTGGTATAATGCAGTAACACTGATATGGTCCGATAACATGATAACACGACACCCCTGTGTATTTAACAAAGGCGTGTTTCTACACCGCTTTCTCAAAGCAACGCAAAAAATATGTTAAAGGGACTGACCCTAGTTTTTAAACACTACAGCATATTTTTTACTATTACAGCCGTTTATGATCACTGAAATCAAACATTACTTATATTTTATTCTTTAGATTATCCATTTTTCTGGTCATCCTGGTGTTTATAGTACCAAAAATAGATTTTTTTCATATTTTAAAAACAAACAAAAAAACGCACGTGCGTCTGAGAAGTAACGGTTTATTGATTTGAGTTCTAGTCTATTTTAAAGGATATTTCCTGTTTTAACGTCACAGACTCTTCTTTCACTCTATGGTACCTGTATCCAAATGAGTTACAGGTTTGTAAATTAACTAAACTTAGTGTCCATTTTTAACGGGTCAAAACTAGTGTCTGCGCACAAAGGCATATTGTCACAGACCACTGACCTATTTAATGGTCTAACAAAGTATTTACTGAAAAAAAATATTTGATTTGTCAATAAATGTACTTTATTCAACCATCTTCATAACTACCGTACTCCATTTATTAATGATATTTTGTAAAAATAATTGAATTATGGCAATAGTACATAATTAAAAACTTAAAATTGCCGAGAGCGTTGACATGGCTTTCACTCCATCATGGTTCAGTTAAGGTGATGCGATAGCTAGATTTGGTTTCCACCAATTAATGTAATTTCTATTTATTATCAATTTTTAGAGAAATAAGGTCCTTAAATCCGTGACAGTATGCCTTTAAGACCTATGTTTATTATACACCTGTGGGCGCTTAGTCTTCACTTCGGCTGCGCAGGATCGATTATCTGAACCACAACCCTCCGAAACCGATTTCAAGCGGGGCGGAAGCGAGCCCAGTGGTAAAGCGTCCGCTTGAGGCGCGGTTGGTCTGGGATCGATCCCCATCGGTGGGCCCAATGGGCTATTTCTCGCTCCAGCCAGTGCACACCGACTGGTGATTCTTACCCATATGTTCGACGCCATATAACCATAAATAAAATGTGTTGAGTGCGTCGTTAAATAAATTATTCACACAAACACACTGGCTACAGTTATACTAGAGAAGAAAACAATAATTATGGAATGTGAAACGCTAATAAATGATACGATATTTGTATTGACATACGTTTATCAGCAAAACCACTCCTATGTATTCTTGTTTAGTATTTTCAAAAAGTGTAACATACTGTCAATGAAAAAAACATTACTCATAGATGT
The DNA here is from genome assembly GCF_016097555.1 of Gigantopelta aegis. NCBI lineage: Eukaryota > Metazoa > Mollusca > Gastropoda > Neomphalida > Peltospiridae > Gigantopelta > Gigantopelta aegis. The sequence continues at coordinate 15,226,589 of NC_054710.1, read as the reverse complement.
GGTGCCGACCGATATTATGCAATCCTGAATGAACTGAATGCTGGAACTTTCGGAAGTCTTGCCAATTATATACTCGCCATATAACCGTAAATAAAATGTGTTGAGTGCGTCGTTAAATAAAACATTTCTTTCTTTCTTTTTGTTTTCATTATATTCACTATTCTTGGAGGTAGGCTTACATCATCCAAGTCTGTACCACACACTTATAGGCCTAAGTGAGTAATGCTTGGGTTTTTTCATTGACTGAATATTTTACAATTTTCAAATAATATACATACTTCATGATTCTTGTTTAAGAAAAGTTTGGGTCAAATAATTCCAATTTGGGGGAGGGTGGTGTGTGTGTGTGTGTGTGTGCACACACACACACACATATATAGAGGAGAGAGAGAGAGAGAGAGAGAGAGAGAGAGAGAGAGAGAGAGAGAGAGAGAGAGAGAGAGAGGAGGAGAGAGAGAGAGAGAGAGAAATAGACAGGATACGGCCGGGTCTCACAGCGTCACGAAATAAATAGAGGCCTGCCTTGAACAGAAGCCTGCCTATTTCTGCTAATCTAGCTTTGCCAGGTGCAATCTGATTAAAATTAGCTCTACTGGTCTACCAGTAGATCTAACAGCATTGCGTGGACTCCCATGTCCATTTGACATATCATCTACAAATAACAATTTAAAAATCGACCAATTACACTTCGCCGTTTATAACGTTATATAAAATTTTATATTAAAATTAGTTTCCGGCATACTTCGTAATTCACCCGAATCATTTCGTATACCCTCGGCATAATCCCGAATGTTTTCAAATTCTTTTCAAATCACTGGCATGATTTTGCAAGTAAGGTTTTGATTGGTCGAATAAAAGGTCAACTGGACATGAGCTCCAAACGGGCTGCTATTAGATCCACATGTAATAGTGGAGCTAATTTTAATTAGATTGTGCCAGGTGATAATGACGTTAGCGCCGAATGCGGAGACGAAGTCGATATTGAAATTGATAGCGACAGCATCAGCAGCTGTCAGAATTAACTTTATTTTAACGGTGACAGCATCGGCTGCTGTGAAAAAATATTACTTTCTTTTAACAGCGAATGCACCGACAGTTGTGGCAATTTTAGTTTTTAAAAAGTTACATTTGGTATTTATTGCATGCATGTTTTTTGGTTTCGTTAATAAAAGTTCGAACATATAATAACCTTAATCCTCAATACCACACAATCTCTAAACAATAGAATTAAAGTTAAAGTTGCTTACAAGTTAATACTAATGAAAATGCTATAAATATTAGCCAAAATTAAGTTACCGTTTAAAAGATGTTAATTATCAACTACATACATATACGTATTCTTGTAGCTGCGTCCCAAGGATATCAACAATGTCCAGAGAATATAAATAACATCCACAGATAACAAAGCCGAAGTGTTCCAGTTTTCAGAATTAATAAATTTATTTAAGTCATGAGTAAATGAAAATACAGTTAATGTTCACAGGTAACTTTCCAACAGATAGATAGATCTCTTCCTATCAGCTCTAGTTATATTAAACCAGTGATGACTCTATCCCCAATAAATGTAAACTTAACTGCTGCTTGCAGTTGGTAATAAATATTATACTTAAAGGCAAAAGTTATTGTGACATGGATTGTTTGGAGTAACAAATTTGTCAATGGATTTATGGATGTAAACCAGAGGAAATGTGCATGAAAATGCAACCAAGCAGTTGTTGCAGCGATTGCATGCTTTGTGCAAGAAACATGGAATATTCGGGAGAAATCCTGTCCAGTGTTCACCATAAAATGCCAGACATTCAGTCGCAAATCATTGCCACTTTGTGCAGCCTTCAGAAGTCCAGAAGTAAAAAAAACACCATTAGTGAACTGTTTGATGCAATTTCGTCATGCCACGCATCAGTGAAAATGACAGATGGGGAGTCATTGGGATGCTTGAATCTGGGACATCGCACATTAATTCAACATCCACAGAAACACCATATGGCACTTATGACAACTGTAACAAAACAACCAGGTCAAGGACCGTCCCCGTAGCGGCCGACGACCCGTGACAACCCCTCGCAGAAGAACTCCGGCTGATCCTTCCTCAGATCTGGAATGGCATTCACATGAACTTTCTCCAGCGTTTAGTGGCCTCAATGAGATGACGGTGCCGGGCCTGTATCAATGCTCAAGGTGGACACACTCGCTACAGACTGTGTGAACTTCGCTCTGGACCCCCTCTAGTGATGCGACTCATTTGCATATGGCAGGTGCGCCCTTTTCATGGACTATTGCTCGTTTCCATACCTTCGGACATTTCTCTTTCCATGTTATAACGTTTCATACATGGCAGTAAAAACTTATCATCAATTATCTGTCTTTTGTGTGTCACAATAACTTTTGCCTTTTAGTATTGTTCCATAAAACAAGTTAATTGAATAGAGATGGTAAGTTAATAAAATTTACTTTAAAAATACAAGTTAAAATTATTCCAGTGTCGTTTTAAATGCATGTAATGTAATAAAGTTGGAAAGTTGGACAAGGACATGCTTTTAATGTTTGCTTGTCAGAATGAACGATCGAGAGAACAACCATTAACGTCAGGGCAGGTCAGAGTTTAACGTGCACATTCAGAGCAAGCTGTTGTAGTGCTCGCCTGTCCTGGATGCAGATGTCGGCCTCAACCGGTTCCTCCGTCCAGGACAGGATAGGGGTGGGGAGGGTGAAGGGGGGACCGCCTGCACTGGCAGGTGCAAGGGAGCATCTGCAGTCCGACCATGATCGGTAACAGGCGGAGGGATGGTTTGGTGCTATGGAATTTTGATTCCCGAAGGATGAGTCCAAAGAGAAATGTGCGCATTTATGAGAAGGAATTTGTTTTTTGAAATAATTAATACTGGAAATTTCTAAACAGCATAAACATAAAACTAGCATTTCTTAACTGCTTTTTCAATCTAAAATTAGTGTAAAACAATTTCACAGAAAAAGCCTTTAGAATATTCATAAAAACTACATTATTTACCAGGCACAAAGACAAGCTAAGGTGCACTGCAAATACCTTGGGAATTCAAACTAATAATACACACAAATTCTAATGTGCATAAACATGAGACTATCATTACACAATTTATTTATTTTCTTGTCTAATTTCAATATAAAATAGTTTTAATGAAAAAGCCTTTGGGGATATTATAAAAACAACATCATTCAAAGGCATAACGTCCATTACGCACGAGGCCCCCCAAATCCCCCCGCTCGGGCACGCCTTCTGCCTAATGCTAAAAAATGTCTGGCTACGCTACCCCTGTTATTTACCTGGCATAAAAACAAGCTATGGTGCATTGCAAATACATTGGGAATTTAAACTAATAATACACACAAATTCTAATTTGCATAAACATGAGACTATCGTTACACAATTGCGTTTTTGGTCTAATTTCAATATAAAATAGTTTTAATAAAAAAGCCTTTGAGCTCATTATAAAAAGAGCATTTTAATAATGTTGTTTATAAACATTGTGTACTGATATATCCGACCTTAGCAAACAGTATGTGTAAACAGGTTCTCAGCGTACAAGGATATAGTTCCTAAAAGCACTAATATTACATTAATCAGTTTTACAGTTAGTATCTCAATTAATAAAATGATTTGCCATAATGTACAAACAATATTAGGATACGTTTAAGTAAGAAAATAGCTAATCGATCGTACAAGTTTTGGAGGAAAATAAACTTTACTGAAGGGCAAGGTCAATCCCGGCAGCCATGTTAAAACAGTTGACCAAATGGAAATTTATCCCAGGTTTATTTATGAGCCCATGGAATATTTTCAGTTTGAGGAAATAGTTACATCAATAATATTAATGTCAACATTATGTGATAGTTTTTCTATGCACAGAAATCTGGGAATTAAATTAAGCCGAAGATAGCAAGACCAAAACACAGACTTTAAATTAACACATTTAGCAATCGTAATATACTAATATCCCACAAATAAATTACAGCAACTATTTACAAACATAGTTTCATACACTACAAGCACGGATGCAGGATTTCTGAAGGGGTGGGGGTGGGGGAGGGGGGCGGTCCAAATGTGATGACTGATCTCTCCTTTTACACAGCGCACCTCTTACAGCTGAACAAATCATGCTCGAATGTACAAAAAGGTGGGGGGGGGGGGGGGGGGGGGGGGTGTTCCGGACCCTGGACCCTACTCCCCTTGGATCATCTACTGCACTATACATGTAAACATATTATTATGAAATACAACTAAATGTAGCTCTCATTATGCATCCAAACGATCACTAATAACAAAAGTTTTTTGTCTATAGTGCACAACATGACAAACAAATAACTATAATAAATGGCATACATGTAGTTCCAATCATTACACAATACCAGCAAATATGCAAATAATTACTACTAAATGTAAAAATAAATATTCTGTTTTGTCCAATATTAAAATTACTTGAGAAAAGTCCAAGTCACAGCACACAGTTAGGAAAGCTATTGGACAGCCATGACAATATGAAGCACAATTAACATATTGTTAAAATCTATTAATTATCACACTTATCTTAAGAATCAAAATCAAGTGAAAATTGTTCACAGCAGTTGCTCAGTCTGGACACACCCACATTCAATTGTGAACACACCCATGCCCAGTTTACCGACACCAATAAAGCACATTGATGTATTAATCATTGACAATTGGATGTCAAACAATTGGTAATTTTGACATAATTATAGTCTTAGAGAGAAAACCCGCTACATTTTTCCATTATTATCTAATTGTTAACGTGTACGTTCAGAGCGAGCTGTTGTAGCACACGCCTGTCATGGGCACGGGTGCCGGTGGGGTAGAAGAAGGGACCGCCTGCGCTGACTGCCGCAAGAGAGCGCCTGCTGCCCAGTCGGAGCCGTTAGCAGGCAGGGTGAATTTTCCATTAGTAGCATGGGATCTTTTATATGCACCATCCAACAGACTGGATAACACATACTCCGGTCTTTGATATACCAGTCGTGGTGCACTGGTTGGAACGAGAAATAGCCCGCCCCTCTTAATGAAGACATCTCACCATTAACACTGTAATGGTAAATGCATCTACCATCCCACTGAATACACATATTTGTGAACACACCCCATAGTTAACTTAGTCGTGCCCAGATTCAATGTAGACACCCCCATATAAAGCAATACACATGTTTAGTATTAGTACTGAGCAAACAGCTTGTCAGTTATCACAGATAAACATTTCTAAAATTTAAAACAGAAGTAGGCTGTCTTATGTCGCTTCTTGTCTTCCTCTTAACTCCGTCCAAAATCCCAAAAGCATCGCACAAAACCGGTCTACATAAACGCGAATCTGTGGATCTGGTCTGGCCAGCAGGAACACGACACAACACAGCGCGAAGACGAAGACCAGGCGCACAATCGTCATGACAACCTCAGCCGTGAAGTTCAACAGGAGCATGATCCCGTTGCCAACAGCTTGTATGAGGACGACTGGGATGGAAATCAAGTCCTTTAGAACCGCGAAAAGTGTGAACATGAGACCGAGAGTGAGGTCCCATAGCATGAAGAGGACCTCACGCAGACAAAGGCCTACACACAGGATGGGTCGCGTGAACACATGGAGAAGAAAATACAGCAGGTGACTGACAACATTGACTAGCAGTGCCCAAATCGGCCGCAGACAACCCTGGATAATGCCACCTTCGTTGTTGGCATCCTGGACAACAAGTGAAAGTATTAGGACGAGCAGGAAGAAGATGAAAAACTGCACATCACCGCCAAGACTGTTCCACAAGGCTTTAGCCTGGCCTGAAACAAGGAGAATAAATATTAAAAACTGCACATCACTGCCAAGAGTGTTCGACAAGGCTTTAAGCCTGGACTAAAATGAGGAGAATATTAAAAACTGCACATCACTGTCAAGACTGTTCCACAACGCTTTAGCCTGGGCTGAAACAAGGAGAATAAATATTAAAAACTGCACATCAATGCAAAGACTGTTCCACAAGGCTTTAGCCTGGCCTGAAACAAGGAGAATAAATATTAAAAACTGCACATCAACGCCAAGACTGTTCCACAAGGCTTTAGCCTGGGTTGAAACAAGGAGAATAAATATTAAAAACTGCACATCAATGCAAACACTGTTCCACAAGGCTTTAGCCTGGCCTGAAACAAGGAGAATAAATATTAAAAACTGCACATCAACGCCCATCAACGCCAAGACTGTTCCATGAGGCTTTAACCTGGGCTGAAACGAGGAGAATAAATATTAAAAACTGCACATCAATGCCAAGACTGTTCCACGAGGCTTTAGCCTGGATTGAAACGAGGAGAATAAATATTAAAAACTGCACATCAACGCCAAGACTGTTCCACGAGGCTTTAGCCTGGACTGAAACGAGGAGAATAAATATTAAAAACTGCACATCACTGCCAAGACTGTTCCACGAGGCTTTAGCCTGGACTGAAACGAGGAGAATAAATATTAAAAACTGCACATCACCGCCAAGACTGTTCCAGGAGGCTTTAGCCTGGACTGAAACGAGGAGAATAAATATTAAAAACTGCACATCAACGCCAAGACTGTTCCACGAGGCTTTAGCCTGGACTGAAACGAGGAGAATAAATATTAAAAACTGCACATCACTGCCAAGACTGTTCCACATGGCTTTAGCCTGGACTGAAACGAGGAGAATAAATATTAAAAACTGCACATCACCGCCAAGACTGTTCCAGGAGGCTTTAGGGACTGAAACGAGGAGAATAAATATTAAAAACTGCACATCAACGCCAAGACTGTTCCACGAGGCTTTAGCCTGGACTGAAACGAGGAGAATAAATATTAAAAACTGCACATCACTGCCAAGACTGTTCCACATGGCTTTAGCCTGGACTGAAATGAGGAGAATAAATATTAAAAACTGCACATCACCGACTGTTCCACGAGGCTTTAGCCTGGACTAAAACTAAGAAAATAAATATTAAAGATGGTACATATCACTGCCTTGATATACCAGTGATGGTCAGCGCTTCTAGAATTTTTATAAAATCCACTAGCCATGGGATTAGTAATTAATGTATTTTACTAGCCACAATTAAAAATCCACTAGCCCTACTTTACTTAAAAGTAAATACAATTTTACTAATAGTAATAATCAGATATGACACCTAAACAGGGAGATAGAGCTTAAAAACCCTAAGATTGGGAGGGTAGGAGTGGGGACAGGATATTCATATTTACAATATAGACAAATGCAGCATTTGACAACTTTTTTTTCATTAGCTGTCAGGCATGGTAATAGTACTTATTTATTAGCCTCACATTGAATATCACTAGCCACTGGAGTGCGGCTACCATAATCTAGAAGCCCTGGATGGTGCACTTACTGGAACAAGAATAGCCCTGACAGGGATAGATCCCAGACCGACTGCGCATCAAGTGAGCACTTTACCACTGGGCTACCTTGCATCCCATAGAAGGAAAGAGAGATTGAATTTAAACTATAAATTTCAAAATAGATAATTGTACACTTGGTATTATTATTCCATGCCTAAATATAATATTAAAATGGTATAATTTAAAAAGAGAAAAATTCCATTATAGGCTTTAGCGAAATGAGGAAAATAAATATTAAAAATTCTTATCAAAGTTTTTAGGCAATGCAAAATATTATTACAGTAATTGTAAGGCCTGTTTTTCCATAACTGTCTTTTTGCAAGCAGATTACTATATAAAAATGTGACGTCATCAAAGTGTACTTTTAAGCCACAACTCTCCCTGAAAATTAAACAGTTAAATACAGTTTGTTCTGTTTGACGACACCCATAGAGCACATTGATTTATTAATCAACAGCTACTGGTAATTTTGACATAATTTTAGAGAGGAACCTGCTATATTTTTCCGTTAGTAGCAAGGGATCTTTTATATGCACCATGCCAGACAGGGTAGCACATACCACATTCTTTGATATACCAGTCATTGTACTGGAACGAGAAATAGCCCAATGGGCCCACAGACGGAAATCGATCCCAAACCGACCGAGAAAAAAAAAAATTGGGATTAATCATATACTATAATGGCTGTGTCACAATACCTGGCAGTTGTCCCAATGTTTCAACATGTGCAAACTTCAAAGTTCTCCTCCAAAACAATCGTATTTCTGAAATTAAGAAAAATGTAACGAATAAGTCAAAGGTTAATGTTATCATAAAGTAAAGTTACAACCATTAAAAAAAAAGTTTTTCCAATTTGTAGACAGATATCAGGAGACGGCCATTACACATGCCTTCATTTCCAATAAAAGCTACTTTAATTTTTTTTTAAATTTGGGGAGAGGGGTTTATCCCACTGCCCCCTTTCCTTTCTCTCCTTTGAATTCCATCTCATTTCTTCCCAATCTGGCATCTCCTCCTATCTTTCAACTTCTTTCGCTGTCCCCCTCCACATCCCAGTCCTTGTCTCTCCAACCGCGACAGGTACTTGTTTCTTGTGGCTATCCGTGCCACACACCTGCCATTCCCCATCAGCTTTAGCTGTGGGCTTAGTCTGACCACTTCGGGGAGTGTTCAGTAGTTACTTATGGCATTGTTAAGAGGCACTTGTAACCACCTACTATGCACCCCTACTACCGGCAGTCGTTAGTTAGTGCCGTGGGTTAGACCAGCTTTATTAGCGGTAGAGGACGAAGATGGCAGGTGGGTGCAGGGAACTACAGGTGTGGACAGCTCAGAAGAAGCTATTTTAATTTTGTTTTTTGGCTAAAAGAAAAAATTGCCCAAGTAGTGATGTAATATGTGTGTTTTTCCCTTGAAAAAATAAGTTTTGTTTAACGACACCACTAGAGCACATTGATTTATTAATCATCGGCTAATGGATGTCAAACATATTTGGTAATTGTGACATATATAGTCTTAGAGAGAAAACCTGCTACATTATTCCATTAGTAGCAAGGTATCTTTTATATGTACCATCCCAGACAGGATAGCACATACCACCAACCCCTGCAATTAAGAAAATGTCCACGGCAAAACATAAAAAACATGCCATTGAAAAAAAAAAGCATATATATAGTTCAAGGCAAAAAATTGCTGTGGGCAATTGCAAAGGTTGACCACAGCCTTTGATATACCAGTCGCGGTGCACTGGCTAGAAAGAGAAACAGCAATGCCCACTTAATGAAGACATCTCCCTATTGAATACCAGGGCTTGAAGTTAAGAATTTGTCTCCCTTGGCAATTTAAAAATAAAATTGCCGTGAGTAAATGTTATATACTGGCAGCTAATGTATTCCAGGTGTAAACATTTTGCTATGATTGAGGAGCTTTACCCATGGCACTTTTGTACTGTCGGCAATGCTCCCGACCTACAGCAATTTATATCTCAATGACAGCAATAGCTGTCGGTGCCATCGTTAAATTCAAGCCCTGGAATACTGCACCCATATTTGTGGATAGCTGGAGCAAGAAATAACTATTTTCCCTCGAAAGTAGAGCTCTATGTAATGACCTACTGAAAATTATAAAGAATGACATCACATATGAATAACAGTGTCATCCTTGGTTTCCAATAAGGTTTATTGGTTTCCAATAAAGTTTGTAGTATATATTATAAAGTCTGAAACAGTTAGGATTTTATGGCGTCAAACATATGGTTAAGGACCACACAGATATTGAGAGAGGAAACCAGCTGTCGCCACTTTATGGGCTACTCTTTTCGATTGGCAGCAAGGTGTCTTTTATATGCACCATCCCACAGAAAGGATAGTACATACCACGGCCTTTGTTACACCAGTTGTGGAACACTGGCTGGAACGACTGAAATCGTTAGTGTAGACTAGGTATTTTATAAGATGCTCTGCACTGCTGACATGAAAGCAGAAATAGGAATACCACTTTAATAATAATTTTATTATCGCACAAACCTTTCATATAAGAGGCCCAGGGGGCCTGAATACCTCACCTGGTATTATGCCATCTACACCTCTGATAAGTGAACCATAGTAAAAATGATTTATATTCCCCAGCAGGCACTCGTAACGAGGAAAAGAGAAATTATCACGCATTGGTCTAACGAACAATACTATTGGATGATTTGACGCTTACAAACCAATGACCTTGTCTGTACTAAATATGATGTCATCACGATTTTGCAAACACACACAATGACGTCATGTAGTTTAAAGAGTTGGCGTTTTTACGACTGTCTGTGTTTGGTGTTAAATTTATAACAAAACGTCATTTTATTGCAATTCATTATAGATTTTGTACTAGAATAAAGAGAACTTTTGTTTTTGTTAAAATTATCTATGAATGTGATTAAATTACAAAGCTATAGCAATACTCGGAACAGTGCGTAAAGTGGTTTATATCGTGTCTATACGTGTACGTGCATGTGTGTCCAAAATAAAGGCTTTTAGAGAAAAAAAAATAGCTGAGGTAATAAATAGAATAACAAACTCGGTACCAGTTATTATCAAATTTATGTCCCTCGTGACATAAATTTGATAATAACTGGTAACTTGTTTATTATCCTCTATTTAACACAGCAAATCACAGGGACGTGAGAGGGGCGGGAACAAAAATGCATACTGTGGCCGGCGTCCAGGGACCCCTGAAGGAAAAATTGTTGTTTGCAACCCCTGAACTGACAAAAATTGCATTCAATTGCCAACAAATCTAAACTGGTTATAACTTATAATATAAGGCACACATCATAAACTTGAAACCGTGAAAACATGCAAATGAACCTTGTTTGGTCAACAGTATTGAACATCATGTTTTTGTTATTTTTAGACGAAATGGAAAAAAGCTCTCACAACCCCTGAAATCAACAAATGAAGATGTATGCATACTGTATACATGCACGAGCATAGGAAGGTGCCAAAAGGTGTTTGGGGGGGGGGGGGGGGGGGAGAGGGGGCGCACATACACACATATATAAATAAATACAATGTATAAATATATAAAAAGCATCGCTGCTGCTACAAAGTGGAAGGGTACACATGGCCCCACCCACTTCCTATGCCAGTAACCCGAACCAATAAATGATCCATCTGTATCCCGACAACAATGCCATGTTCAAAATATTTGTGAATTCTAATATCACCTTGACATTCATGTAGTCTCAGGGGAGTGCTGGGGAGAAAAAGAACGATAGCCCCCCTTAAACGTCGAGATCTGTGCACGACAATGATTTCAATATCAATGAATGAAAGTTTAACGACACCCCAGCACAAACATTTACATAGGAGGGTGTCAATAGAAGGCAAACATATTTGTTTGTACAAGAATGATGCAACACGGGGGCTATATTCTGTTCTTCCAAGTAGATGACTGAACATTGATTTTCAGGTTTTAATCGCTATGTAGACTATAGCAGGGTTGAAAATTAACATGAAAACCGTGGTCGCCAACAAGGCCAGTTGAAGAAAAATCTTACTGGCCCTTCTGAAATTCCACTAGCCCTCCAATTTAACTGCACAGCGAAAATCAAAACTACAATTTTCTTTGTCTAATAACAACCATGTATAATAATAACCATGTATATAGTCCATTTCCGTCAAAAGGAAAACGATGAATTGGCATGTAACTTCATAATGAATAAAGTTAAAATTCATATTAAAAAACATTATTTAAGTTTTGAACCCATACCAACCCAAATAATATTTCTGAAAAAAGAAATCCATTATAAATAAAAATGTTTCTTTACAAATTTAATGATACAGATTAAATATAATTTTAATACAGGTGTAAAGAAATATACTAGAACAGCAAATTCATGCAGCTTCACTTGCATTGTCTCTGAAATAATCTGCGCGTGTTTTAGTACATTAGTCTGGGAGTGGCAGTCCTCTTTATGGTGATGCAAGAGGGATGAACTCTCTAGTAAAGGATTTCCTTGGGAGTGGCTGTCCTTCTATAAACAAGGTACTAGATAAAGATTGATGCAATCATCCACTATTTTGCCAAATACCCATTCGACTCTGCACTGTGCAGAAATACGACCCTGATCTCGTATTATGATTTGTCATTCAAGTTACCTTGGAAGTTCCATCAATTGCCTCAAAATTTGTATCAGAAAAGATTTGAACTATGCAGTTTTATAAAAACAATTATTATTTACACTGAATTTTTGTTTATTTCAGATGGTATGGGTTTACAATTTAATATGTTTTATGATGAATTTTATATTTACATGACAATTAATTGACTAATAATCCCTGTAGTAATGGAAAATTTTATTCTTAGTGTGAGTTAAAACTACAAGATAAATTTTGATTTTGTCCCAGAATAAAATACTAGTAAGCTAATTAAATAGGATTAATTTGTACCATAACATTTAATAATGTCAAAAAGTATGTCTACTAGATAATTATGGCGTATCCAGTCCATTACAATAAGCCGACGACTTTAAAAAGAAAACCAATTCAAGTGTCTGCAATGCATTTTGAGTTATATTTATTTACAGCCCCAGACCAAAATCATAGAAGCTGATGAGACTGAGTCTGGTTAGTCCGACGCTGTCAAAATATAGAACATATTCTACAATATCGTTTCCTGTCAGATCTGTTATTCACAGCAGAGACGAGGTGTGTTTTGTCACTCTGGTCATTCGATTCAGTTCCAGTGCATTTCTTTTTTAACTGGTAGTACCATATTCATCAGACTCTAAAATCGATGGTCACCCAACTGACTACCTTTATAAAATTCTTAGTTGCCCTTAGCCAATATTTAAAGCGCTAATTTTCAACCTTGCTATAGTCCTGTTCAGTTGTTTAGACCCAAGTTTTTTGCAAATGTTAAGTTTAATTCCTATTCAATTCTTGTTTTCTTTACATTTGGATGAAAACAAACACAAACCCCCGACAGGTTTCATACCCAATTCATCATCTAAAATGCACGAAGATGACTTATTTCCATTTTACAAAAATCTCTGTATGTTTTGAATGCAGTTTCGTTCTCCTATAAATAGGCTATTTGTATAACAAAAGATTAGGATACGAGGCTACGTGAAGGCCATTATAGCAGTGTAGACTAATTATATTTGTATGCTTGGCTAAACAAGAACAATATTGGTGAGATGTCTGATACTTACCTTTCTTGACATACCCCATGATGTCAAAAGTTTTCTCCTTGACCCACACGACTTTCTCCTGGACGATATCCCCGAGTTCTGTCTGAGCAGTCTTCTTACAGTCTAGATAAACTGGTAAAAATGTTTTATTAAAAATCACATACAGGTACATTAACAGAGGCCAAACATTAATATGACTCTCACTTTTCCAGCTGTCAAAACAATCTATAACATTTTCAAGCTTTTTCTCATTCCACAAATTTAAAAGCCTAAAGAAAAACAAGAATTTTGTGCAGTTATGAAGGAAATGTTTTATTTAACAACGCACTCACAAAATGCTTTAGCCAAATTTGTTTTACGCAGTACTGTATAGAGTATTTATATATGAATATGAAAATGTATCTTTTTAGCTAATTGTGTACAAACTGGAATAAACAGGAATAACAAAACCTTAATGGGGGTAGGGGCAGTTAATATATTACTTCGATTTTTTTCAGCGGTGGGTGGGGTTGGGATGGGGTTAAACAATATCTTCAGAGTCTGAAGCCAGTACCCCATACACCCACCCCCACTTCTAAGGCCTATGACATTAAATTTACAAACATACAGAAATATGGGGGTGGGTGGATGTTTATGGATGGTGTTGTTTTTTTCTTTGAATAACGTTTTTTTTTATTATTATTTTTTTTTTTTTAAGTGACCCATCAATTCCCCACCCCAAACAATTTCATAATTTGTGCCATGTTGTTGCTGTTGATTTCAGTGTCGTGTTAAATGCTTGTTGTGATTTCTGCTTATAAAATACCTCGGCTAAGAATGCCGACTTCACCACAGTATACTCCATTTATTAAAAAAAAAAAAAAAAAAGATTTTATATCTAAAATTATCTAACAAATATGATTAGGGCCTACTGTAAACTAATTTTATTCAGTGTACATTTAACTGCAATTTGTATAATTTAAATACTGCATGTTCATTTCTGACGATCGCAATCTGCATGCGTTCTCTCGAACATGGGTACGAAACTAACAAAGACAAAGGAATGATGCGAATAACTATTGTTTTTCTACAAATTTACATCAAGATTTACTTTTGAGTAATCGTATTGTTTAATGTCTGCAACGATGTCTCTTGACACGCGGGTGTCAGCTGACTCTGAAGCGTGACGTATATTCGCACCGAGAGCTGTCCTCAGTTCAGCCAACGAACGTTCTTCCTAACGTTCGCGAACTATTTGATTGGTGTTCGTCGTGTCCATTTGGTTTAACGTGAAGTGCACAAACCAGTCTAACGAACGTTTTGTTTTCGCTCGGTCTGGCTGAACTCAGACCGTGAGATGGCTTACATGTCTTTTGGCCCTGAACTGGCACGTGTATTCAAATTGACACGCATTGTCGGTCTGTTTTTATTACTTTGGTTCAAAGATTTTACAAAGTAAAAATAACAAGTTACAGATCTTCCAGACATTGCTGTCATACATGTTGAATGCATGCCGTTAAAATTAATAACCGTGATTATTAAAATAAGCAAACATAAGGCCTACGCTGTATTCTGCATGACACCGTTTCTCGTTACCGGTTGCGAGATCGCTATTACGCAAATTGAATATTTGGTAGTATTATTATGTTTGAGGTGTCGGATAGATTATGTAACCGTTTGTTCACCTCAGAAGACAGAAAATGGCTTAGCCAAAATTTTAGCCACTTGCAAATTTTATTAGCCATTTAAAAAATTTTTTAACCAATGGCTAATTTGGCTACCGACAGCGCGAGCCCTGACTCGACACATTTTATTTATGGTTATATGGCGTCAGATATATGGTTAAGGACCACACAGATACTGAGAGAGGAAACCCGCTGTCGCCACTTCATGGGCTGCTCTTTTTAATTAGCAGCAAAGGATCTTTTATATGCACCATCCCATAGACAGGATAGCACATACCACAGTCTGTGCAATTAAATATCTTGTATACAATAAATGTTTTCGATGCACTCTGATGCACATCCATACATGTAAAAACCAAGTTTCACTGACCTAGTGTGTGAGGAATTGATATATATGTATGTAAATGCGAAAGTTTAGTGTTTAACTTTAAACACAAAAGTTGATATATATGTATGTACCTACGGTATATTTTGCCTTTCTACTTCGTAAAGATGAGACAAAAACATTACTGGACTAAAGTACATGGTATGATTTTCTGTTTTAGATTTTGGCAAATTTTTATTCCCCGTTTGGGCAAATTCTGTTTTATTACCAGGTTTTTTTTTAAGTTTCCAATTGTCTATTCCTATTAATGTAAAATTCTCCCATGCAAATTTATTATAACAGAAATGCTAGTACTGTGTCTAAAATAGCCCTATCTTTCATAACACTGAGGAGGCTGGACGTAGTCCAGTGGTAAAGCGTTCGCTTGATGTGCAGTCAGTCTGGGATCGATCCCCGTCGGTGGACCCATTGGGCTATTTCTCATTCCTGCCAGTGCTCCACAACTGGTGTAACAAAGGCCATGGTATATATTATCCTGTCTGTGGGATGGTGCATATAAAAAAATTTTTTTTTAAATAGACGCAAAAATCTTCTTTTTTTTGTAAACGAGACCTAGGCCTATTCCTACATACATGTATCTATCATCCTTTTTTTTCCCCTTCTTTTTATTATTCCGTCTACTATTGAATTGCCTTTGTCTAAATTTCATTTCATTTTGAAGGAAAGTAGAACATTAAACACCTCACAAAAGCTTTGTAGGCTAATGGAGACAATTTGACCTTCTTTATTGATTTCCATAACGAGTTCATTAGTATAGGCTACAGCAGCCACTATTTAATTCAGTTCTATTTTTGTTCATAACTATAAAACGGTAGCATGTCCGCCTGTGAAGCGGTCGGTCATCAGATCGATCCTTCTCAGTAGAACCATTTGCAGTTTGGGCCATTTTCCGTTCCAACCAGTGGTCCACAACTGGTTCATCAAATGTTGTGGTATGTCATGTCCTGTCTGTGGGAAAGTGCATGTAAAAGACCCCTTGATGTTTATCGGAAAGAGTAGCCTATGTGGCGGCAGCAGGTTTCCTCTAAAGAAATATGTCAGAATGACCATATGTTTGATGTCCAATAGCCGATGATAAGATAAAAATCAATGTGCGTTAAACAAAACAAAGTTTTAAAAATAACTGAGTTAGCATTATCAGACATTGTGATCTATTACCTTGCAAAAGTAGACTGTTTCTAATTAATAATAAATTAAATAGGCAAAGGAGTTTTGATCGGATCGTTACGTCTTCAAAGATATCTATTAAACCAGTGGTTTTCAATTTGTAAAACAAAGATAAGTATCAGTCATGTATGAAAAGCTTGCATGGATGCTAACATTCTCGTCACATTTATAATTTTTCTGGTATTATTAAACCGGTCTTTTTATCAGCTACATAAGGTTTTGTAAATAATGGCAATCAATATACAAAATTATTTTACGTGCATTGTTTGTTAAGTGTAACGTGCAATGTTCTTCACACACTGATTGACGGGGGTTGATATTTAAAAATTTTTACCACTATCCCAAAGGAATAGTGAATTTCAAAAAACACTATTCCATCTAAAAATGTACTATCCCTTCAATTATTAATGAACCATTAGTTTTCCTGACTGTGCTACATCGCCCTGTACAACACTGCGTAACGAACAATTGTTTATATACCAGTCTATGCATTACTGCGTACTAGCTGGAATTACATTAGTCTCGATCAAAAAGAAGTTTATTTTGTACCGGTAAGTGCATGAGAAAGGTCTTAGTAGCACGAGGATTTGTTCTGCAGAAAAATGTAGCTGAAGAAAAGCGTAAGCTGAATAGTTGCAGGCAATTTTCGGTATTCCGTGCTTTATTTTCACTTTCATGACGGAATATTGGAAGAATTGTTTACTATTCCGTTTCGAAATTTACTATTTGCCGAATAGTGTAAAATTCGACCCCTGATTGAAATTATGTGCGCTGTACGAGCACAATCGCACCTTAAAAGACAAGTTCTGCAAAGCTGTATAACTTAAAAGAGAACATACTGTTGTTATCGTCCCAGATGATTCGCTGCACACAGTCGATCCTCTTTCGGCAATGAGGACAGCCCCTCTCATCTGATGTATACTCCCATTGGGCGATACAGTTCTGGCAGAAAACATGGCCACATGGGATGCATGTGACAGGACGTGAGAATGAATCGAAACAGATTGAGCATCCCGTTGCACTCATCGTTCTGAAACTGTAAAACAAAAAACTAATGTAACCAAATTACAAGTTTATTTCTGATGTCAACCAGTGTTCGACAAATGTCAGAGAAAGTTACTAGATCTCACAGAAGCTTTGGGTAGTGCCTTTCCGAATCAAGGTAATTTCCGCCAGTCTGAACCACATTGTTAACCAGTCCTTGTTTTTTGAAAATTATAGGCGAGTGGAAAATTGCACACATCAATATACTAAGGCGAGTGAAAAATCACTCTCCAAAATAAATAAAATAGGCAGTGTAGCTCTGATTGGATTTTGACTGGTAAGTCTACAAAATTGTCTATTATTTCCTGATTTGTTCAACAAAGAGAAATTCCAGTTTAACGACTGCATGGAAACCACTGCCACGTTTATAATTTTTATTGTTTTAATAAAAGGACTTTCCTATTAGCTATAAAACCTGTTGATTTTTGTAAACAGTGGAAATAAATATACACATCTACTTTACGTGTTCTGTTTTTCACACTCGTCAGACTAAAATTACGTGCGCTGTACAAGTGTGATCGCACCCGCGCACCTCAAAAAGCAAGGTCTGGTTAACAACTATAATAAATTATTCTCCTACGTACCTTTAATTGCCGAAAGATTTTACCCACATTTTTTCCAGACAGAAATTAATTGTGAAAAAACCCATTACAATGACACAAATTTCACACTAGCTGATGAACATATCACCTATCTCAACTTTGCTAAGATCTCCTAAGACAAAAAGCATGCAGCTTTTCGCCATCTTCCATTTTACTTTTTATTCTTCAACAAGGGTGGAAGCCTTCAAATTATGTGACGTCATCACAAGTGGGGGGTTTTATACCACAACACATGTTATGATGTTGTTAGATAAGGTCACATCCTTTTAACCCTCACTTTTAGCGCCCTTGTTTTGGCTTCGTACACAATAAATATAACATATCCAACGGTAATTTTTTTATATATGATATGATATATCCTGGAATAATCAATAATCGTGCACCTAAGAACAAGCAGTAAACATGTGTAACCAAAAATAAATAAATAAAATATTATTTACTTAAATAGATAGTCCTTTTCTGTATATAACACACTATTTGTTATTAATATTTACTGCCGAATTCATTTGCCAAAGCAAGTTCATAAATAAAACCCAAATGGTTTAGGCATTTTAGACGTTAACTGCTGTAAATTATCGATGAAGGTTGCCTCAATTCATTATCAAACCATAGGTAACTAAGGAAAAGCTTCACCATGTCACGTCATAAACAATGGCGGCCAGAGAATTGATTACTCTACGATATTTGACAAAAGGTACCATGGACGTCCCAAACTGCGTTCACCACACAACAAAAACATGAATACAATATTTACGGAAACATTATTTTACATTTTTCAGCTACGATTTGTGAAACAAAATAAATTGCAATCAGTTAACATGAAAAATCAACAATGTGGATGTAGAAAAAATCCATTCTAGTAAACAAAAGTGAAACACCCTCCAGTAAACAGGAAAGAGTGCAACGTTTCTAACTGCGTTCAGGTGCATGCGCTTACAAAAAGTATCGTACCGCACATGTGCGGTTCATCATTTTCTATTTTTTAAGACCACTACATGAAAAAGATATGTTTCTTAAATATGCACAGTTACGAACACGTTTAATATTTTTTTAAAGGTAATATTCTGTTTGTCAAGTGTTGTGGTCAGGTCCGCGTTTTACCAACACACATCGCTAACACTTGATGTCAATACTGATAGGCATTACATTCATACCAGTTAATAGTTTGTAAAATGTAATTTTTTTAATGAATTGATTCTTAATTAACACTATTTATAAACTCAAAATTATTTACGATTGTTATGAATGGATTATGAATACTGCTCACTACATTAGAGGCACATTACCCACTTGGTAACAAATTTATTAAAGCAGTTTTTACTGTAGTGAATATGTTTCTCAATCAGGTATCTTTGTTTAACTTCGTTTTGGAAATGAGTAATGTTTAACTGTACATTTTGCACTTTGCATTTATATATAAAATACTTAGCTAACATTAATAATAAATCAAAAATATTATGTTTTAGTATTACTTTTACATCCAAATATAACAAGTTCAAAAGATAAATTTAGGTTAAATATATGATTACAAGATTTTAATAACCAATTCAAAAAATAGTTCCAAAAAAGCTGAACAACTTTACATTCCCAAAACAGATGTTCTATAGATTCTCGCATTTCATGACAAAAAGTACACATTTCACTGTCAATAAGTTTTAGTTTATAAGCAAACGTGTTGGTAGTCAGTATTCTGTATAATATTCTATCTTAACCATCTTAATTTTATTTCTTGAATGGTCATAAATGGCTTTAAATAGATAACAGACCAGTTTAGGTTGGAAGTGAAATGAAGTTGCATTTTAGTATGGCAATATTCGAAACTTTCGACAACATTAATGTATAACAATATAATTTTGAGCCTTTTCTAATAGAGCAAAGTGTCCGTTGAACCGGAGAATCGTCCAAGGAGATATCTGTTTAAACTTCTTTAATATTTGTTTTCCTAAAATATGACTTAACGGAATTAACGACGCCATGGTATTCTAGAAAAGAAACATCTAACTTGTTGTATATATCATTAAATTAATTTAAAGTCAAATCGCAAATCTGATAAATGCCTTTCTCAAGCCATTTCTTTTTCAAAAAGGTTTTCCTATCAATTTTTATTTGGGAATTATAAAAAATTGTTTCAGATAAGAAATCTTCAAAGGATGTTACTTTTATTGCTGTCGAGAAGAATTAAAAAGCCTGAACAGTCCTTCCAAAACAGGTTATTTACAATTTTGAAAAATTTTGAGGGGAAGTCATTACCAAATACAAAAATATTACGAAATTGAGCAAGCAAATAAAATAGGTTTCTATAATTTTGGTAACAATGTGAAAATTGTGAACTGGAATGACTGTCAATTAAGGTGTAAAACTTTTGTTTTGTTTACATTTGTCTGTGTATTCCTTTTCAGTGTAAATAAAAATAACCAAAAAAAATAATTATACCATTTACTATAATTTTAAAAATGAAGGAAAGGTGTTTTTAGACTGGTTTTAACATTCTTAATATGAATACTGCTGACCTACTTCACATTTATATATACGAAAGGAGGTGAATGATTTATTTTGAAATTATGAGATAATTATTGATAATTCTAAAAAAAAAAAATCATTGTACCCTCAACAATAAATATGTTGATACTTGATTAAACATTGAAAAAGGAATTGAACTTTAATTCATTAAAAAAACCGACAACATGACAACTTTCTAAGCATATTTGAGCAAAATACCAAGTGCGTCGAATCACCGGACGCGCCGATACACCGGACACGGTTGTAAACAAAAACAACTTTGTAAAATTAATGATTTTAGGGGTTTGTAAAGTTTTGTATTTAGATACTTACTTGTCTGAACTTTATTGGTAATGAAAATGTATCTGAACTGTGAAGAAAAACCTCACAAATGAACAACTAGCAGATGACAACAAATCGGATGTTGATTGCGTGAACCATTCACGAGAAAACAAAGTACAAACTAAATGGAGTTGCATGCATAACACAGTTAGGGATGTTGACAACAGCCCTATACTTTTTAATATTTATTTTTTGGTAACTGACTGGAATATATTTTATTTCAAGTACTGTAACTGGCAAAACTTCTGACCGTTCCAGCATCATTAATATTCATGAATTCTCATTAATTATTCATGAATATAAAGTGGAATAACGTTCCACTTTTAATATAGATTTTTTTCATGTTAAATATCTATGTTTTAATAATATACGTTAATAAGAAATGGTCTAAACAGGCTTCCATATTTTTCTAAAACAATAAGATTTATTTCCCTTTAAAGTGAATGACATATTCAATATTGATATAAACAAAGCAGATGGCACAACGAGTGCAGATATAGCCAATGCAGTAAAGTGCTACATTTGTATTTACATGATGGCATGTACCCAAAACTTGGACAGTGATTCATTAAAGGAATGCTAAAGCAAGGCTTTTGGACTGGTATGCATATTCAACGATACATAATGCACATTATTGCTTAATGATAAGGTGTATCATAAAATATTGTTTGTTTACGGTTACCCGACCGACCCTAATTTGAACCTGCCGACCCTAAAACTTTTTTTGTATATCCAAAAAAGGTTTTTTAAATATAACAACAATTTCCACGAAAACATTCCAAAACTATCACAAGCACCAATTTGGTGTCATTTAGGGGATAACCCTACTGTGTTTTCTGATTTGTGGACGTATATCGGTGGTTTTACTGTCACAAATTTAGTTTTATTGGCGACCCGTTAGCCACAAAATGTTTTCTTCTAACAATTGATTGATGGAGTTACTTCCCTTCAAATTGAAGTTCGGTAACTTTCGTGAGATATCGGGCGAAGAGTCGGAAAATTGTTTTCACGAATATATGCAATCTTTTCCGATTTACTCTACAGCTAGCATAGCGAGGTGTTCTGATAATAATAATAATAATAATAATAATAATAATAACTATATTTAATGATTTACTCCAGCGACAAACTGGCCTTGTAGAAATTTAGTGACCTTCTGATAAACTAGGGGAGGGAATGTTTACCGATACTGATGGAGTTTACTGCCAAATCAAATGATTAAATATGTCAGTAAGATCTCGATGCGTTTCGATGCGTAAGTGGTCACTGGGAACTTCGCGGGTTTCCTCTAAAAACAGTGTCAGAATGACCATGTGTCTTACATCCAATAGCCGATTATATTAAAGATAAAAATCAATGTGCTCTAGTGGCGTCGTTAAATAAAACAAACTTTACTTTTCAAGATTCGTTTGAGCATCCTGAGCATTTGTACTGCATTTCTATTCATTGGACCAATTGATTGCTACAAACCAAGTGTGTACTTTAATACTGGATGCATAATAGAAGTTGGACGGAGCTGACGTCACTTCGCCTCAAGCTATACCACAGGACGTCACAAAAACGAAACAAAATGGCTGCCCCCAGTTAGCAGGAATAATCATGTTTTTTTATTAACTCTAAAATTACGCATTTTTCATTTGTTAAAGTGTTAGTATGTGTTGGTGGTCCGGGTATACATCTTTCCAACACATAAGGCTCTTGTTGGAGTTTAGTCTACCTTTAACATTATTTTTCAATAAATTAACTGTCATACTTACACAAGCAGGGCATAAAATTTGGCACGAATGATTTTGTCGTTCGTCTATCGGTTATGCAAAACCAATATCAACATAAACGACGGATCGTTCTTGCAAAAGCTTTAATCGCTCGTCAGAAAATCCAAACAAACAAGTGTTGGCTAATAATGTCAATGTTTTGGAAAACTGCGTACAGTGGGAAATCCCTGACCTAGATGTGTGTGCTTGATGGTACTGTTCCAACCAGCTTTTCCTCCATCATTCAATGTGTCCAGCTATTTTCCTCATGACCATCATCAACTTACGTTATAAAACACTACCTACGTTAACACGCCAGTGACATATTTCCAATTTAGGAAAGTTTGCTGAAATTCTCCAACTTCTGACATCACTATATTCAGTGTTTGTAGCACATCAGAGAATTTGTATGGGTATTTTAAATAAATAAATAAATAAATAAAAATAACAATTACAAATTATCAGTGGCTGAGGTAGATTAACTGAAAGAGAAACTAACTACGGACAGTACACAAACTAACAACAAGGCTTGAACTTAATAATTTTTCACTGATTCAGTGATTGCAATTTTGAGGCTGCTTACGTAAAAAAAAAAAAATTAAAAGTTTATTTAACCGTAAATAAATATGACTAAAACGTTGTTTTGCTGTATTTAGTAACATTTCAAATGCTCAAAATTGCAAGGGGCAAGAAAACTCAAAATAAAATTTTTATAGGCTACTACTAAAGCTGAGACCACTCGCGGGTCCCTCTCTAAATTTATGTAATGTTTTTGTAACAACTGCCCCCACCCACCGCAACGTGATTTTACCAACATTATAATACATGTAATAATAATAATAATAATAATAATAATAACACACAATTATTATTCCTATTACTATTATTACTACTACTACTATTACTATTACTATTATTATTATTATTAGCCTACTACTACCTTTTTTGGGGTGGAGGGGCGGTGTTTTATTTGGAGGAGTTTTGGCTACACAAATGCAAGATTAACGTGTGTGCACACACGCACAAACAGCAGGCTGAACTTGTCCCTGCACGTAGAACTGGATTCAACTGGGTTAAGTAATAATTAGCCAACCTTTGGACCACAAAACATGCAACAGTACACTGTTTTTTTACGCTATACATTAAAACCGAAATACCACTTTGCGAACCAGTCAAAATCATTTGCACACACGCCTAATAATAATAATAAATGGTGAGTTCATGTTCCAACTGTTTATTATTTTATTTCAGCGTATTCACGGTTATTTTCGTCATGAAATAATATTTTAAAAATTATTTGCCATGTATACAGCTGGCCCTCATTTGCAGTCTCTATACATGCAAGGCGATCGTTTATATAAAATCGAAAAATACATTATACGGTTGTCGTATATATATAGCCTCATCACTACGAGTCTGGTTTTTCTGTATTTTTCATGTCTCATCACAAGAAAAGTTCCAAATTTTAAAAATGAAGCGCATCATGGAATTCCCTCAAACGTAGTTCAATTAAAATATTTTGGATCATACAATAACTAGGTTTGGTATTCCAAATGAATGTAATTTTCATTTATAATGCATATTTCGAGAAACAAGGCCCACTAAATCTGTGATTGAGCTCCTTTAACCATTTCATTTGTATCTTAACTACTGAAGAAAATCGTTCGTGTAAACACTAAAAGCACACGAACAACATATTGATTGTCTCAAAAATTTAAATTTTATGCCCTGCACAAAGAAGTTTTATACGCAACATTTTTGTAGCAAACAATGCACAACCTCTTCTTGTCAGTCTGCGATGTTTGATGACGTCACACCTTCAGTAGGCATGTGGAAAATCGCGTATAAATGAACTGTTCAAAAACGTATGATGTTCGAATTTATATGACGGTACAATATATATATTTATTACATACCCATTAAATCTTACTATATAAATACAGCCCTGAATACAAAAATGAAATACACTTTTCCGTATTCAACTCAACTGCCGGAACTATGCCGTATTCAACGCTACTATTTATAGCACATGGTTACCGGGAATGCCCTTAGCGAT
The DNA here is from genome assembly GCF_016097555.1 of Gigantopelta aegis. Classification (NCBI taxonomy): domain Eukaryota; kingdom Metazoa; phylum Mollusca; class Gastropoda; order Neomphalida; family Peltospiridae; genus Gigantopelta; species Gigantopelta aegis. The sequence continues at coordinate 15,202,002 of NC_054710.1, read as the reverse complement.
ATGTAAACAAAGTTGGTGCTTGGTTTGAATTGCCTATTAAAGCAGTTAACTGTTATGCATTTTTAAAATGTTATTTTGTTGAACATTTGAACTGAAAACAGACGAAAACAGTGACGAATATTTACAATTTACTGAGCGTGCTACCAAAACTTGACAGGAACACTACTCATCAACGAGCATTTAATCCACGAATAAGGTCGACGACAGTCACTTTTTGGACCCTTGTTTTGGCTTCATACACAATAAATAAAACATATCCAACGGTAATTTTGTGATATGATGTATAATTTGACAAAAGGTACTTTTTATTTCTTTCATCTTTTAAAACTTAAAATTAATATTTTGTCAAAAATTATAAAAAAAAAAAATAACCACCTGTAAACAGCATTGTCTGCTTGTTATAGGAATTTGACAGGGGGTCAAGGTTAGTAGACTAGTTTTTATTTTAATGTGGTGAAGCATTGTAATAATATAGCTAATTTTGAATTTAAATGACGTCAGTATTCCAATGACGTCACTTTGCATCTCCTTACAATAACCATAAACTGGGTACATGACATTTCCTTTTTAAGGAAACATTCCAATGCACAATTGCTATTGATTTTGTTTTTTTAAATATTTTTAATGCACCTGAATGTGTCTGAACAAAATCTTGTGATTAATTTTTTTTGCCTTTTACGAAATATGGATTTCTAGTGAAATTACGGTAAGATATGCTATATTTATTGTGTACGAAGCCAAAACAAGGGTGCAAAAAGTAACTGTCGTCGACTTTAGTAACAATGACGTTGCATGCACCATCTCTTCAAGTAGAAAATTTTGATGAACTGACAACCGGATTATTCAGTGGAGCGATGATTTATGGAGGCACATTTAATATAAACTTCAACTTTTCAGTAACAAGTAATTCCATTGAACATCAATTTAAAAGAAAACACACCGATGACGACACAGACATTGACTAAACAATTCTTGACATTTTTCTTCGTTGATAAAACTAGCGCGCTGAAGGTTTTGTGACGTATTACAAGCAAATTAAATATTTCATTGTTCGTGAATTTTAGCTATTACATTGTCTTTAAAAGGCATTTCAGACAGTATCATTAAAATTATAGGTATTTTTCACTCATTCTTTCTTATTTCTGTTTATTCTTTAAATAGAACTATATTCCTATGTGTAATAATTGGTAGTTCATCGGTCCACGTAGTAAAACAGCTGACCTAGTTGTGTAAATTGAGAAAACCCATCATTATACCTAGCAGTGTTACAATTTTTTAACTATTATTTGGGAACAAAATTCCAATTTAGGGTATGTAATAAATACAAAACTACATACATGTGGTTTTCTGATTTCTGTATTAGTTTGTGCAGAGTATAGCTGATCCTTCAAGAAAAACAACATATCAATAAAGTACACAGACAGACAATAACAAGTTGATAGTGCCACTAAAAAAAATGTTGTTTCATATACTAAGGTTGACGACAGTCACTTTTCGCACCCTTGTTTTGGCTTCGTACACAGTAAATAAAACATATCCAAAGGTAATTTTTTGATATGATATATTTGACAAAAGGTACTTTTTATTTCTTTCATCTTTTGAAACTTAAAATTAATATTTTGTCCAGAATTATGAAAAATAACAAAATACCAACCTGTAAACAACGTCCGCTTGTTATAGAAATTTGACAGGGGTCAAGGTTAGTAGCCCATTTTTTATTTTAATGTGGCGAAGCATTGTAATAATATAGCTAATTTTGAATTTGAATGACGTCACTTTGAATCGCCTTACAATAACCATGCACACACTGGATTATAAGGGACCAAAACCTTACCGGCTCTGTACAGGACGTTCCTACACAGCACGGTTTGCACAGGACGGTCTATTGTATACGCTGCAGTGAACGGTTACCAGTCGTTGTTCTACACGTGTACTGAGATATGAGGGGGTGAAGTCAGTAATAATAAAGAAAATATATGTATATTGTGGATAATAATCAATAAAATATATATGTGCATATATATAACGTGTTCGTGTGTGAGTATTAACAAAAATATATGTATATATAGTGATGACGGCTCTATACAGGACGTTCCTACACAGGGCGGTCTAGTATTTTATATACTTAGATACGGTGGAAAACACATTAACAGTAAAGGAAATTAATATATATTTTGTATATAAAGAAAATATATGTATACTAGTATTTTGGATATATACAGGTATGTGGATAAGAAAAGTATAACAATATAGCCATATAACCATAATTAAAATGTGTTGAGTTACATTCAGGCCTATTCGGTATGTATTGTATCTGATGTATATTGTTTCTGTATAGAATTATGTACGTAAATAAATTTATATTGATTTCCATGCTTGTTCACTGTGTGTGTTTGAATATGAACACCCTGTACACTATGTGAGTACCAGAAGTGGGGTAGGTAACTGAATTCATTACAAAAAAAAGGACAGTTTTAACTGGAGGGTGCGGGCTGCTACTGGTCCATGTACGTTGCAGAACTCGCTCACTCTCTCTTCTCTCTTATATATCCAATACACCCAACATGGATTGTACACAGTATTTTACACAGATATCACTCCTCTATTAGTAATAGTGAATTAAATTTGATCTACAAAACCGACGTGTCTATATACGGTAGACAAACGTTTATATAGTCTAAAGTTAGCAATGTCCGTTAGCTTATTGAAATGTATACATGTATGATAATATTGATATATCTGTAGGTCTATACTGATATAAACTGACAGAACACAACCAGTAGCACACAATCTTGTGATTAAAAAATTGTACCTTTGACGAAATATGGATTTCAAGTGAAATTATGGTAAGATATGCTATATTTATTGTGTATGAACCAAAAACAAGTGTGCGAAAAGTGACTGTCGTCGACCTTAGTAGCTTACCACAAAACAAAAATAATTAACCATTTCAATGGCTAAGAAATAACATTTTAGATTTACTGGTCTAAATATTGTAATCGAGTGGACGAATTGTCCGAGGTGGGTGGACGAATTGTACGGAGGACGAATTGTACGGTGGACGAATTGTCCGAGGTGGGTGGACGAATTGTACGGTGGACGAATTGTACAGTGAACGAATTGTCCGAGGTGGGTGGACGATTGTACGGTGGACGAATTGTCCGAGGTGGGTGGACGAATTGTACGGTGGACGAATTGTCCGAGGTGGGTGGACGAATTGTACGGTGGACGAATTGTCCGAGGTGGGTGGACGAATTGTACGGTGGACGAATTGTCCGAGGTGGGTGGACGAATTGTCCGAGGTGGGTGGACGAAACGTCCAGAGGACGGGATCGTAGTCATAACGACCCCAGTACTAAACGGCCTTAACAATAATTGGTCAAAACGGCCCGAAAAAAAGTCAAAACGGCCAAAGTGAAAAAGTCAAACTGGCCCTTAACAAAAGTCAAAATGGCCAAAGTTAAAAAGTCATAACGGCCCTTGAAAAAAGTCAAGACGGCCTTAGATATAATACTTTAAAAATGTATTTCATCCACACAAGTGTCGAGAAATGCAGGAGAGTCTTGATGCGTCCTTCAAAATAAGGATGTGTGTTGATCATGACAGTATCAAAGATCGGTCTATCGGTCTTTTCAAATACAAGGTCAATTGGTGGTCTTAATTATATTAGTAAATTGGGGAACAGGCCCGTTGTGGCCCCCAGGTGAGCAGCGCCACTAGGAACTCGTTCAGACGATACGCACTCACCCGGAAAGCCTAGATGGTCCACCCCCCCCCCCCCCACACCCTTCCCTTTCTGAGATTGAATTATTAAAATAATGAATTACAGGGCGGGCACGCACGACACCCTGACGAGTAGCGCCACATGGAACTCGTCCGGGGGGCATGGCCGGCTCGGTCTATCAGTGTTGTTAAATAAAATGTTAATTGGTGGTCTTAATTACAATAGTAAATTGCGTTGTGTAGGCTAATAAATTGTTACCAGTGATTCCTTTGTTTTGGTTATTTTTATACATATTTTTGAACTGCCTGTGATATAGGCTATATTGATTACTAATTATTCTGACCCTTTCTTTTGGCCGTTTTGACTTTTTTGTTTGGCCGTTTTGACTTACATGTTCAGGGCCGTTTCATCATGGGGCCGTTTTGACCGCATAGGCCTACCCAGAGGACGAACCGTCTGGAAACCAGTCACAGTGTCATGTAAACAACAAGGGACTAACACAAAATGCAATTATTGACTTACGTAAACTGATATGTCTTCTAAAATAACTTTGACCCTTCTTCTTCTGCTACGATGTTCGAAAATCACTTGACGTAATTTCAATATTAATAACTAAAATTCGACAAAACTCTAAATTGTTTCCGTATTTTAATTTGTTACCCATCAAGTGAAACTGTCCAGTCACGTGATTATACTTCGCAACATAGGTCTCACTACACAGATGTCATCTGCCATTGAAACCCATGTTAAATTGCCCAACTTCAAACGAAGATTGCCAATAGAACGGGTTCTCGTTGGCACTAACAACATACACCATTGCGAACATACATTATATAAGCATTTATTTTCACTCCAAAATTCTGAACATTTCCGTCTGTTTTTTGCTATATGACCGCATCTGACTGTACTACCGGTCCGAACATTAACCGATCCACTCAGGCTGTCTCTTGCGCTGTACACCCATGTCCCAAAAGGTCGATGCACAATATTACAAAATAACATGTGTAAAATACAGCCAGAATGCTTACCATTAAACATACATATCGTTTTAATTCTTTACCATTTCCTAGAAGTGAATAATTAGCCTATGTGAACCATAACATGTGTGACAATTAGGAAGTGATCTGTGTAGTGAGACCATACTAGTATATATATATATATATATATATATATATATATATATATATATATATATATATATATATATTCGTATTTTCCTCCAATGGGTTGGATCGCTCAGTGATTTACATTTGTATTGGTTCTGTTGGTTCTTGTCGATGCTGCATACAGATTCATCATTGTTGATGTGGGTTCATATGGACGCAACATAGATGGTGGCATCTTTGCGAATTCAAACCACTTCAAAGTCAAAAGCTGCACCTTCCTCTGGATACTCGACTTACGATCACTGCCTCACGTGATTGTAGCAGATGAAGCCTTTTCCACATTTGAATACAGCTGAAAATACAAATAATCTAAACTTGATTTCTATAACTGCTTTTCATAATTATTACGCTAGGTTCAGACTGTCAATTGTCACGACGGAGTTGCCCAACTCGATAGTTGCGTTGTGATTTCCCCCACTCCCAACATACGACGGGTGCGCTCAGGTTAACAACTAATCAGTTATAATCGAATTGTAAGTGCTCAGACTAGCAACTGGACAGACGTAAAAGTCTTGATAGTTCGATCGTAGTATGACCACTGGACATAATGCTAGGACTCAGACTACCAACTGTCAACAGAACGTTGGCCAACTCTACGGTTGCATTGTAATTTCCCCAACTCCCGACTTACGATAGGTGCGTTCAGATTAACAACTAATGTATTATACGACGAGAATTGTAAGAGTGCTAGCAGCTGGACAGTCGTAGTAGTCGTGACAGCAGAAAGTTGGTCAACTTTCCGCTGGCAGTTGGTAGTCCGATCAGAGAAATATACATGTTATTGGTTCAGAAGGTAGGAAGGAACGACGCACACAATGCATTTTAATTACAGTTATATGGCGTCGAACATAAGGTTAAGGACCACACAAAGAATGAGAGAAGAAACCCGCTGCCGCCATGCAATGGACTGCCCTTTCTGATTAGGAGCATGGGGTATTTTATATGCAGCACCCCACGACCTTTGAAACATCAGTTGTGGAGCACTGGCTGGAACGGGAAAACACATGATTCAAAAGTACCTCATTCCGAACACGTTTTTCATTTTCATTGTCTCTGGCCAACGGACTATTATGCATATATTTTTCAAAGAAAATGTCACCATAAATTAATTCTTTATTATTTAAAGCCACTAGATAAACACATAAGAAGCTTACCTTCCTGACAAGTTTCCCAATTTTCAATAATTAGTTTTAATAATCTGTGTTTTGTTATTCGTTTCTTCCTGTTACGGTACTTACAAATGTTATTAACTTTTTGAAACAAAAGTGCGCTGCTCACATTAGTACTGATTTACGATCCCCTGGTGTTTGTTCTCTACCAAGTTATCCAATAATTTAATAACATTAATGACTTTTTATTTTGAAAGTAGAAACCCATTTGAGATATACCGTAATATGATAATGGCCCACATAGGTTTAGTCTCTGATCAGATTTGCGAAAAATCTGAAAATTATGTATGCATTTGTAATATGATTGGGTGATTGGCGGGGGGGGGGGGGGGGGGGGGGGGGGGGGGGATTTAGCTCAGTCAGTTGAGTGCTGGCTGGAGGTGCTTGGGTCGCAGGATCGAACCACTTCGGTTGATCCATTCAACTGATTGGATTTTTTCTCGTTCTAACCAGTTCACTACAGCTGATCAAAGGCCGTGGTATGTGCTTCCTGTCTGTGGGAACGTGCATATAAAAGATCCTCGCTGCATTAGCAAAAAATGTAGCGGGTCTCCTCTGATAACTACGTGTCAGAATTACCAAATGTTTGACATCCAATAGCCGATGATTAATTAATCAATGTGCTCCAGTGGTGTCGTTTAACAACACAAACAAGCAAACTTGTAATATGATGAAACATCTCTGCAGTTGTTTGTATCTTGGTTATTAAGGTATAAAGATATTTGTAAAGAGTTTAATTTCAAAAACTGAAAGGAAATTTGAGTCACATATCGATTATTCTTGTGGAAGTTCAGTATAGTAAAATTATTGTTTCTGTGATTATTACTGTAATACTTGGATCAGACTACCAACTGTCACGACGGTGTTGGTGAACTCTCCGATCTCTCGACTTCTACGACTGTCAAGTTACTAATCTGAACACCGTTACAGCTCGATTCTCGTAGTATATAACTTGACACTATTATATTTAATGCATTTGGTTTCTAGAATAAAGATGTTTCAAGGGCGGTAACTCTTATTTTATTACTATGGAAGGTGCCTGTTGTCAAAAATCTGACACTGACAGCGACACTGGCGATCCTGCAAACATTTCAGACGATTCTGACGAACTCGACGAATTTGACAATTATTGTGGTCTTGAAGCTATTAATCATGCTTGTAAAATTATATATGCAGATCAACCTAATCCACTCCAGGCAATTGCAGATATACGACCGATCTGGGCCCGTGCTTATAAAACTTAAAGTCTAGACTTTAATAAAGTCCAGACTTTAAAGTAATGCTATTTGAATGGCGTTGTCATGACGTTAACGTCTGGACTTTATTAAAGTCTAGACTTTAAGGTTTATAAACACGGGGCCAGTTGTTAATCTCAGCGCATCCGTCTAAGTAGGGAGTTTGGGAAATTACAACGCAACCATCGAGTTGGCCAACTTAAAAAAGAAGAAGAAAGAAATGTTTTATTTAACGACGCACTCAACACATTATTTTACGGTTATATGGCATCAGACATATGGTTAAGGACCACACAGATTTTGAGAGGAAACCCGCTGTCGCCACTACATGGGCTACTCTTTCCGATTAGCAGCAAAGGATCTTTTATTTCCGCTTCCCACAGGCAGGATAGCACAAACCATGGCCTTTGTTGAACCAGTTATGGATCACTGGTCGGTGCAAGTGGTTTACGCCTACCCATTGAGCCTTGCGGAGCACTCACTCAGGGTTTGGAGTCGGTATCTGGATTAAAAATCCCATGACTCGACTGGGATCCGAACCCAGTACCTACCAGCCTGTAGACCGATGGCCTAACCACGACGCCACCGAGGCCGGTAGTTGGCCAACTTCGTCGTGACAGTTGATAGCCTGATACTAGCGTAACAGTAGATTTCTAATGAGTAGTCAATACTGACAATGTAATGTGAATATATTTTAGTATATTACTACCGACTTGGGAATAATGTTTTGTTAGGAACGGAATTTTTTGTTTATATTCATCATCGACGTCAAAGCTGTAGCTATATATAAAGTGATGTTGCAGTCTGCTGGCTGACATTCACGGATTCATTAATTTGTCGTCAAACGAGTTCGATTTTTACTGAAGCTGACCACGAGGTGAGGTAAAATGTTAAAGATTTAGTCCAAAAAAATCAATCGTCAAAAAAAATCAATCGTTGATTAATCATACTTTATTCTCGTATGTGATTACACAGAGCTATAACTTTTATTTTATTAATTTTTTTCCCTCCAATAATGATCAAGTTTAGAAAATTACAAGAATTTCTGGACATTATCGTATTTTTATTAGCTCAAAGTTACATTCTCTGGTTACCATATTATAACATCATGTACAAATGTGAAATACAAGCTCAAATGCACTTTTTAAAAAGTCGTGTGTGTTCGCTATGAACGGATATCGTCAAACGTATACGCTTGATTCGTCGCCTGTGCCGCCATAGCTCGGCAAAGCACAAACGACAGTCTGTTGTCAGTTTCAGTTAACACGTGCGTTTGCTAATTTCAAATTGTAGGGTTCGTCTCAAAAAATTAAAAGAGAAATCTTGCGCTGTAGTTAAAACCGGTTTGATCTTGACAACGTATTATCGACAGCCGTACCTTCCTATTTCAGAATTGATATTTTATAAAGTATTAGTAGAACTTTCAAAGTTTAGTTTGTATACTAGTAACACATTAATCATGTATATATTTTTAAAATAAAATACATGGCCCCATATAAACTTCGCTTAACACAGTCTATAACCCCAACCCCGCTGAAATCCCTGCACACGCGCCTTGGAAACCCGCTACATTTTTTTTTAGCAAGGGATTGTTTATATGTACCATCCCACAGACAGGATATCACATACCATGGTCTTTTTGTATACCCGCTGATGAGGTTCGTTCCTAGACTGACCGCGCATTTCCAAAAAACACCTTTTTAGGTCTAAGTAATGAATAAAAATAGCATATAGTCTTAAAAAATGTTACGTAAATCGAACACAGTACCCTCTTCCTCTACCCCTAGAGCGTTACGTAATTAGTAACACCCCCTTATGACTACCAACTGCCACGACGGAGTTGGCCAACTCGACCGTTGCGTTGTATTTTGCCCAACTCGCCACTAACGACTGGTGGGCTCAGACTAACAACTAATCGTTGGCAATCCACCACGATCGTGATGTCATTTGTATGACGTTGCATGCACACGTGATCAATGTAGATGAAACAGATGAGAATGGATATTATGTATGGTCTAGCCGCGGTCGCCATTGTCAGACTTCGCAGAAAACGGAGACTGAGGAGGAATGGTCGACCGTGGGCTAGGGAGCAAGGTGGGGAGCAAGGTGCTTTTGAAAACCTTCTCCCCATCCTTAGGCTTAAAGAGCTAACACAGTATAATAATTTTTTGAGAATGCCGTCAGACAGTTTTGACGTCCTTCTTGGATTAGTGACTCCCCTGATCACCAAGAAAGACACATCTTTCAGACCGGCAATTACCCCAGCTGAACGACTAGCAGTCACTATACGGTTTCTGGCTACCGGTAAGTAATTTGTTGCACCTGCTGTCACATACTGTTGTGTATCATGTATTATGAATTTTCTTAAAGTCGCATGATACCTGAAACTGTTTTAGTACTTTATTTACTTTACTATTTAATTTAAGTACATGTATCAATATGTGTACACATACTTATAAATCATAAAAAGGCACACTTCAAATCACATTGTATAATTATTATAACATGCGTTATTGTTCAATATGTATCTGACAATCGCAACAGGAAATCATACACGTGAGTTGTGTGAACCTTCCCCACCCCAACACACACACACACACACACACACACACACACACACACACACAGAACATGGATGGATGGATGGATAGATAGATAGGCGGTGATAAGTGGACTTTGTTCACAAGTAATAGTTTGCGTACCAATTGTCTCATTTTGTTCAGTGTACTGTTGTTATTTGTATACATTCTGGATTTTGTTTTTCAGGAGAAACGTACAAAAGCTTAAGTTGGCTTTTCCGAATTGGGGCAACAACGATCGGCGAATTCGTTCCTGAGGTCTGTGAAGCTATATACACTGTGCTCAAGAGCAAGTACATGAAGGTGAAACTTGTTCACTCCATTCCTTGACGTGGTGAGGGGGTTGTACGTCTCAGTGACCCAGAGAGCTATGCCACTAGGAGCTTTGGCTCCTGTTAGGGACACCCAAGCTTACTTGGTTAATGGGTAGAGTCTAGACAAATATGGATTAAGGATGAGGTAACCCTAACAGAAACCTCGAGTGGTGAAGTCAGGGGTATTGGGCCGGACGGCGCACTCTAATAGACTACAATGCCATGCACCAACAGCTTTTATGACTACATTTCTGACCAGAAGACTATTATTCATAGACACTGCTGGTCTCAATGTGTAGTCAAAAAGCGAACGAAAGAAGAAAAACTTGTTTGTGCTAAATTAATAACACAAATAAGATAAACAGGCGGTAGCATTTATTAAAGGTCATTTACATTGTATACTAGTTAGATCAGATGAGTAACATTATTGTCATAGATATTCTAGCTGCAACAAAACAACATAACATATTCGTTTTAAGCGTTTACATCAACAAATGAAAAATAGTTCATACCCCCCATCCTTGTGAACATCACAACCATAGAACAATGGATTAAAATGCATCATGGGACTGCAGTAAGTAAAACATCTGTGAACATGAAACAATCTCTTTTAGCAGTTTTACATCTCAAGCATAGAGGTGAATGTCTGATTTCCATCAGATGGGGGACTGTTGATGGTGCCGTTTTCATAATTATATCAATTCTGTCTAAATCCATTGACCTGAGTAGTCGATGTAGAAGGCGTGGTATACATTCCGTATGACTGTGTTTGTGATGGTTGAACTTGTGATAGTTGTGCTTGTACATGATTATCCCATTTTCCCATATTTGCTCCGAATATAATCTGCTCTATTTCATTTTGCACGATCAGTAGTACCCTGCTGTCTGTAATCTTTCTTAATTTGCACCCCAGGTTTTTTAAATAAACTGTAATATCATCGTCTGGTTCCTTTTGCTTACTTGCCTCTATAGAGTTCTTCATTGCGACGAGTAGCTCTATCTCGGCCACTTCACTGTCTGTCCTACTTCGTTTTCGTTTGGATGTCTTCGGTGTACTACCATTTTCATTCACCTGCTTGCCACAGCTGTCAGACGTGACGGGTTTGTTCTTCCCCTTATTTTTTGCAGACTGTGTCGTTTTATCTGTCTCCTTGTCTTTATCCTCTCTACAGTTGTCGCTATTGTTGGTCGAGTTGGCTTCATTAGTTTCCATAGCATTGTCCAATGCTCCAATCTCTTGCCCATTCTCACCATCATCGTAATCATCATCGTCGTCGATATCCGAGTTGCATGTGACTTCAGAGTTTTTGTTTATGTCACTGTCAACATCAGACTGAAATTATAATAGAAAAATCAAATGCAAATAAACGTTTGTGTTCGTGGACATCCAATAACAAAAACGTATTATTCCTTTATTTACAGTGCCCAGGAAACCAAATGGAATGGAGGGAAACGGCCAATCTATTTCAGAGCCGGTGGCAACTACCCAACTGTTTGGGAGCTCTGGATGGAAAACATGTTACCCTCAGACCTCCAATTGGCTCAGGTTCAACGTTTTACAATTACAAGTCTACTTTCTCTATTGTGTTGATGGCTGTCGTTGATGCAGATTACAAATTTATGTGGGTTGATGTTGGTTGCAATGGAAGAATAAGCGATGGCGGAGTGTTTGAAGGTTGCAGCCTCCAGCAAGCGCTGGATCGGCGTTCATCCATGTTCCCTGATTCTGCACCATGTCCTGGAGACGAACGACCACCGAGCTACTATATCGTAGCCGACGATGCTTTCCCGCTGCAAGAAAATCTGATGAAACCGTACTCGCACAAGGATATGATTCATGAACATCACATTTTTAACTACAGGCTCTCTAGAGCACGGCGGGTTGTGGACAATGTTTTTGGCATTATGGCAAACCGCTTTCGAGTCTACTTCACAAAAATTGCACTTGAACCTTCGAAGGTAACGAAGATTGTCCTGGCAACGTGAACACTACACAACATGCTACGAGAGGAGATTGGAATAACAACGGGAGTAGCTGACGTTGAGGACTTTAACACACACAAAGTCAGTGATGGTTCATGGCGAAATGATCCTGTCTTGGCACAGGCCACACTTCCTTCGGGGACCAACAACACAACCCGTGCTATGGCTCAACGGGAATACCTGGTCCAGTACGTCAACTCTCCAGCAGGCTCCGTGTCCTGGCAGGAATCTATGATCTGATACTAGTTACAGTTACAGTCTGACGTTTTGTTTTTAAAGTGTATTAAATATTAATGGTAGTATGTTTATAGCACATACTTATGTACCAGATGCATTTCTTTTCTATGTGCTTATCTCACATTAAGAATGCTAATAAATACACAGTTTACAAAGTTTAATAGTGTTCATTATGATATATACCTCATTGTCACATGATGTTGAAACACTTTTCCTCTTCCACACATAAGGGCGAAGAAAGCTCAGGTTCTCCAGAATCCATTCCTGACGGTGCGTCTTCTTTGTGGCTGCACTCCCACTCTTTTGCTTGTCGCTTTTCAGATAACGAGAATACTGCGTACGTAAACTGTTTATCTTCTTATTTATATCTTCAGCTGGAATAACAAGTAAACACTAATAAATAATACCACGATGAAAGAATTTTAAAAAGCCCAGAAACGTTAGGCTGTAAGAAAACAAATCCTTTTCGCCGAGTAGTATTCCTGATAAAGTTAAATGCCGTATTTAACAAATATCCATGGATCTTCATTATTTGGAATATGTGACGTTTACACCACGATGTTGAGGTGGGAGGTGGATGGGGGGAGGGGGGGGGGGGGGGGGGCGTGTCTTGACCATAATGTTGGTTTATCTACCTACTGATATCGGTTGAGTGGCATTCATTGTTACAGTTTTGAGGTAATGCATTTCCAAGGAATTGAACAAGCGGCTATTAAGACAATACCAACATTAAAATCCCAGGTAATCTATATTGGAAAAGCATTCCAACGGAAAATCATTTGTATTAGCATAACAATACTTTTTAAATAGATAAGTTTGAAAACAATTTTCCGATTCATGGCAGGGTGGTACCTAGTCTGCAATAAATGGTGTGGCACTGGCAGTAAAAAAAAAAACCCTGAGACAGAGCAATGTACATGTAGTGTCTTCCTCCCAGTAGACAAAATGGCATTTAAACAAGAATGGTACTGTTTTCGTATTTTTTCGAGGGAACAACTGCCCTCTGCTACCTCTAATTACAGCCCGTGTGTGTGTGTGTGTGTGTGTGTGTGGGTGGGTGTAGATAATAGTGTGTGTGTGTGGTGGGGGAGTAGTTAATAGTCTAAAACTCCTTAAACGGTTATTAAGAAAAAACAAATTTATGTTTCTATTATTTTTTTCGAGGGGGGGGGGGGGGAGTTTCTACGGCCCTAAAATGGCATAATATTTACGTGGCCCTGCATTTGAAATGAAATTTTACAAAGAGTTGGATCATACACAATAAAACAGACTGAACAGTACGTACGGGTCGTTCCAAAATGTTGCGCAATCTCCCAAATTGCTGCATGCTTTTGGTTTCTTTTAGAATAGTTCTTTGAAAATGTGTTGTATAACACAGGGTAGGAACGCCACATTTCCACCATTTCCTCTTCTTTTAAGTTGTCCGCCATGTTTACTTTTTGTGGATGTTGTCACATGGCCAACGTGCTGCGCTGTGGTTGGTTGGTTGATTGCCGACGTCCCAGTTGAGTTGGGAATACGCTCAGACTGCCAACTGGCCGTCGGGTTGAGTTGTAGTTAGCGCTCAGACTACCAGCTAAAGTTGGGCCCGATTCATTTTTGGAATCGGATAAAACTGCGTCGTAGGAGTTGTATACGACTAGAATCGAGTTGTAAGAGCGCTCAGACTTGCAACTGAAAAGTCGGTAGAAGTCTTTAGCTCTGTGAGACATGGCCAACTCCGTCGTGGCAGTTGGTAGTCTGAACCCGGCATTACATGTAACGCGTATGCCAACAGCTGGCCACTGTAAAAATTTCAAAGCAAATCCCCCACTCACCGACCCCTGGAAAGGCGTTGTATCATACCTCTATGGATATAAATATGTTTTGGAGATATGAGACGACCCCTCAATCAAGACAGTTAAATTTGTTCAAAAATTGCGAAATCTCACGTGATCTCTTGTTGGGGAATTCTATACTTGTGATAAGCCAATGAAAACCGAGATCAGTGCGAGCCCGTCAAAAGTGTTCCACTTTCAAAATAATGGCTTTGTTTTTGACCTGGATAAGCCAGCGTAGTGAAACCAATGCGGAGTGCGGCGTCATATATGCACCAAACATAATTGGATTTTCTGTTCTATATGCTTAAATAATAAAAATATTCCAGGGAATGTAGTTTTAAAACGGCAATAAGGGCTGGCTTTTTAAAAACTAGGTTTGATATTTATTTATTTATCTATTTATCTATTTATTTATGTATTACTATAATTATTATTATTACTTTATGTATGTATATATTATTGTTGTTTTTAAATTATATTTAGTAACTATGACTATATGTCAAAATTACCAAATGTTTGACACCGATTAGCCGATGATTAATAAATCATTGTGCTCTAGCGGTGTCGTTAAACAAAACAAACTCTTTGTTTTTGCATTAAAAAAAGAGGACTGTACTTCATTCTCTTTTAAACTATACATTTCTCTGGAACACTTTTGTTTTCTGTGTGTTCGTCATCTGTTCATATGTTTTCTTTTTCTAACTACAAATTAAGAAACGACTATACATTTCTCTGGAAAACTTTTGTTTTCTGTGTGTTCGTCATCTGTTCATATGTTTTCTTTTTCTAACTACAAATTAAGAAACGACTTTAAATTGGTTAGAGTGAAATATTTAGTTCTAAATATAACTTTTATGCCGACTAAATATATCAAATATTGTCATGTACAGTGAAATCCCGTCTAAACCGGGCACCCTTGGACCCAAGTAAAATGCCCGGATATAGAGGTATCCGGTTTAGAGAGGTTAATTTCTGTACTGATTTTTAAAAAAGGACCATGAAAAACGTCCGGTAATGAGAGAATTCCAGTTTACAGAGGGTCCGGTTTTGAGAGGTTTCACTGTATATGTATTTGCTTCGAAAAGACTATTTCAATACTTCATCCTCTTTTAAACTACACATTTTCTATTACTTTTTTTTTATCTGTGTTAATAATCTGGACATATTTTTTGTTTTTCTTTGTCTCTCCTTGGAGCTTCTTGGCTCTAATTACAAATTAAGAAACACCTTTAAATTGGTTAGAGTGAAATATTTAGTTTAAAATATAACTTTAATGCCGACTAAATAAATCAAATATCATATCCATGTATTTTCTTTTTAAAAGACAAACATATTTCATCCTCTTTTAAACTACACATTTTTCTATGACACGTTTTTATCTGTTTCAGTTAACGTGTGCGTCACCCTAGCAATCAGTTTCAATTAAATGTATTCGTCACAGAGCAATCAATTTCGGTCGTGCTACTTCCATTGGATGATATTACTTTGGTTTCCGGGGTATCATCGTGAATCTGCCAATCAGATGTCTTTAACTTGATATCAAACGTACGCTGGAGATTGCAGTGTGAAAATGTAGTAGTGTTAGTACAAAGTGCTCCTACTGGCAGTAGCTGGTGGGAATTTCCCTATTAGCTCAGTTGGTAGAACATTGGACTCCCGTACTGAGAGTCTGTGGTTCACATCCCCTCTGTGGAGGTTGATTTTTCTGTTACACCTGGAACCGACGTCGGGGCTGGGTGCATTCTTAACAAAAGAATACAATTATATCCTACTCATGACCCGTAACAGTCCAACTGCCCGTAGCCCACAGCTCCGGGACGTAGCTTCACTTGAGGGAGGAGTATGTAATAGTGTTGGTATAAAGAGCTCCTACTGGCAGTAGCTAGTGGGAATTTCCCTATTAGCTCAGTTGGTAGAGCGCTGGACGCTGGTTGATTTTTCTGTTACAAAAACAAATTCACACGTTCTTTCCAAATGGTATGTAAGAAATTATAGTTTTTATGTTTCGTAACTTCTTTTTGTCTACATTTCAGCTGTGTAGTCACACAGTTACAAGACTAAATGAACACGACTACTGTTTGGATCGCCCTGAATAGGTCTACAGCTGAATCATTATTGGACGATAGCACTAAGAAGGAAACTCGAGAAGAAGTAGATTGGCATCTTAGCAAATTTAAAATAAGTGGCAAACCCTATCTTTCGTTTGTGTTTATCATCGCTGCAGTGGGAGTCATCGGAAATAGTCTTGTATTCATACTAATGAGTGATGTCAAGTTGAAGTGTTTTGCGTACTCTGTTTACCTGCGATGGCTGGCCGTTTCTGATAGTTGTGTTCTGATAACACTTGCAATGGCAGTCGCTGCAGATGAATACCATTATTTTGATATTATCTTCACATACCACATCGCAATTAGTAAAATATGGAACTTTATTTTATGGTTTGTCTTGTTTTGGTCACCCTGGCTGGTGACTGTCTTAACCTTTGACCGATTTATCTGCGTTGTTTTACCTCTTAAACGTAACTTATTGTGCTCCAAGTCCATGGCGATAAAGGTTTGCATTTGTCTAACAGTCTTGTTGATGTTATTGAATATTGGACAACTAACGCAAACCGATGAAACTGATCAACATTTTTTGTTTTACCAACTTTTCACCACACTCTGTTTAACGTCCATTTTACCGTGCACAGTGGTGTTGATTCTGAACATTGTCATAATCATTACGATCCGACAAAGCACCTCTTTCCGTAGGAGATTTCAGAACAGTGGTACGACGACGACAACTGAAAAACCAGACAAAGCAACGCTTCCACTCTTACTTGTTTCAGTGTTTGCCTTTGTAACCTTGCTTCCGGTTGCTGTTACAGAATCTGTTGAGTTCCTGCTAGATCTCACTGAAGCCGACCCCAGCGTGATATGGTCCTTGACCAAACTCATTTACCTCCTCAACTTCGGACAGAACTTCTACATCATGATGGCAAGTTCGGTACAGTATCGAAATATTATGTCCACGAAATTTGGATGCTTCAGAAAACGAAGAAGAACACCTGCCAATAGCATTCAATGTTCTAGAATATCGTAAACCATCGTCTACGGGAATAACCGAGTCGTCTCTGGCTTCATCACAAAACACAGAGTTGGGCGTCTACGTTGACTCAGAGGGCCAGGGACCTATTTCAGAAAACATCGTAAGTTTACGTTTGCGACTAGCAGTTATACCAGGTATACATTTACAAGTGTTTGGTATCTATTTAACGAAGAAAATTACATCATTACGGAAGATGGACATTTTAAGAATAAAAGAAAATGAAATACGTGTACTTTTAACTATGTTTGTTGTACTACAATAGTAATAAAAATGTTTTGTGAAATTGGGCCCAGAGCTGGACAGGAAAGCCATTATGTAGCAGAGTTATCTCGATGTGCGACTGGTCGTAAGATGCATCCCTCTTGAAAGAAAGAAATGTTTTATTTAACGACGCACTCAACACATTTTATTTACGGTTATATGGTTAAGGACCACACAGATTTTGAGAGGAAACCCACTGTCCCACAGGCAGGATAGCACAAACCATGGCCTTTGTTGAACCAGTTATGGATCACTGGTCGGTGCAAGTGATTTACACCTACTCATTGAGCCTTGCGGAGCACTCACTCAGGATTTGGAGTCAGTATCTGGATTAAAAATCCCATGTCTTGACTGGGATCCGAACCCAGTACCTACCAGCCTGTAGACCGATCGCCTAACCACGACGCCACCGAGGCCGGTCACATCCCTCTTGAAAGTGCTGGACGTAGCTCAGTGGTAAGCCGTTCACCTCATGCTCTATCTAGGGCTGTCCCCGTCGATGGGCAGGGTGGGACTTAGTCCAGTGGTAAAGCATTCGCTTGATGCGCGGTCGGTCTAGAATCGACCCCCGTCGATAGACCCATTGGGCTATTTCTCGTTCCGGCCAGTGCTCCACAACTGGTGTGACAAAGGCCGTGGTATGTACTATCCTGTCTGTGGGATGGTGCATATAAAAGATCCCTTGCTGCTAATCAAAAAGAGCAGCCCATGAAGTGGCGACAGCGGGTTTCCTCTCTCAATATCTGTGTGGTCCTTATCCATAGGTCTGACGTCATATAACCTTAACTAAAATGTGTTGAGTGCGTCGTTAAATAAATCATTTCCTTCCTTCCTTCCATCAGTGGGCCCATTGGACTATATTTCGTTCCGGCCAGTGCTGCACAACTGGTGTAACAAAGGCCGTGATATGTACTATCTTGTCTGTGAGATATAAAGGATCTTTTCCACCAATAGAGAAGCGCCCATGGCCTGGTGGCAGCGGACTTCCGTCCATATGTCCTACGCCGCATAAAGTTTGTTTTGTTTAATGACACCACTAGAGCACATTGATTTATTAATCATCGGCTATTGGATGTCAAACATATGGTCGTAAAGAGGAAACCCTCTACGTTTTCATTAGTAGCATGGGCTCTTTTATATGCACCGGCCCACAAGCAGGGTAGCACATACCACGGCCTTTAATATACCAGTCGTGGTGCACTGGCTGGAACAAGAACTAGTCAAATGGGCCCACCGACGGGGATCGATCCTAGACCGACCTCGCATCAGGCGTGCCCTACGCCACATAACCGTAATTAAATGTGTTGTGCATTGTTAAATAAAACATTTCTTCCTTGCTTTTTATAGAACTATTCAGGCCCCCCCCCCCCCCCCCCCCCCCCCCCACCCAACCAGTGCTCCACGGCTGGCTCCTGCTGATAGTCAACAGGGGACTATCTAATGGTAAATTGTTTTTGTCAAAATTACCAAATGTTTGACATCCAGTAGCCAATGATTAATAAAGCATTTCATTTCAACTTATTTCGTGCTTATATCCAATTAAGGTTCAAGCACGCTGTCCTGGGCACACACATCAGCTATCTGGGCTGTCTGTCCAGGACAGTAGGTTAGTGGTTAGTGAGAGAGAAGACGGTGATGTGGTCTCAGACCTACCCAATGAGTCGTTGAAATCGTTCTGGGTGGGAGCCGGTACCGGGCTGCAAACCCTGTACCTACAAGCCTTATGTCTGATGGCTTAACCACGACACCACCGAGGCCACTCAATAAATCAATGTGCTCTAGTCGTGTCGTTAAACAAAACAAACTTTTTAACTTACCTGGATATTCCACCCATCCCCCAATATTATAATAAACTGGTCCGAACATGCCAACAGCCAATGAATCATTGATCCCCTTGACTATGAAAGTATCAGTAAAAAGTTAGTTTGTTTTATTTAACGACACCACTAGAGCACATTGATTAATTAATCATCGGCTATTGGATGTCAGACATTTGGCAATTCTGACACGGAGACAGGAAAGCACATACCATGCCCTTTGACCAGTTGTGGTGCACTGGTTAAAACGAGAGAAAACCAATCAGTTCAATGGATCCACCGAGGTGATTCGATCCTGCGATGCAAGCACCTCAAGCGAGCACTCAACCGATGAAAGTATCAGTGTCGTGTTTAGATATTCAGTTCTAGAATAAAGTGACATTTTGTTTATCTATGTAAGTATCAGTATCAATAATGTTCAGATATTTAGTTATAAAGTGACATTTTGTTGGTCTGTGTAAGTATCAGTGTCAATAATGTGTAGATATTTAGCTATAAAGTGACATTTTGCCTGTGTATCAGCGTTACGTCTTTTTAATTATTTAATTATAAAATAAAGTGGCATTTTGATTGTATGTTCAAGTATTTTGTTTGTATGTTCAGACATTCAGTTCTATCAAGTCTATTTAGTGCTTTAGTGAAATTGTGTTTGTCCGTGAAATAATAAAGAATAAAGTGACATTTTTGTTTGTAAAAGTATTGGTGCTAAGTGTATTTAGAATGTCAGTTTTTAAAGCAATCTAATTAAAATTAGCTCCACTATTACATGTGGATCTAACAGCAGCCAGTTGGAGCTCATGTCCACCAATCAAAACCTTACTTGCAGAATCATGCCAGTGATTTGAAAATAATTTGAAAACATTCCGAATTATCCTGAGGGTATACGATATGTTTCATGTGAATTACGAATGCCTTAAAACATGTTTTATTTTATAAAATAAATAATTTGTAATGTAAAACTGAAGACTGATTTAGTTATAATTAATTAACCCTATTATTAAAGCCCTTCAGATCCTGAACCTCGTCTTTCTTATTTATATTAATACATATTTACTATATTCATATTTGAGGGTGAAGGTAGTCAATCTGCTTTCTCTGTAGCATACGATAAAAAATCCCCCCCCCCCCCCCCCTACAAATAAATAAATAATTTTTAATGTGAAATTGAAGACTGATAACCCATCCCGTACGTATTGGTATGGTTCGCTGTACTGCGGCCACTAAAATAGACTCGCCCGACATTTTTAGAATTTGTATGCTCCCAAATAACGTTATAAAAGACGAAGTGTGATTGGTCAATATTTAAATTATTATTTACAGACGAAATGTTACCTGGACATTGGAGACTACGCAGTGTTGTTAGCAATCTGATTAAAATTAGTTCTACTGGTCTAAATAAGGCATTCGTAATTCACATGAAACATATCGTATACCCTCAGGATAATTCGGAATGTTTTCAAATTATTTTCAAATCACTGGCATGATTCTGCAAGTAAGGTTTTGATTGGTGGACATGGGCTCCAACTGGCTGCTGTTAGATCCACATATAGTGGAGCTAATTTTAATTAGATTGTTTTTAAAGTGACATTTTGTTTGTGAAAGTATTAGTGTTAAGTGTATTTAGAATGTCAGTTTTTAAGTGACATTTTTGTTTGTGAAAGTATTAGTGTTAAGTGTATTTACAATGTCAGTTTTTAAAGTGACATTTTGTAAGTCTACGAATATTACATTGTCAACTTCGTCTTGGTATTAGTAATTTAAATGGCCATAAGTTTTCACGTTTTATATCAGACGAACCAACCTGTGGCTGTGGGCATTATATTGAAGATTCTGAGCATTATATTGAAGATTCTGAGCATTATATTGAAGATTCTGAGCATTATATTGAAGATTCTGAGCATTATATTGAAGATTCTGAGCATTATATTCGGTATTGCCCCCTATACACTGAACTTCGGAACAAAATCATGTTTCAGTATATAAATCTTGATTCCACAACAATCTTTTTTTACTTATTAAATAATACGGTGTTTTCATTTTATCATTACTTGATTGTTGCATCTGTATATTCTTATGATGTAATGGAGAGGTGTTACAGGGGGCGTAGCGTGATCTGGACCTGAAAGGGGGGGGGGGGGGGGTCGAATATGAACCAAGTGGACCTTTTTCTATTTTGTTTTTGCACCACCAGAAACTCTATATGTATACACCTGTATGTTTTAGTTCTAAAAGCGGACCATTTGCTTAATTCAGGCATGACCTGTTGACCGATCCATGACCATTACAATTTAGTAATAAATATGTTTAAAACAAGTCTACGAATGTAACAGTTTGTTTGTTTTGTTTAACGACACTGCTGGAGCACATTGATTAATTAATCATCGGCTATTGGATGTCAAACATTTGGTCATTTGACATATATCTCAGAGGAAACCCGCTACAATTGTCAGTATCAAAAGATCTTTTATATGCACAACCCCACAGACAGGGTAGCACATACCACAGCCTTTCAAAGGAAACCTGCTACATTTTTTTCCAAATGCAGCAAGGGATATTTTATATGCACTATCCCACATACAGGATAGCACATACCACGATCTTTGATATACAAGTCTTGGTGCACTGGTTGAGAAATAGCCCGATGGGCCCACCGACGTGGATCAATACCAAACCGACAGCTCATCAAGCGAGTGTTTTACCACTGGGCTACTTCCCGCTCCCAGAAATGTACCGGTGTCAAGTATTTTTACAGACGTGGTTCGAGAATAAATTAACATGTTGTTTACCTGTGCAAGTCAGGGAACCTTTTGTTCAGTATCGCTATGCAAAATATATTTTTCTGCATAAAATATTAGTGGTTGTATATTAAACAAGTTTTTGATCGTTCTAATATTTGTACTAGGTTAAATTTTATTTTATTTTCAAAAAAAAGAAGAAATTTTTTCGTACGTACGAAATTATTTGAAGACAAAATCCAGTTTGGGCTTCTTACTAATATTAAGACGACCAGAAACACATTGAATATACAGACACTGATATTCTAAACAAGAAAATTATTTAATCTATGTAAGTTTAATCGTAGAAATAGTTTATTAGTCGGAAACATCTTACAATGCAGCAAACTCAGGAATGTCCCTCTAAAGTGAATCAGATTGATTTGATTTGATTTCAACTTATTTTCGTGCTTATATCCAATTAAGGTTCAAGCACGCTGTCCTGGGCACACACCTCAGCTATCTGGCTTCCTGTCCAGGACAGTGGGTTAGTTGTTAGTTTGTTAGTGGTTAGTGAGAGAGAAGAGGGTGTAGTGGCCTTACACCTACCCATTGAGCCCTTAAGAACTCGCTCTGGGTTGGAGCCGGTACCGGACTGCGAACCCTGTACCTACCAGCCTGTAGTCCGATGGCTTAACCACTGCGCCACCGAGGCCGGTAGTGAATCAGAAAACACGGGTTCAAACTAATAATTTCTGAGATGACGAGTAGCGCCTATGACTACCCTAGTTCCGCACAAAATTTGAGTACTTTTTTTTTTACAGGTACCCCATACATATTTCAAGCACAAGGCTACTTGATACAGTGGTACAAGATGAAATAAAATTGCATACATTTTTTTTTTCCCGGATGAAACTTTTTTTTTTTTTACAACCAACACACTCACATTTATCACCAATCACAGGACTTGTGGTGCTCACTTCTCTATAAAAAGTTCACTGCACCTCAAACTTTGACCCAGCCGGAAGTTATTTGGTTTAGTACTGCCTCTAGGTTCATATTCGGTCACCCCCATCCTCGGTACACACTACGCTACGCCTCTTGATATAACTAATAGCCATTGGAGGTAGTATGTCAAAGATATGCTATAATGATGATTAAAAAATTTTTTTTTTTTTTTTTTTTTTTTTGGTGGGTGGGGTGTGGGTGGATCTTGAGAGTGTGTCAAACGCATTAACTTTTGATGTCTCTCTGTTATGCGTAAAGAAAAAGACACGGACGTTCGGGTCCTGGGCCCCGTTTCACAAAGCGATCTTAGCCCTAAGATTACCGTAAGCGCATAGCTACCCTACGGTATGCACTTAAGTTGATCTTGGGGCTAAGATCGCTTCGTGGAAGGGGGCCCTGGTCTGCGGTTATAGGTGTATGATTAGTACCAGTCGATGGAACACCGATGCTCTCAGTGCGACGGGTGCGAACACACCTCACCCCCCCCCCCCCCCCAGCTCCGCGAGAATTAGAGTTCCACCGGAAAATGTATAATGTATTTTAACGTTTACCCTAACAGATGGCTGTATTAAATACTAGTTTATTCGAAACCATTATTGGAAGCCCTCTGATATTATTTGGCTCGTCTCTGTAGAAGCTCAAATATTAATTTCAGCGTTCGGAAAATTCCGTACATATTTTTTTGCCTAAAATGGTACATGTTATTACAAGACGTCCTTATGGGTATGACCGGCCTCGGTGGCGTCATGGCAGGCCATCGGTCTACAGGCTGGTAGGTACTGGGTTCGGATCCCAGTCGAGGCATGGGATTTTTAATCCAGATACCGACTCCAAACCCTGAGTGAGTGCTCCGCAAGGCTCAATGGGTAGGTGTAAACCACTTGCACCGACCAGTGATCCATAACTGGTTCAACAAAGGCCATGGTTTGTACTATCCTGCCTGTGGGAAGCGCAAATAAAAGATCCCTTGCTGCTAATCGGAAGAGTAGCCCATGTAGTGGCGACAGCGGGTTTCCTCTTAGAATCTGTGTGGTCCTTAACCATATGTCTGATGCCATATAACCGTAAATAAAATGTGTTGAGTGCATCGTTAAATAAAACATTTCTTTCTTTCCTTATGGGTATATTCAATTGAGAACCAGTCTATCATGTAAGTAACTGTGGAGCGCTTTTGTCGACTCAAACTACGACTATCATGGGACGACCTGAGCCAAGAGCTGCCAAACCATGGACGCTTTTCTTACGAAAAAGAAACGAGGTATAATGTAACTGGTCAATACAATAAATACGTTTACGAAATATCTTGATCAACTACGATCACCCGAAAAATAATAAAATGCGCGTGCTGTAACCTCACCGTGGTGCAGGGGTGTAACATTCTCTTTGAGAATGGCCAATACAGCACAAATTGAAATTTTGAGTAAACGTCAGTATCTATCTGTGATATTTGTATTTTTGCACAATTCTTTACACTTTTTATTTAAATCTTGAATTTTTATATTGATGTTGATCATCACCTTATTTGTTTGCATTACCATATTTTGACAGCCAGTAGCCGATGTATGTTTCGTGCTGGGGTGTCGTTAAACATTCATTCATTCATTCATTCATTCTTTGTTGCGTTCAGCGAATTGCTTTTTATGTTGCATGTTGTTTAGATTGATTGATTGATTTCAACTTATCTTCGTGCTTATATCCAATTAAGGTTCAAGCACGCTGTCCTGGGCACACACCTCAGCTATCTGGGCTGCCTGTCCAGGACAGTGGGTTAGTTGTTAGTTGTTAGTTGTTAGTTTGTTAGTGGTTAGTGAGAGAGAAGAGGGTATAGTGGCCTTACACCTACCCATTGAGCCCTTAAGAACTCGCTCTGGGTTGGAGCCGGTACCGGGCTGCGAACCCTGTACCTACCAGCCTGTAGTCCGATGGCTTAACCACTACGCCACCGAGGCCTTTGTTGTTTAGAGATGAATTTATTTAACAGTTGACACTATTGAATGCGTTCTCAACTCAAACCGTGTCTGGTATGTGATTGGTACCAGTAAGCCTACCGTAAATATGTTTAACATGTCATACATTTCATTCCGTCTCGAATAAAGTCAGTGGTGGAACTTTGATTGCAATACACTTCTTGAATTAACAATCAAGGGGAGCAACTGACTTAAATATTATTCACAAAAGCGATTCCGATGCCGTCAGTACAGCAAATAGAAAACGAAAGCTATGCCCAATACCAAAATTTAAACACATTGATGGGAGTGTGTGTGTGTGTGTGTGTGTGTGTGTGTGTGTGTGTGTGTGTGTGTGTGTGTGTGTTTTACCACACGAACGTTTAGTCATTCAGTTCAAACTGAATCCTTGTCTGTTAATGATAACATTAAACCCATCATACTGCCCCACATTTTTCGTGGGGGGGGGGGGGGGGGGGGGGGGGCAGGCTGAGTTTTGCCTGAATTTAGAGGGGTTTTTTTTAAAAGCTCTAATCTGGATAACATTTATTCACATTTGCATTAAGCACTACCAAACATCTATATATGGTTGTAAACGAACCACTACGCATTTTACATAGATTACAATTAACGAGTATTAAAGTACAAAATAGAAATGTATTGTTTCACAATGTAACTAGTTCTATTCACTTATATGCTGGTCTTAGAAAAAAAATATGCGTCTCGCCCCTTGCTTAAGCCAAATATGTCAATGATCGTATCCATATTTTGAGCGATGGTTATATTGGAGTACAATCGCTCTATGTTATGAGTGCGACACTGCTCATTCGTACCTGGCTCATATAGTCGAGCACAGGTAGGTTTTCACAACGTGTCACACATTTAATGTAGTCAAAGTTTACTGCTGCTCTTGAAGTCTTATAAAAAAATGTACGCGCTACGACCGCAAAATACCTGAAATAAAATATGAAAAACCCATGACAAATAGCTCCAGAATGCACCTCCGAGCATCTACATTAAAAAAAAAAAACATTCCGGGTAAGCATGCCCCCGAATTCCCTAGACCTCTCGCGCCCTTCAGTCGCTGGATTCGGGTGCATTTGGCACCCATGATACAAATTTAGTTCCACCCAGTATCTCAACGCACCCCACCCCCCGCAAAAATGGCTGGCTACGGGCCTGTGTCATTGGTTCTTTGCTAGATTTGGTTATTATTATTTTATTATTGTTATATTTATTATTATTATTATTATTATTATTATTATTGTATTTATTATTATTATTATTAGCATGATAATGAAAACGAAACCTGTTTGGCAAAACAATAACAAACAAAAAACCCCAACAACAACAAAACAAAAAACCCCACACACTTGATTCGTTTTATTTTTTAAGGGGTGATTTTGGATTTGGCGGAATTATGAGTACGTTTGTATTACATTATGGATATATTTTTAGTGTTGATTCCGGTGTATATAAACAGCAGCTGGTTGGATTGGGGTTTTTTACTTCTTGTTCCACCAGTGCTCCACAACTGATCAAAGGCTGTGGCATGTGCTTTCCTGTCTGTGGGGAAAATGCATATAAAATATCCCTTTTCTGCTAGTGGAAACATGTAGCGGGTTTCCTCTGGTGACTAGTGTCAAAATTACCAAATATTTGACATCCAATAGCCGATGATTAATTAATCGATTTCCTCTAGTAGTGTCGTTAAACAAAAACAAACTTTAAAATGTAAACCACGTGCCCGCCCATCCCCATTTAAAAAAATATATATATTATAGTATAGTAGAGCACATTGATTTTTTATCATCAGCTATTGGACGTCAAACATATGGTCATTCTGACACTGTTTTTAGAGGAAACCCGCTGTCGCCACATAGGCTACTCTTTTTACGACAGGCAGCAAGGGATCTTTTATTTGCGCTTCCCACAGGCAGGATAGCACAAACCATGGCCTTTGTTGAACCAGTTATGGATCACTGGTCGGTGCAAGTGGTTTACACCTACCCATTGAGCCTTGGAGCACTTACTCAGGGTTTGGAGTCGGTATCTGGATTAAAAATCCATGCCTCGACTGGGATCCGAACCCAGTACCTACAGCCTGTAGGATTTAACACCGAGCCAGTTGGAACTCATGTCCACCAATGGAACTCATGTCCACCAATCAAAACCTTACTTGCAGAATCCTGCCAGTGATTTAAAAATAATTTGAAAACATTCCGAATTATCCTGAGGGTATACGACATGTTTCGTGTGATTTACGAATGCCTTAAAACATGTTTTATTTTATAAAATAAATAATTTGTAATGTAAAACTGAAGACTGATTTAGTTTAGTTTTTTTTTTATAAATAAATAAATAATTTTTAATGTAAAATTAAAGACTGATAAACCACCCCGTACGTATTGGTATGGTTCGCTGTACTGCGGCCACTAAAATAGACTCGCCCGATATTTTTAGAATTTATATGCTCCCAAATAACGTTATAAAAGGCGAAGTGTGATTGGTCAATATTTAAATTATTATTTACAGACGAAATGTTACCTGGACATTGGGGACTACGCAGTGTTATTAGTTTTAAATCACTGGCAGGATTCTGCAAGTAAGGTTTTAATTTTCGGCAATCTTCGGCTTTTAAGAACATCTAATAGGGTTATTAACTATTTTTAATAACTTGTTTATCATTCGTGGTATCCTTTAAGGTTGTCGATAATCTTCGTTATTTTTCACGAAAAATTGTAGGATAGGTTAACCAATCATCATTTACGATGACGTGTCATTAATTTTGACCAATGAGAGCCATTCCATGCATTAATGCACGGATTATGACCCAGTTTATTCACTTCTGATCGTTCAACCAAAGGTAAAACGTGTGCACGATTATTGTGTTTTTTTATGTGTAGCTTTTGAATGGTTTTTCTCTCTCACTCGTTCATTATTCCAAGTTGTTTTTAGACTTATTATGTGAGTACCGGCAATAGTAAGATATATATAACTTGTTTATTTCTTTAACGCAATGCCTTAAAATGGTAGTGTATTCAGGGCCGTAGCTAGGATTTTTTGTTTGGGGGGGAGGGGGGGGGTAATAGTCTAAAACTCCTTTTCTTTAAGTTTCTATAATGCTTTCTGAATGTTTTCATTGCCCCCATGCTAGCTACGGCCCAGGTATTTCCGTTAGTTGAAGAAAGTCACCGTCTCGCATTGCATTACCGTAAACCTTAGTTATTGTTAGGCATATTTTGTATTGACAGTTGAGAGGATTCTGAAATATTATCTAAGGAGATTATTTGAATTTCAGAGAGAGGAATGAAGGAAATGTTATTTTTATCTCGTAAATTTTCAAGTAATATATGTATGTGTGGGGATCTTGTGGTTTCACGAGTGGGGATGAATGTTTGGGTACGTTTTCGGTGTTTGCGATTGATCTTCGTTCTCTTAGCATACAAATGGTAATCCATATTGTTTCATGGGCGGGGAATTAAATGATGGTAGAGTTGTAGGAATTTTGAATAACTAGCATGTAATATGGACCTCTCAGGTATAATATCCGCCCTCATCCCCCCTAAAATTTGTTTATTATTTTTTATAAACGCTTTATATTAAGGAAAAAATAAAAAATGATTACACACTAAAAGGTAAGTATTTAAATACATCAAATAGAACCAAACAATTCTTTAACATTTCAAACCGATAATCCGAACGATGTTGTCATGTCGGCCATTTTAATTATCATACAAAGTAATACATTCCAAAAGATACTCAAGCACCATTAAGAAAAATATTCCAAAGTGATGGCACGCAACAGTTGACTGAAAACTTCCTCTTTGCTGTGTTCGAGATTAACAGTATCCCGATATCCCGGGGATACCAGAATTTAATTTTGGATACCAGACTTCAAGAACCCAGTATCCCACCGGGATGCCATATATATAATACTAAATTCTCAGGTGGGATACTAGATTTTGAAATGTTAGTATCCAACTGGGATACTGGCCAAAACATTTAATCTGGAACACTGCCTTGTTATATTTACTCCTCCACATGTATTCCGCAACACGAAGGCCAAAATTCCCACGTGTGTAGGCCTACTTGGAAGTTGTATCTTCACGCACCACCATCTGTTTTCAATTAAGTTGGTACATGCCTTGGTTATAGGAGGGCGGCCGCTCGGCATCACGCCCTTTAAAAAAAACCAATAAACGAAAAGAAAAAAGGGGGGGGGGGGGGGGGGGGTCGTTTGGTTACCATATTGATGTGTGTTGGTAGACTTTGTGAAAAGACATATTCCTTATTTCCTTATTTTGCCTACAAAAAGGTTTATAAATACGAAATACAAGCAATCTCGTCTTTTAATTGAACCGAAGATGATATCGGTCTGACATTCACGGACAGTTCGGTTTTGCTGAATCGATCAAAGTTTTAATATTATTTTTAATAAAGATTTCAAGATATACGAAAAACAATAAAGATGTTTGTAAAGTGGATCCCCTAATGTCGGATACATTTTTTGTTATTTCCATCTTCATCGAATTAATGGATCGCTGTGATAAAATATTATCGCCAGCTGATAAACTGCTTCGGCGAACATCCCTATAGTTTCGTTTTTGTAAAGGCGGTGTATATATTATTTGGCACTCAAGATAAATGATTTTAATGATAAACACTACCACTTCCGTTGTTTTTATAAGCGTTCATATCTCCCCAAAATGAAAAGTTTACAATATTTTATAAAGAACTGCTAAATAAACAGAATGACAGAAATGACAGAAAGTAAAAATCCGTTACAACGAATTATATCTGCAACTGAGGACAAAATATCAGACAATAGTTAGTGGAAGCAAAAGATAGAATGACCGTTCTGATCACGTGACACATTTGGCGCCAAATAAGTGAGAGTTGGGGTTTTTTTCAATCGGAGATTCCTGAATCCGTAAAAAAGAAAAATGTTTTCATTGCTGAAATACAATATATAACTTTTATTGTGTCTATTAAACATACAAATGGATACAGATATGGGACAAAATAGAGGCTGTTAAAAATACTGGTAAATTACGTTACGGTAACTGTCGTAAATGTATCGTACACGACGCGGCTTGTTTGTTTGATGTCCAGTGTGCAGACTGATCGTCGTTTTTTGTGTGTGAAAAAAGTGTGCATTTGGACGGAGATAGGTGCTGGAAAATAAAGGGGGGCGCACAAAAATAAAAGGAGGGCGGAGAACGTGAAAGGAGGGCGGCAAAATGGAATAGCAGGGCGGGCCGCCCCGCTTAAATGGAGCAGCGAGAACACATTGACAATGTTGGTCTGACGAATAAACATAATTAATATAATAAAGTGTAATAAATTGATTTTACATTATTAACTTTTATGTTATTCATGTAATTAATATAGGCACGTAGGAACTATTTGTATTTTTTTAATTTTTTTTTTACACATTAATGTTTGCCATTGTAAAAAAAAATTAATATAGAGTTTGTACCCAATCCGTCAGTGCCCCACCTCCCCAACTCGAGTTATTCCTATGGGCCTGTAATATCCATATACTATATTTACCTACAAAATTCTCCGAATGATTCAGTTTCATCGATGTAAATTTGTTGCAATTCTCCAATTCTGGAATAAGCCACCCACTGGTCTGATATAATTTTTGTTTTTGGTTTTATGTATTTAACAATTAAACTTAATGTTTGCATTTCTTTTTCCCCACTGAAATTAAGAAAAAATCTCTTGTTTCACGACAAATTCCACCAAATACCCACTGTCCGTCTACTTGGCGACCCCGGTTGTATTTTCTCTTGCCGAATTTTGCTTCATCTATTTCAACAGTACAACCTACCCCACTTATTATGTTTTTTTCCACTGATGCAGCACAAATTTCACGACAATAGTTGTAATAGTCAACAATAGTCTCAGGTGAAGTTTTTTTCTCTCATTTTATCTCTTCTTCGGGAATCGTTGTTTCTATTTGAGCAATTTCTATTGGATATTGCCTTGAAAAGCAGTACAAAATTAATAAACTTCTTCTTATGGAAAGGTTTGACGCCTCAAACCACGTACGTTTTCTTAAAGGCACCTGATTTTTACTTTTGTTTTTACAGATTTTTTTATTACACTGAAATCGATAATGTAACTAATTATGATTTTTCCGTTTAACCTATATTGTGTAATTGACATTTTCAATTGAGGCATCTCACAATTTTTGGTAGAAGTCTTAAATTTCGGCAAAACTTAATTGCTTCCTCCTTGGTTCTAACTTCATTACATAGTGTAAATAAATTGTAATGCTTCAACATAGGGGTATCAACACCATGGTCTATCGTAGCAGTAACAGGTTCTTCGTTGTTTTCTTCAATAGTGTTGAATGAACAAGATGGGGTGGGTTTGGTTTCGCTGCAAAACTTCTTTTGACCGCAGGGTATTTCAAAATCACTACTTGAAGAAACTAAATTGTCACTAGACGATTCCGGTAATGTTGTAGTACTTTTTAAAAACTTATTAGGTGGTATAGCATGATCGTCATCGTCACTGGATATATTTCGCTTCTTTCTATCATTACTCGTTTTACAAATGTGTCAGTTAATAGGGTGTGATAATAAATAAATCTTACTGGCCTTCGAGACAGATTTGATAACTGGTAACTTGTTTAATATTATCCCCTATGTACTACCTATTTCAAGCCCTGCTGGCATAACAACATTGCAGATTGTCCGATGGGGGTTATAAAAAAAAAGTAGTTTCTCTTTTTTTAACGACGTCACTAGAACACATTGATTTTTTTTCTTAATGGCTATTGGACGTCAAACATATGATCATTCTGACAGTTTTTTTTTAGAAGAAACAGGCTGTCGCCACATAGGCTACTCATTTACGACAGGCAGCAAGGGATCTTTTATTTGCGCTTCCCACAGGCAGGATATCACAAACCATGACTTGTTAAACCAGTTATGGATCACTGGTCGGTGCAAGTGGTTTACACCTACCCACTGAGCCTTGTACTACTCACTCAGGGTTTGGAGTCGATATCCGGATTAAAAATCCCATGCCTCGACTGGGATCCAAACCCAGTACCTACCAGCCTGTAGACCGATGGCCTGACCACGACGCCACCAAGGCCAGTTAAAGGGTCATCAGGTCACGGGGAACCGGAAGCATGGTTGCAATGCAGCATGATCAATAAATATTCCTTTCCTTTTACTGTCAATAACTGCACTGTTTTTTTTTCTTTTACAGCAAGCAAGTTCGTGTGCTTGTTAATTTTGATCCAGTGTCAGGAGTCGGTTGACAGACAACACATTCATGGAGCCAAAACGCGTTTTGAAACCAGTGAACACCAACAGTATGGAATCGGATGACAGACAGGAAATGAAAGTGACATGCGATTCAGCAAGTTCGCCCCCGTCAAGTCCAACCAAGTATGGATCAGAGTAGCAGTATTTTTGGAAACAATTTTGCTTTTGATCTACCAGTCCCGTTTAAAGGCATATTGTCACAGACCACTGACCTATTTAATGGTCTAACAAAGTATTACCTGAACAAAAATAATTTGATTTGTCCATAAATGTACTTTATTCAACCATCTTCATAACCACCATACTCCTTTTATTAATGCAGGGGAAAATATTTCAAAATCTTATGTAACCGGAAGTCGGTTCACGTGAGTTTTACTTAGGTAACCGATTGTTCAGTTACGTGAATACAGTTATCGTAACCTATAAGCTAGGCCTACCTAATCCTAAAACACTTGTGAACTACGGTTCTATGCTACTTGGTGGTTCGAATGTATTTAAAAAAAACTGATTTTTTCTTTCATTAGTGATATATGTTACTTTAAAGTTTAGAATGTAATAGTTCACCATATAACCGATTGGCAGTTCTCGTGATTTTGAAGTTGCGTAACCGACACGCGAACAGAACAACGGTTCTCATGAAATATTGTGCCCTGTTAATGACATTTTGTAAAAATAATTTTAATTATAGCAATGGTCCATAATTCAAAAACTAAAATTGCCGAGAGGGATGACATGGACTTCACTCCATCATAGTTTAGTTAAGTTGATGCGATAGCTAGATTTGGTTTCCAACAATTCATGTAATTTTTATTTATTATCCATTTTTAGAGAAATAAGGTTCTTAAATCCATGACAGTATGCCTTTAAACTACCGGTACGAATAAAACACAATGCATGGTTAAATACTTACCTCATTTTTAGATGTCAAATTCAATAAGAATTTGGATTTATTAATCATCGGCTGTTGGGTGTCAAACATTTGGTAATCTTTACAGATAGTCTTTAGAGAGGAAACCTGCTACAGTTTTCCATTAGTAGCAAGGATCTTTTATATGCACCATTCCACAGACAGGAAAACACATACCACAGCCTTTAATATACCAGAGCTTTGAGGTGCATTGGTTGGAACGAGAAATAGCCCAATGAGCCCACAGATGAGAATCGATCCTAACCATGTGTTTTATCTGTCAAACAGGAATCATGTTTTGACAAAAAAAACAACAAAAACAAACATGATTGCAATAGATGCCTTTAACAATTATTTTGTTTTGCTTGACTCTACCCACCATTTTGATCGGTGGCGTTGTGGTTAGGCCATCAGTCTACAGGCTGGTAGGTACTGGGTTCGGATCCCAGTCAAGGCATGGGATTTTTAATCCAGATACCGACTCCAAACCCTGAGTGAGTGCTCCGCAAGGCTCAATGGGTAGGTGTAAACCACTTGCACCGACCAGTGATCCATAACTGGTTCAACAAAGGCCATGGTTTGTGCTATCCTGCCTATGGGAAGCGCAAATAAAAGATTGCTCCTTTTTGTAAAATAGTAGCCTATGTGGCGACAGCAGGTTTCCTCTAAAAAAAAAAAGGTCAGAATGACCATATGTTTGACGTCCAATAGCCAATGATAAGATGAAAAATCAATGTGCCCTAGTGGCATCGTTAAATAAAACAAACTTTACTTTTAAAAATTATTTTGTTTTGTGTTGCTCGACTCTACCCACCAGTTTAGTAATTAGGTTTGTTGCTTTGACAAATGGAGAAAGCATTGCAGAGGATCAGATGGATTGTTTGGGTCACAGCATTTGAGAATTATTTTTTCACATTCTTATTCTGCATTTCATTACATAACAGTGTAAATTACTATTTGTAGAAATTGGTTACTGGCAGATTTTGACATTGGGAGACCCCTTGGAAAAGGCAAATTTGGCAATGTTTATACCTGGCTAGAGAGAAGAAAAGTAAATACATTGTGGCTCTGAAAGTAAGTATGTGTTTTATTCCGGTGTTACTTTAAAAAAAAAAAAAAAAACACACACAAAAAATATTATTTCGCCTTCATGTAAAATTACTGGCGTCGTGGCAGGCCATCGGTCTGCAGGCTGGTAGGTACTGGGTTCGGATCCCAGTCAAGGCATGGGATTTTTAATCCAGATACCGACTCCAAACCCTGAGTGAGTGCTCCGCAAGGCTCAATGGGTAGGTGTAGACCACTTGCACCGACCAGTGATCCATAACTGGTTCAACAAAGGCCATGGTTTGTGCTATCCTGCCTGTGGGAAGCACAAATAAAAGATCCCTTACTGCTAATCGGAAGAGTAGCCCATGTAGTTGCGACAGCGGGTTTCCTCTCAAAATCTGTGTGGTCCTTAACCATATGTCTGACGCCATATAACCGTAAATAAAATGTGTTGAGTGTGTCGTTAAATAAAACATTTCTTTCTTTCGTTTTTTTTCATGTAAAATTTTTAATCTCATTGGTTGTTTGCCGTTGGACAAATCCGTTATACCCCTGTGGGTGGAGCCAAATTCTCTTATACCCTGTCTGTAATTTCCAACAGTTTCCAGCCACCCCAGTTAATGCTAAAGCAATAATTAGATTTAAATAACATTAATAATCATTGAAGTATATTAATATCTGTTTCAGACAATTTCGTATCACAAACATTTGAAGTTAAAAACTTGTTTATCGATGGAACTATTTTTCGTCACTGGCAAGTGGTTTCATTTGCGTCTGCGTGGTACAGCTCTGTTAATAAATTGTTAACAATTATTGTCTGGTGCTATTTTGATTATTTGGCTATATGGTTTAACATGTCGACAAGATAAATTCGTTGTAAAAGCATCTCTGGGGGCATATGGCTTTTTATGTACCCTCTGTGTGCTCTTTTACCCCCTTGCCTTCGGCTCGGGGTAAAAGAACACACAGAGGGTACATAAAAAGCCGTATGCCCCTCATGATGCTTCTACAACTTGTAGCATCCCATGTCACATGCACACAATGGCGTTGGTAATGTGATGTAACATTTCTTCAAAATCTTTCACTGAATACGTCAACCAAATTGCATGTAAAACATTTGATAATGAGAGAATAAATTTGTGTATTTTAAGAATCTTCTATAATATGAGACACAACTTTTAATTTAAAAATAAAAAATTGGAATAACAATAATAATTGTTTGATAAAATTAACAGTATAAACTCGTCCGCAGTTGAACGGCTACATGGGGCGGGGCGTAGCCCACTGGTTGATGCGCGGTCGGTCTAGGATCGATCCCAGTCGGTGGGCCAGTTGGGCTATTTCTCGCTCTAGCCAGTGCACCATGACTGATACACATGTATATCAAAGGCCGTGGTATGTGCTCCTGTCTGTGGGATGGTGCATATAAAAGATACCTTGCTAGTAATGGAAAAAATGTAGCGGGTTTCATCTCTCTGACTGTCAAAATTACCATATGTTTGACATCCAATAGCCGATGATTAATAAATCAATGTGCTCTAGTGGTGTCATTAAACAAAACAAACTTTTTAAATGACTGCATAAACCGCAGTAGTTGAATTGAGGCAGCAAAATAAGTACACCGCAGAGATGGTCTATTCTAAATAAATATTTATTTTATAGTAATAAACTAATTTTTATTTAATTTTAATTGTTGGATCAATGTGGTTTGAATGGCTCAAAGGACAAAACTTGAGATTAGAAAATAACTTTAACCTAATTGCATATAGTTACTGTTATTTCTGCAGAAATTGATAAAAGATAGCTTTAGAGATTTACTAGTTTAATTATTTATATACTGTAAAAAAATAATTGTTTAAAATGCTGTGTGGATTAAATGAAAATTGTATCCATTGACTATGTCCGCATTTCACCGACGTATGTCCGCATTTCTTCTCCTCTAACCATTCTTACTTTATTATAATTTACAGTAATAAAATAGAATCTACCCAATGGCTGATTGTCATGTACAGTGACAAGAAAAACAGCCAATCAAGTTCATGTAAATTTTATGAAGGAAAGAAAGAAAGAAAGAAATGTTTTATTTAACGACACTCAACACATTTTATTTACGGTTATATGGTGTCAGACATATTGTTAAGGACCAGACTGATGTTGAGAGGAAACTCGCTGTCGCCACTTCATGGGCTACTCTTTTTGATTAGCAGC
The DNA here is from genome assembly GCF_016097555.1 of Gigantopelta aegis. Taxonomy (NCBI): domain Eukaryota; kingdom Metazoa; phylum Mollusca; class Gastropoda; order Neomphalida; family Peltospiridae; genus Gigantopelta; species Gigantopelta aegis. Next base: position 15,165,485 of record NC_054710.1, on the reverse strand, counting down.
AAGGGATCTTTTATATGCACCATCCCACAGACAGGGTAGTACATACCATGGCCTTTGACATGCCAGTCGTGGTGCACTGGCTGGAACAAGAAATAGCTCAATGGGCCCACCGACGGAGATCGATCCTAGACCGACCGCACATCGAGTGAGTGCTGTACCACTGGGCTACGTCCTGCCCCTTTTATGAAGGTGTTATCATGCAGTGGTGTTATCATGCAGTGGTGTTATCATGTAGTGGTGTTATCATGTAGTGTTCTGTTAACAAGTGACAAATACAGTGGAAGCCAATGGTGTCCGCAATTACCCTAATCTCGCTTAGGTCATGGGGGGTGGGTGTGTGTGAAAAGGTCATGAGATTTTGCCCAACCATTTGATACCAACTACGGCTTAGGAGGATGTTTCAGGGCTTTAACTCTCACTAATTTGGGCACAACGGGGACTTCAAGTCTTTTGAGAGGATGGTCGTTTTAGTTCAGTACGGTCATTAACAGCTGAAGAGTTGTCACTATTCAGAAATGCATTTCAAGTTATTTTAATTGTTTATTTTTAGGTCCTGTTCAAATCTCAACTACAGCAGACTGGAGTAGAGCACCAGCTAAGAAGAGAGATTGAGATCCAGTCACACTTAAGGTACTGCCGGTTATTCCAGTCACTTAAGGTACTGCCTGTTATTCCAGTCACACTTAAGGTACTGCCTGTTATTCTGCTGAGATTGTCACACTTAAGGTACTGTCTGTTATTCCAGTCACACTTAAGGTACTGCCTGTTATTCCAGTCACACTTAAGGTACTGCCTGTTATTCCAGTCACACTTAAGGTACTGCCTGTTATTCTGTTGAGATTGTCACACTTAAGGTACTGCCTGTTATTCCAGTTACACTTTAGGTACTGCCAGTTATTCCAGTCACACTTAAAGTACTGCCTGTTATTCGTCACACTTAAGGTACTGCCTGTTATTCCAGTCACACTTAAGGTACTGCCTGTTATTCCAGTCACACTTACGGTACTGCCTGTTATTCCAGTCACACTTAAGGTACTGCCTGTTATTCCAGTCACACTTAAGGTACTGCCTGTTATTCCAGTCACACTTAAGGTACTGCCTGTTATTCTGATGTGATTCAGTCACATTTAAGGTACTGCCTGTTATTCTGATGTGATTCAGTCACACTTAAGGCACTGCCTGTTATTCTGATGTGATTCAGTCACACTTACGGTACTGCCTGTTATTCTGATGTGAGTCGGTCACACTTAAGGCACTGCCTGTTATTCCGCTGAGATTCAGTCACACTTAAGGTACTGCCTGTTATTCTGATGTGATTCAGTCGCACGTAAGGCACTGCTTGTTATTTCAGTCACACTTAGGTACTGCCTGTTATTCTGCTGTGATTGTCACACTTAAGCAGGGATTTGGAATTTTTTTTATCAAATATACATACACAAGTACAATGAGAACAGTGATATGAATCAATAAAAAACTAAATATCAGTGTATCTGCTAATGGATTATGTAGTACCAGTAATGAGAACGGGAACTGTAAACTTTATAAATCTGTCGTAATCTATATAGTGATTTCCCTAGAAATTTGGCAAGACATGGTAGACCAAACACTTTGGGGCATTTTCTCCATTTTCGGGGCACTTGTTTTTCCTTAAAAATACACAAAAATTAATTCATATAAACATTAATGTAATTTATGTGCTTGCTTTAATAAATGAATGGTAAAAGATATAAAAGGCATATTTTATTAATTAGTAATACCTTTTTGGGTGTTTTATAAAGGCAATTTTAGAATTAATCAGTGAAAAAGGCTTGTTTAATCTCAGGACAGCATGACGCTGGTTAAGGCAAGGTGGTGCTAGACTATCAAGGTTTGTACATGCTTGAAAAGGCCTTAAATTTGAAGGGTTGCCCTAAAATGTCCCTATTTTGATGATCTAGTCCTAAAAGGCCCTAAATTTGAAGGGTTGCCCTAAAAAGTCCCCATTTTGATGATCTAGTCCTAAAAGGCCCTATATTTGACGGGCAAGTTCACAAAAGACCCTAAATTGGGCCATATAAGCCCTGAAATCGATACATTTTTCTTCTTCCGGAAACATTGAATAAATTGCCAAAAATACATCGATATCTACTTTCATTTGTTGATCTCTGTGCTCGCTCAAACGTTGGTGTGTAAACAATGCCAAAATGATACCAACGATTCATTCGTAAAACATAATCAATGTTCGGTATTGTTCTGAGTAGTCTAAACCTCCTTAAACAGTTAAGAGAATTTTCTTTAAGTTTCTATAATGCTTTCCGGATTTTTTCTGGGGGGCAACTGCCCCCCCCCCCATCCCCCCCCAGCTATGGCCCTGGCTAATATAGGTTACTTGGGCTTAGATTTTTTTAAACTACGATATAAAACAATTGCAGGCTATGGCATATGTCGTTGTGACATCTTAGTGTACGACAAGTTTATGATATCGTAGTGCTTCGATTGCTTTAGAAATCTCTAGTCAGGTCTTATTTTGTGGTCACCTTTACATGAGTTTCCAGATGCTATACTTATTTCGATGCCTACAGAACTGTTTTAGAAAAGGCAGTAAACAGTCCCTTCATTATAAATTGGGTTTCATTGCAGGCATCCTAATATTCTGCGACTTTTTGGTTACTTCCATGACAAAACCAGAGTTTACCTCATTTTGGAGTATGCGCCCCGAGGTGAGATGTACAAGGAACTACAGAGATGCACAAGATTTGATGAAAAGAGGACATCAAATGTAAGACAGTTTTGTTATTATCTGCACTATTTGGCTCTGATCGTACTTTTAACCCTTTCAGCCTTGTACATCACTGGATTAGATTATCTCAGTAGTACGTTGAACAAAAACCTAGGAGTGAAAGAGTTAATACAGTGTAACTCCTCTGAACCGGACACCCTCGGGACCAAGTAACAAGTCAGGTTTTAAGAGGTATCCGGTTTAGAGAGGTTGTTTTCTGTACAGATATTTTAAAATGTCCTGTTTTGAGGGAATGTCTGGTTTACAAAGGGTCCAGTTATGAGGGAATGTCTGGTTTACAGAGGGTCCGGTTTTGAGTGGTTTCACTGTATTTCATGTTCTATACAATCTAATTAAAATTAGCTCTACTATTACATGTGGATCTAACAGCAGCCAGTTGGAGCTCATGCCCACCAATCAAAACCTTACTTGCAGAATCATGCCAGTGATTTAAAAATAATTTGAAAACATTCCGAATTATCCTGAGGGTATACGACATGTTTCGTGTGAATTACGAATGCCTTAAAACATGTTTTATTTTATAAAATAAATAATTTGTAATGTAAAACTAAAGACTGATTTAGTTTTGTTTTTTTATAAATAAATAAATAATTTTTAATGTAAAATTGAAGACTGATAACCCACCCCGTACATATTGGTATGGTTCGCTGTACTGCGGCCACTAAAATAGACTCGCCCGATATTTTTAGAATATGTATGCTCCCAAATAACGTTATAAAAGGTGAAGTGTGATTGGTCAATATTTAAATTATTATTTACAGATGAAATGTTACCTGGACATTGGGGACTACGCAGTGTTGTTAGTTTTAAATCAGGATTCTGCAAGTAAGGTTTTGATTGGTGGACATGAGCTCCAACTGGCTGGTGTTAGATCCATATGTAATAGTGGAGCTAATTTTAATTAGATTGTGTTCTATAGTGTGTATCATGTTCGACTTAATTTTTATTTCTAATATATACCTATACTGATATCGATGGGTATTTTTGGTATACTCAACCTTAAATGCATGCCCGAGTCTCAACTCGCCTGATAATTTCATCTAAATAAAATTAAAATTCCACACACAAGGCTCTCATCTGATTTATACCCAACACATACTAGTATTTTCCCTAGCTTGTTTTAGCATGGCGCAGCACCAGGCCTCAATAGTCTAGCACCATCTTGCCTTAACCTGTGCCATGCTGCACTGAGATTAAAAAAGCCTTTTTCAAGAATTAATTTTAAAATTGCCTTGATGAAACACTTAAAAAATGTATTATTAATTAATAAAAATGTTATATATACTACTCAAAAGAATTTAAGGGTCAGACGATGTTTTCGACATTATTTTCTGAATGTCAATTATATTAGCTAGACCATAATGTCACGCATGGTATTGTTCCATTTTGACGAAAGTGGGTCTAAGCAACCCATAAATGAATTAAAATCCACTGTCATTGACACTGTCGACTAGTTCTAATGGCGAAAACATACTTACATTTGCACGTAAATTAGGGCGAAAGCGAAAGGTCTGCTAAGTGCCCATAACTTGCTTTTTCACAAAGCGCTTCATTTGCACGCTTTGCACGTGTATTCCATGTTCCCAATGCTGAATTTCCGTATAATTGGAGCTTGCGTTCGTGTACGGTGCACACTCCAAATTCGACAATGGTACGACTTCAACTATCGAAGATCGAGGAAGGGCTATTGCTTGGCTTCAGGATGGCAATACGCAAAGAAATGTTGCTCTGAGACTTGGTGTCAGTCAGTGTCGTTGGCCGACTGTGGCAACTGTACCAAGCAACAAATTCTGTTCGAAATCGTCCACATTCGGGAAGACCCCGAAGCACTACAAATAGAGAGGACCACTACATCACCAATATGGCTCTACGTCAACGCACAACCACTGCACGCCGATTACGTGACAATCTGCGGACTGCGACTGGAACTCGAGTGTGATCAAACCATACGCAATCGTTTGAGAGCCAATAATCTACGCTGCCGTCGCCAGGCTGTTCGACCACCACTCCTACCACGTCACAGAACGGCCAGACGTCACTGGTGCACGCTTCATCTGCGGTGGCAACGTGTTCAGTGGGGTCGAGTGATGTTCACTGATGAGTCCAGGTTTAGTCTCCAGTTCAACGACGGTCGGGTTCGTGTCTACAGATGTCCTGGGGAGCGCTTCGCTGATGTTAACGTTAGACAACGTCACCGGTTCGGTGGTGGCAGCGTCATGGTGTGGGGCGGCATCTCTATCCACCACAGGACCCCCCTCTATGTGGTGGATGGCAATCTGAATGGAATCCGCTATCTGAATGAGATTATCCGGCCGTTGTTTTTCCCAGGCCTTCAGCAGATTGGCGGCGGGGCAGTTCTGCAGGATGACAATGCCAGACCCCACCGCGCCAGGGTGGTAACGGACTTTCTCAGACAACAAGGTATCGCCAGGATGGATTGGCCAGCATATTCGCCTGACTTGGCCCCAATAGAGAACGCCTGGGACGAATTAGGCAGAGTTCGGGATAACCATGCCCCTCCGGCCAACCTTCATGATCTGGGTCAACTTCTTATGGCAGAGTGGCAGGACATTCCCCAAGAGTTCTTCAGACATCTGATCAACAGCATGAGGCAACGATGTGTCGAGAGTATTCGCGCCAGGGGTGGATTCACACACTATTAAACGAATGTTCTAATGTGTAAAATCCATGTTTGACAACCTTCAACTTTGACAGCATGTCATGTGACTTTCTTGTATACAGTGACGTTTATTTGTGGGTTTTTGTAAATATGGAACAATAAATAAAAAATTTGGTGTAGTTTACATCATCAATCTAATACACTCTGAAACTTATTTGGTTATAAATTTTTGACCCTTAAATTCTTTTGAGTAGTATATTTTGCCATTCATTTATTAAAGCAAAAACATTAATTACATTTATGTTTATTTCAATTTTGTTTTTTGTCTTTAATGCAAAAAAAGTGCCCTGAAAATGGTGAAAATGCCCCCAAAGTGTTTTGTCTACCATGCCTTGCCAAATTTCTAGGAAAAACACTACATACTGTGTTTGTAAGATATATTGTTACTGATTTACTAAATGGCGGAAAACATTTTTCAGTTCTGAAATTTTTGTAGTTTGAAAATTGCCCAGTACAATAAATCGGTATTGGCATGATACCAAACGCAGGCCTTCAAATATCACGGAAATGATTGTTTCCGGTACCGTGTCGGTAAAATCAAATTTAGTTTCCCATGATTATTCAGACCTTGAAATTTACGGCGGCATTCGGCAATGCTGTTGCAAAACCTATCGCAAGTGGATGAAAAGTCTGGAGGCATTTTTCTCTGAACTCTGTCCAATTACAGATGCCAGAAAAAAAAGTATTTATAATTTTGACAGCATTAATCTTTCCTTTAAAATTGCTGCCATAGTGCCGTTGCAAAATTGATTTGCGACAGCATTTAACTGCCTTGGTAAACTTGTTCGAATTTCAAGGGCTGATTATTATATCGAGTACGACTATTCAGCGGAACCTAAAAACAGTTTCCAGTGGGTTCCCATTATCACAAGGCACGGAACCGAAAAAGTGATTCCTATGAAATTTGAAATCCTGTGACCTGCAAATGGTATATACAGTATACCACCTAGCTCTTCACACGAGGGTAATAACCTACCCCACTCTCTCCATCTTTCTCTCTATCTTTCTCTCTCTCTTTCTCTCTCTCTCTCTCTCATCTCACATTCTCACTCACTCTCTCTCTCTCTCTCTCTCTCTCTCTCTCTCTCTCTCTCTCTCTCTCTCTCTCTCTCTCTCAAAGGGAGATAATTTAATCATGCACTTTTACAAAAAAGTAAATACGATTTCTATATTTTCACTGTGACTGAAATACAGTAAAAATATGACTTTTCACAGAATATCACTTTGATGGTTTCTGTAGATCTATATATTTCGTAGCTATCTATATAATATATATTATGTTATGTATGTATATTTTCTCATTACAGTACATCCATCAACTGGCGAATGCGTTAATGTATTGTCACAGTCGTCGTGTCATTCACAGAGACATTAAACCTGAAAACTTACTGCTTGGATTGAAAGGCGATCTTAAGATTGCCGACTTTGGCTGGTCTGTTCATGCCCCTTCATCAAGGTGTGTGTACATCATTATATGTATGCAGGGCTCGGACATGCGAATTTGTTACCTACGGCAATTATGAAATGTATTTAAAATAGGCAATTTTGAGCCCTATGACCAAATTAAACCATTACGTTTGGCAACAAATACAAAAATCAAAAACCAGTCCCTTCAACTGACGGCAATAATTGTTATCCCAGGTTTGAAAATCAACGTGAAAACAATGGTCGCCAGCAGGGCCAGTTGAAAATAATCGGGGTTCGCATACATCCTGGAAAACCATGGAAAGTGCTTAAATTTTATTTTCATCCTGGAAAGTGCTTAAAACTCCTGGAAAAAATAAATTAACCCCTGCAAAGTCCTGGAATTTTATATATATATATTTTTTAATTTAATAATAATTTGAAAAATATATTTATAAACTATCGCGTTTGAAGTCTTCATGCAACAGTAATTATAAGAGGTTGACTGCTAAAATGTATACACAGTAAGGCGTGGACATAAATGAACACAACTTGTGATTGGTTGAATAAATTATGTGATTGTCAGCAGTCTTGTTTCTGATGTTTGTGAGTTGGAAACCGTCAAAGATAAATAATTTAGTATATATACTGTAACTAGTGCCTTCCAACAAAACAAATACTCCCAAGGCTTATGTCTGCTATGCTTCTGTGCAGTGAGACTCGTGCAAAAGTTGAGAACTTGTAGTTGACACATACGCCTATTCTGTTGATCTCCATTGAAGTCTTAGATGACTCGGTACATAGCAAAACGGTATCCACATGCCGAGACATGTCACCAAATTTGGCAGTTTTGAATTTTAAAAACTAATTTTGATGGGGTTTTTTTCCCCATTATTTTATCTCAAGTCTAAACGTAATCTGAATATGAATGAGAATTGTATGTGGCAATACATTTTTCCTCTTGTTCTCTTAAACCAAGTCTTGCAGTCACCATGTTTGACCCCCCACCCACCCTAATGATCACCAATTAAAACAATGTGCTGTAATGTTATAAAACAAACACCAGGACTTAATTATGGTATCCCCACTCCCATGGCTAGTGATATTCGATGTTGGGCTAGTAAATAACTACTATTGTTATGCCCGACAGCTAGTGAAATTTTTCTGGGGTTAAAAGTTGCATTCAAGTGTATTTTGTAAATATGAATATCCTGCCCTCACCCCAACCCCCCAATTAGGGTCTCCACGAGTACTCGGGTACTCAGGCTCGGGCCGAGTCTATCAAGACTCGATTCCGTTCACAGGACTCGAGTACCTGTAAAAGGTGGAATACAGTGATCAACTATAATACAATGGACAATGTAGGACAATAATTTTAGCAGTAGATAATCAACGATATAAGTTGCACAATAATTATATGACCTTTTTAAACTGGCCATCCATCCATCACTGAACACATCAACCGGTTTCTAAATGCAATACAATTGCATGATTTGGCATCTATGTTCAGTGCTGGAATTAAGATGCATAATGCTATTTAACTTTATTCCTTAATCTCATCATCATCTAGTGTAAGTGTCGGGTCCGGGTCGAGTTTGACCCTCAAGTACTCGAGTCCAATATTCTGGATTCGTGGAGGCCCTACCCCCAATGTTAGTGTTTTAAGCTCTATCTCCCTCTTTAGGTGACATGTCTGATTACTATTATTTAGTAAAATTGAATTAACTTAAAGTAGGGCTAGTGAATTTTTAATCATGGCTAGTAAATTTTTTAAAAATAACTGATCCCATGGCTAGTGGATTTTATTAAAACACCAATCTTGTATTTTTTTAAAGACGTACCACATTGTGTGGGACATTGGACTACCTGCCTCCAGAGATGGTAGAGGGAAAGACGCACGATCAAAACGTCGACCTGTGGAGTTTGGGCATCTTGTGTTACGAGTTCCTGGTGGGGAAGCCGCCATTTGAGTCCGAGGGACACTCGGAGACTTACAGGCGCATCACTAAAGTGGACTTGTCTTTTCCGAGTCATGTGTGTGAAGCAGCCCAAGATCTGATATCAAAGGTAGTGTTTTCCTGAGCTTGTTTTAGCATGGTGCAGCACCATGCCTCAGTAGTCTAGTACCGTCTTGTTTTAATCAGCACTATGCTGCCCTGAGATTAAACAAGCCTTTTTTTAGTAATTAATTATAAAATTGCCTTTATAAAACACCAAAAAAGGTATTAATTAATAAAATATGCCTTTTATATCTTTTGCCATTCATTTATTAAAGCAAGGACATAAATTACATTAATGTTTATTTCAATTAATTTTTGTGTATTTTTAATGAAAAACAAGTGCCCCGAAAATTGTGAAAATGCCCCAAAGTGTTTGGTCTACCATGCTTTGCCAAATTTCTAGGGAAATCACTAAAAGGATAATCTATATCTTTAATGTTGTAAAACACTGTTTCTTTATTTTGAGGTGAAGGTTTTTTTTTTTTATATGCATATCTTTGATGGGTCATAAGTTGCGGGACGTAGCCCAGTGGTAAAGCGTTCACTTGATGCGCGGTCGGTCTGGGATCGATCCCCATTGGTGGGCCCATTGGGCTATTTCTCGCTCCAGCCAGTGCACCACGACTGGTGTATCAAAGGCTGTGGTATGTGTTATCCTGTCTGTGGAATGCTGCATATAAAAAATCCCTTGCTGCTAATCGAAAAAAGTAGCTCATGAAGTGGCAACAGCGGGTTTCCTCTCAAAATCTGTGTGGTCCTTAACCATATGTCCGATGCCATATAACCGTAAATAAAATGTGTTGAGAGTGTTAAATAAAACATTTCCTTCGTTCCTTTGATGGGTCATATTATAGTATGGTGTCGTCTATCCATCTGTACCTTTTCATGTCCAGGTAGTAAAACACTCGTCTGCTGTGCGGTCAGTTGGTATAGGATCGCAGACCTTGTCTTTTAAGGTGGATGGGTGAAAGTTTTCCGGCATATGCCGGATTTTCCGTGTCTCAGCAAAACTGACTCAATGTGATCAACATTCAACGGAAAAAAAACCTAATTGCAGTCCCCGTCAAACGAGATCGAGAAAACAAATAAGATCAGGACCTGTGTACGTTATTGTCATTCGTTTAAAACGATACTTTTGATTGGCTTGCTCGATTTAGCCACCCAATGAATTGGCGTGTCTTTAATTGTTTTAGTATCACTTGAAAAAAATGTGCGATACAAGATCGTTTGACAAGAAAACAAAAAAGTTTTGAAAATGAAGTTTTTGCCTGCGAGCTGTAACAAGTGAAGGTGGGAATGGTTGACAAATGTGGTGATAGCGGAGGAAATTGGCTTCAAAACACCAATATTGCAGGGATTGCGTTTTGAGTTTTTTCATTCATAATCATTTATATTTTTTAAATCGATGCATTAAGTGTATTCGACTCCAAAACTGCCAGCTTTTACTACAACGCGAGCTTCACAATCGACTTGAGTTACTGTCAAATCATGACAAATACAAATTTGTACTTTGACAATGACCATGACTGGCCGCTTATTTCAATTTTTGGCATTAAGACCAGTGCTCTTGGACAAAGCAAAAATGTATTATCCTTTTATAATGTAAGCTTTTTGTCCATATTAGTGCTGTTGATTTTTGTAGTTTATTTATTGCCATTTTAGAGCAGTGCCCGTGTTAGCAATTCGTTTTCTGTATTTTAGTTACTGCGTCACGATCCCAAGAAACGTCTCCCTCTGTCACAGGTGCTTGAGCATCCATGGATCCAGCAGCACATTTCTGCATCACAGCGTCAACCAACCAACAGCAGTGGACACAGTGATGTTTAACACAGACCAGTTGACCTAGCATTCCTCCTCCCCCTCACCGACCAGGAGTGTGAGACTGATGACGACAAAGACGTTGTGATAATACACAGTCAAGTAGAGGGAGACATGAGCCATATTTGTATTGGATATTTATTTATATATGGAGTGGGGGGGAGGGGTGTCTGAACATTTTTGTCCTCACCCCTGGTCCCTATTAGGATAACCAAAAATGCACTGGATATACACACTTGTTTAATGTATTTAATATGTAATTTTAGTTGTGGTACTAGTGGTCTGAAACATCTTAAATGGCAGACGGTCCCTACTACTGGTCTGAAACATCTTAAATGGCAGACAGTCCCTACAGTCCCTACTAGTGGTCTGAAACATCTTAAATGGCAGACGGTCCCTACTACTGGTCTGAAACATCTTAAATGGCAGACAGTCCCTACAGTCCCTACTAGTGGTCTGAAACATCTTAAATGGCAGACGGTCCCTACTAGTGGTCTGAAACATCTTAAATGGCACAGTCCCTACAGTCCCTACTAGTGGTCTGAAACATCTTAAATGGCAGACAGTCCCTACTAGTGGTCTGATACATCTTAAATGGCAGACGGTCCCTACTAGTGGTCTGATACATCTTAAATGGCAGACAGTCCCTACTAGTGGTCTGAAACATCTTAAATGGCAGACGGTCCCTACTAGTGGTCTGAAACATCTTAAATGGCAGACGGTCCCTACTAGTGGTCTGAAACATCTTAAATGGCAGACGGTCCCTACTAGTGGTCTGAAACATCTTAAATGGCAGACGGTCCCTACTAGTGGTCTGAAACATCTTAAATGGCAGACGGTCCCTACTAGTGGTCTGAAACATCTTAAATGGCAGACGGTCCCTACTAGTGGTCTGAAACATCTTAAATGGCAGACAGTCCCTACTAGTGGTCTGAAACATCTTAAATGGCAGACAGTCCCTACTAGTGGTCTGAAACATCTTAAATGGCAGACAGTCCCTACTAGTGGTCTGAAACATCTTAAATGGCAGACAGTCCCTTTAGTACATTTTCTCATGTGACTAATCACTAGTTTGGGTGGAACCATCCAAGTTTGACAAATTTATCCATTTGTGTAACAACCATTCTGGTTATAATGTTTCAAGTCCTAATAAATATACCATTTGTTTTGTCTTCATGTAGTATAGTATTTTTTCATCATCACAATTCTCACACAGCATTTTTATTGCACCATTAAACCAGTTTTCTCCCACGAAATGATCTTTTGGAATATTTTTTTTTAACAGTACACAGTCACTTGTATAGCTTTAATGTTGTGCACCGGTACACTAGTATGTATCCGAAAATTATGATTATGCCATTCAACTTGGAAGACGTTCTTTGCTTTATGCCCAGGGCAGATTTTTGTATCCTGGCAGTGTGTGTGGTCACTGGTGAAAAAAACACATAAGATACTCTGTAACTAATAGCTTTGCATGATAATTTGCATTTTTGTATGTTGGTATTTGGTATTTTCTGTAAATTAATATCTTGCACAGTTCGATTAGTATGAATAAATTCATGGAATGTTTCACTGGTTTGTTTGTGATTGGCGTGGTGAAATGTAAACCCAAATATTTAGTGCAGGTGTGCATGTTTTAATGCTGAACAATAATCTTATTCAACTTACTGTGCTAGCACAACAAAAATGCTATTCAACCTGAGTCATACCTACACTGCAGAATTCTCTCCCTTGCCGGATATGAGCAATGCTATCCTTGCACGGGCTACCTGTAACTTCATTCTCAATTCTGCAGTCCACCTGTTAACACCTGTTAAGCTTTGGCAAAAAGTTTTCTTTACTTGTAATTTTGTGTTTGTTTTTCGGTTGAACTTGACATACGGTTGGTAGTTGGGAATTCTGTGTTGAATTTACCATGTCCGACGCGAGTTCGTTGACAGCTAGTGCACGGAAAGTTTGTGCGCGAGATGGCTGTCCATTTCCTTTACAACGTAAAGACACACGCGTGTTGTGTCCAGACTGTCGGTCTTGTTCTCAAGACCGTCGGTGTGAAATCTGTGCCACGTGGTCTCCTGACCAGTGGGTTCGGTTCGGTTCGCAGACTCAGGTTTCGGGTACCAGCAAAATCTTGTCGTCTGCTTCGGCAGTAGTCGGCAAGTCGGACTTAGTGGGTAGGTCCCATAAGTCTGTAGACACTTCAAAAAGTGTCCGGAAAGGGGGGAAACACGAGGGTGTTTCTTCGTCGGTCCGTGTTACGAGTACAGTTACCGATACTTTGGGAGCGCCCCCCCCCCTGGGCTCCTATTGTGACCGTGGTAAGTGAGCCATCTTCGTTAGTGACGGCGCCTTCTTCTGTTTGTGTGGGTTCGTCGCGGGCGTTGCCATCGTCGTTACGGTTACCTTTACAAACAGAAGGGGGGCAGGGTGGAGTCGTCGCGGCACCGGTTTTGACGACTTCATCGGTTACCGAGCACATGCACTCCGTTGTGCATAGGTCCACTGCTTCGTCCGCAGAGCAGGTGGCCCCGACTTTGCCTTCGATTGCTGACAGTCGCTTCGGCACCTCAGCATTCTCAAGGCCCGAGGAGAGTTCTGCCAGTTTGCTTCGAACTGAGCCAGTTGTTCCGATGCCGGGACCCGTCTCTGGCATCCCGACCGATGTTTACCGTTGGGTGGAGGACTCATCCCGTTTGGGTCCTCCGTTTGCATATGTTTACCCAAGGGTCCGGTGACTTCGGTAGCAACGGACATCTCCTCAGTTTGCACCGTCTTTGATCCCTACCTCTTCGACTTTACTCGATAGAGGACGAGGTTCGCGCAGATTACCCCTCGGCTGGGGGTACTCTGTGGCCGCATACTCCGACCGTTCCGCACTTGGCGCAGGAACGACCGTTAGGCTTTCAGGAAACGTTGTTTCGGACTTTTGTGGAATTTTTGAACACTTCGCCTCAGTTGGGATCATTGCTTTCGCAGACAGGACCGTCGGGCGCGGCTCCCATTCCTCCATCCCCTGGTTTTCCGCCAAAACCAGCAGAAACTGCATCTCGACAGCAGTTTGACGATGCAGTTAGGGATTGTCGTTCGGTTCCTATTGTTTCCGTCTCGGGAGACGCTGCCCCAGGGGCGTCTCGATTAGGGGGAGGAGTTCATGAAGATCTTCGGGATCCAATGGACAGTGACCTGGCTTCAGAGGAAGCGTCGGTTGGACCGGATTCTGTCGCTGACCCAGCTCTCTCTCACTTCGGTTCGGAGATAGAGGAGGAGTGCGATTATCCGGCGGTTCTGGCTTTTGTCAGGGACCAAGTCCGACGGGGGGGGGGGGGGGGGGGCTCCGCCATTTCCTTCGAAATTGGTGCAAGCTGCCTGGTCTCGACCCCTGGGTTCTGTCGGTCGTTCGACACTGTTACAAAATACCCTTTTCTTCGAGCCCCCCTCTTACTTCCACTCCAAGAATGCCGCCGTTACCGTCCGCGGATCGGCGCGTTTTAGTGGAGAGTATGATTGCCGAGTTTCTCGACAAAGGGGCCATCCAGAGAGTCAGTCTGGACACTCCGGGATTTTATTCTCATCTTTTCTTCGCCCAGAAGAAAAATGGAGAATGGAGACTAATCCTAAATTTGAAGCCACTGAACGTCTACGTCGATGTTCCTTTCATGAAAATGGAAACGGTTCATTCGGTCCGGAACCTGCTTCAAATTGGGGAGTGGGCTGCGTCGATCGATCTGAAAGACGCATACCTCCATGTCCCGATGCACAAGGCATTTTGGAAGTTTCTGCGCTTCCTGTTCGACGGGAAAGCGTACGAGTTACGTGTGCTCCCGTTCGGTTTGGCGACGAGTCCCCATGCTTTTACACGTGTGGTAAAAGCGGTGGTAGGTCATGTTCATTTGTTAGGGGTTCGAATGCATACCTATCTGGACGATTGGTTGATCCCAGCTTCGTCGCAACAGGAGTGTCAGACCAATGTCGGGTTGGTTTTGGACACGATCCTCCAATTGGGTTTTATTCCCAATTGGGTGAAATCGGAGATAACACCGGCTCAGATTTTCACATATCTCGGAGTGGTCTTCGATCTTGTGGTAGCGTCGGTTCGTCCCACCGATGCGCGTATCCACAATTTTCAAACGTTGGCGCGACGTTTAATGGGGGAGCAAAGTACTACGGTACGATCTCTCCACGTGGTGTTGGGCTACCTCGAATCTCTGGCCTCATTGATCGTGCGGTTCAGACGATTCAAACGACCACTCCAGTGGCATTTGTCCCCACGGTGGGACGGTCACAATTGGGACATGATAGTGCCTCTGGGCCCATGGTTCACTCATCCGATACAGGAGTGCCTGTCGGACAAGTGCATGTCCCTATCGGTTCCGTTGCACCCCCCTGCTTCGGGACTGGATTTTTATGCCTTCCCTCCTCCTGTCTTACTCGGCAAGGTGTTGACCAAAGTGGTCCAGGAACCTTGTCACGTGACGTTGATAGCTCCTCTGTGGGTGGCGCTGGTTTCCACAGCTCCTGTCACTGTTAGTGGCAGTCCCGTTCCGGTTACCAGTGTTGTCCGATCTACTCAGCCAGCGACTGAGTCAGACGGTGTGGCATCCGAAGCTGGAGGTCTTCCGGTTTCACGCGTGGAGGTTATCAGGGCTTCCTTGCGACGCAAAGTTTTTTCGACAAGAATTGCGCATCTCGTCTCTTCAACAAAGCGCAAATCTACCGAGTCGGTTTATCAGTGTCACTGGCGTATGTGGGTTCATTGGGCGAACGCACGGGATTTCGATCCCTTATCGCCTACTAGTAGTATATTTTGTACGTAGAGGGGACAACAATGGAAATACAATGGAGTGGCCTCCAATACAATGGATATGCACCTCCGGAACAATGGGTCCCCAATCCGGAACAATGGATGTGCACCTATTGTCTTTCCGGTTCAGTGGAGCGTATAATTGGTTTTCCGGTTCAGTGGAGC
>NC_054710.1:15109073-15149641 GCF_016097555.1 Gigantopelta aegis | reverse complement strand
TGTTTATTCCAAAATATAATAACAAATGGTTTATGTCAGTTGTGGAACAAAATACCTGATACAGTTGGTTTGAAATCATGATTACAAAATCCTAAAGACAAAAGGAACTGGCTTCTAACCTCAGCCTCTTCATATTGTCTACATTATAGGAACGATATTTGAAGTGTGTGTGTGGGGGGGGGGGGGGGGGGGGGGATACCAGTCTCTAGTAAGAGATACAAACTCAATATTTATCTTTATGTCATCTTTATGTGGAGTAGTGAAAATTTAAAACATACATTTTTGTCCTCAAGTGTAGCATAGAGAACAAGCCCCTAGGCCCGCCCCACCCCACCCCACCCCAGTTCCTACGGGCCTGATGTATTTTATATATTATTAATAAATACAAAGACTACACAATGATATTGTCTATAGAACATATTAGTTGTAAAGTGATTGTCAGTATTTGACAACATTATAATATACTGATGGAAAGAAATAAAGGATCACACAGATAGCAACAAGAAATAATGACTGCATTAAAAATCAATTCATATTGTCAGAAGTTGACTGGGTACATATACGCAGCACAGTCAACAGTACAGACATTCAATCCCACATTACAACTTGGTATGAAATACAGACATAACTACGCTAGTAGTGAATTACATTTGGTCTACAATTTGATGTGTTCCCTTATTTCTTTCCATCAGTATATTTTCCAACATTTCTGTGTTTCTGTGCTCGGCTGTGGACAATTTTGACAGACGGGTAACACATTTGCTTAATAATTAAAAATACACAGTTTAACCAAACACATTGAAACTTGGATAACTCATTAAGATAACAAAGAAAAGTGTGCTAATTTTAGTTTTTTTGTTAAAAGTATTATATCTTGCTTTAGAGAGGAGGGGGCGCTTTTTTGCAAATTTGCGAAATTGGCCTCTGGAATATCCACTGACGTGTCATGTTTCCATCTATGCTGAACAAGATTTATGATGAAATATTATTACATTTTGTGTGTTTTTCTTCTAATTAGGTCCATTTGCTTCAGTTTACATTACAAAAGTCATAAAAAAGTATGTTAAAAAAACGCTTGTTGTATGCTACCTTTATATACATTAGAACCCCCCCTCCCCCCCCCAAAAAAAAAACCCCCAACAACACCCCGTACATTTTCAGTCTCGAGTGGGGGACGTGGGGCACAAACTCGCCATTCTCTAGTTCCTACGGGTCTGAAAATATAGGCCTAATGTTAGCCTTAACGTGGGGGAAGGGGGGGGGGGGAGAGGGGGCACAGACCCGCCATTCCCTAGTTCTTACAGGTCTGAAAGTATAGGTCTAATGTTAGCTTCAACCTGGGTGGGGGCACAGACCCACAATTTCCCAGTTCCTATGGGTCTGAAAGTATAGGCCTAACATCAGCTTTAACCTTGGAGGGGGGTGGGGGGGGCATAGACCCACCATTGCCCAGTTCCTACGGGTCTGAAAGTATAGGCCTAATGTTAGCTTTAACCTCATTGCCCAGTTTCTTCCATAGCCGTGTGGGTTTCCTCCATAGGCATGTGGGTTTCTTCCATAGGCGTGCGGGTTTCTTCCATAGGCATGCAGATTTCTTCCATAGGCGTGCGGGTTTCTTCCATAGGCGTGTAGGTTTCTTCCATAGGCATGCAGGTTTCTTCCATAGGCGTGCAGGTTTCTTCCATAGGCGTGTAGGTTTCTTCCATAGACGTGCAGGTTTCTTCCATAGGCGAGTAGGTTTCTTCCATAGGCGTGCAGGTTTCCTCCATAGGCATGTGGGTTTCTTCCATAGGCATGTGGGTTTCCTCTATAGGCATGTGGGTTTCGTCCATAGGCTTGTGGGTTTCTTCCATAGGTGTGCGGGTTGCTTCCATAGGCGTGTAGGTTTCTTCCATAGACATGCAGATTTCATCCATAGGAGTGTGGGTTTCTTCCATAGGCGTGCGGGTTTCTTCCATAGGCGTGCGGGTTTCTTCCATAGAAGTGTGGGTTTCTTCCATAGGCGTGCGGGTTTCTTCCATAGGCGTGCGGGTTTCTTCCATAGGCGTGCGGGATTCTTCCATAGGCGTGCGGGTTTCTTCCATAGGAGTGCGTGTTTCCTCCACAGGAGTGCGGGTTTCCTCCACAGGCGTGTGGGATTCTTCCACAGGCGTGCGGGTTTCTTCCACAGGCGTGCAGGTTTCTTCCGTAGGAGTGCGGGTTTCCTCTGTAGGCTTGCGGGTTTCCTCCATAGGCATGCGGGTTTCTTCCATAGGAGTGTGGGTTTCTTCCATAGGCGTGCGGGTTTCTTCCATAGGCGTGTGGGTTTCTTCCATAGGAGTGCGGGTTTCCTCCACAGGCGTGCGGGTTTCCTCCATAGGAGTGCGGGTTTCCTCCACAGGCGTGCGGGTTTCCTCCACAGGAGTGCGGGTTTCCTCCACAGGAGTGCGGGTTTCCTCCATAGGAGTGCGGGTTTCCTCCACAGGCGTGCGGGTTTCCTCCACAGGCGTGCGGGTTTCTTCCATAGGAGTGCGGGTTTCCTCCGTAGGCGTGCGGGTTTCTTCCGTAGGAGTGCGGGTTTCTTCCGTAGGAGTGCGGGTTTCCTCCGTAGGCATGCGGGTTTCCTCCGTAGGCATGTGGGTTTCTTCCATAGGAGTGCGGGTTTCTTCCATAGGCATGTGGGTTTCTTCTATAGTAGTGCGGGTTTCTTCCATAGGCGTGTGGGTTTCTTCCATAGGAGTGCAGGTTTCCTCCGTAGGCATGGTCCGTTGAACCAGCTGGAATTTTAAAATGTACTTAGCACAAATGAAACGTTTTGTGGATCTATGCTAACCTATTTCAAACAGCAGAAACAGGCTTGTTCAGAAAAGAATTGTATCGCAATTAACTTGACTGGCCCCAATTGAAATCACATTCACTTACAGTACGCTATGGTGGTTTCGCTTTGTGACTAAACTGAGCATGCGCATTATTTCTGGCGTTTTAACGCCGTAATAGGGCATTATAACGCCGTATTACAGCGTTATAATGCCCTATTACGGCGTTAAAACGCACTATTATAGCATTATAACGCCCTATTTTACGGCATATTAACGCCATAATTTACGGCGTTAATTCGCTATAATAGAACGTTAAAAAACGGCTATTAGT
Organism: Gigantopelta aegis; assembly: GCF_016097555.1. Lineage (NCBI taxonomy): Eukaryota > Metazoa > Mollusca > Gastropoda > Neomphalida > Peltospiridae > Gigantopelta > Gigantopelta aegis. The sequence goes on along the minus strand of NC_054710.1, from coordinate 15,146,512 downwards.
ACGCATTAGTAAGGCGTTGTATTGCCACTTTACGCCGTTATAAAGCTATATTACAGCGATATAACGCCATATTACGGCGAATTAACGCCTTATTACAGCGTTTTGACGCTGTATTGGTGCCGAAGCCATTTTAGTTGAGACAGTTGATGGTGGCGGTGGTTTAAAAGTTTTAAGCGTAAGTATACTGCCTCGGTATGCACTATTTCTGTTTTCTTAGCAAACATGGAATCTAGCGTCGACAGGGGTTCAAAATTCCCATTGCCCGACGTCCGTGGCAAGTGGAATTTGTAGTAATGTTGAATAGCATTTTAAAAAACATTTAATAAAATATTGAAGTTGAACATTTTAGCAATGGCAATACATACATTGCAGTGCCTAAGTTTTGTATAATGCAATCTTTCAGTTTAAAAAAATATTTATATAATTTAGTTTTGTAACGTTAATAAAAAAATTGGTATACATACAATTACACATGTTTATAGCTGTTTTATAGAGGAATCCAAATAATTGAAAATTCGTTATGTAAATTATATATTAAAATCACTAAAATAGAAAATATTACCCCCCCGGTTGATCGACATCGAGATTTTACGACATCGAGTAATGTTCTGGTGTATATATATATATAAATTATTCCAACTGTAGATATTAATGTAACAAGTATTTAATAATATACAGTGTGGTTAATAAATTGTGTAATTGAATGTTACGTAGCGTATATCAATGTCGTTGTTTGTTGTTTTCCTACTCTTCTTCTGTGGGATAATCCCGCCGATATTTTGATGAATTTTACACCAGTGGTTACGGTTATCTAAACGTCAAAATTGTAATGCACGTCTGTACAACTTAATTTCATAAACAAATAAACAAATAAACAAACAACAACAACAAAAATCATTCAACAACTACAGAATATATAATTTAAAATAATTACTGTATAAATGAGTACAGGTGAAACCGATTAGAAAAATGTTGTCCACTACTTTTAATTATAATTATTTGTAATAACAATTGTCCTAAATAAAAATAATAACAACAACAACACAACAGTAGTTACGGTAGGTTTTTGGAAAATTATAAATTTAAGATTTCAGTAGGTTGGATTATAAATCCATTATCTCACTACCAAGTACACATGAAGTCATCCACTGATGTAGTGAACAAATTACAAACTTCTTGGCTAATGTCTATTTCCTCAAAGTAAAAATCTACTTTTGTAGACACAAAATTAATCAATTATCTAAGTGATCAGAGTAGATCAGGGTTCAAAGGACGAAAACAACACGTCACGACGTTTGGAAATGATTTACTTCATAAAGTTCATTATGTCATTGCAAACAACGCCCTGGAAGAATAAAATATACAATATATAACAGGCGTTCATTATAAATAATTACATGTATGCGTCATAAAAATCATCGTCATAAAAATAGTTCGATCATACATGTCAATCACAACACATCATAAAAATATGTCCATCACAGGTCATCAATATTAAAAAAATATATATTAACATTTCAATTCGTATCCCATTAATGTCACGGTTATAAGTAACATCTACTAAACTATAATATCTTCCTAATCAAACAATCTGTTTGATTAAACTAAACCTGAATAACCTTTTGGTCACACCTACATGTATATGATAGATATCGGGATAATCAATTCCAAGGGGAGGTAATTACAAGAATAACAAATGGTTGAGATTTAGTGAATACATTAACCTAATTGACTTAAAATAAATTACTGTGGAATGTTGTCAGAATAAAAAAATACTTTACTATATTAAATATTACAATTATGTTATAATGAAGTTTAAGATTAATAATTAATTGAAATAACTGCTTGATTACTAACTAACTATGTCATACCCTGTATGTGGTACACGAGCGTAAACAATGCCGGTGGTCAACAAGAGTGTGAAAAAACCTGGGGAATAAATTATAAAATATTAAGCATCATAAACTACAGATGCTTACGAACCTGCAACAAAATAAAACATTGGCACAGCATACACTCATAAATCATACACGCATATCTTCGTACAATTATGATAGTGGAAATATTAAAATAAGTTGATGTTTAAAATACAAACATATCTTTACGCTGAAGAATTAAGTGTTATTGATATAATATATTTATATGATTCCTTTTTAGAAATAATTTAAAACATTTAGTAGTTTGTTATACTTAGTCGTAGAACTCCTAGAACTTGCACAATTAGTTATATTATTATCAAAACAATGTAATCATTTATCTGCATTAATTCGCTAGTATGTGAGCAATATATTTATATATATTATTAATAATGTTTAACTAAAAGAAAGAAATTAATTTGTACCTATAATGTATTCTGATCTGTCGCCTGTCAAAACCCGTCAAACATGTCTGCTGTTCATGTAGTGTGTGCACGTGAAAAGCATGCAGTGCTATTAGCCAATCAGATAAAGGGTACCTGACTGAGAAAAACTAATAGAATAAATACTATTTGACAGACAACAATATCTGACAAATACCTGCGAAATATTAAAATAACAAATTACATATTTACACAATATTAAAACATCATCTGCCACACACTTCCCCCCCACCGTGAAATGACGTCCTCGTCATTTAACACTACCGCTGACCAAACTTAAAATAGCATGGCCAACATCTGACGGTGTTGTAAACACCCCCTCAGCTTGAAGAGATCTGAGGTAATTGGCACGTACATACCAGTCAGGTTGTGACACTGCTGAAAAGACATAATCTCCTCCAGTCATCCACGTAGGCTCTGTGCGTCGTCGGCTCGACCGCCGAGGTTGGGGCATAGGTGGAGTAACTCTGTTATCTTCAGAAACAATGTCGTTTTCTTCATTACTTGGGTCGGGATCAACATACACCAGTTGAGTTGGGGGTTCGTCCGATTCCTGCTCACTGGAAACGTCATTTTCTGATGTCTCCGATACAGCAGCATCTTCGGGTACCTCTACATCTCCTAGAACCTCATCATCAGCACTCATGTCTCTCTCTCTCTGGTCATCCTGTACTGCTTCTACCTCAGATGGCCCATCACCTGCAATATCAGCTGAAACTGAAGTATCAGATGGGTAGGCGGAGATAATAACTAAATCGTCATCCCCAGACTCAACTTCTTGGTCACTGTCAACTACGGTAGTAGTTTTCACCTCGGTGCTATCTTTTACTGAAGATGTTAAAGTCCGATTCCTCCTTGGTTTAGGGACTGGTACCAAAGGTTCCTGTGGAGCAATGGATCCTATGGGAAGTAGTAAATTCCTATGTAGCGTTCTCTTGCGACCATCTCCATTTTCCTTGCCAACGATGAAAACTGGTATGGATGGATTTGGTTGTTTCTGAACGATGTACACATCTTCTTCCCACTTGTCTGATAGTTTGTGCTTACCATCAAACGCAACAATCTTCACTAGCACTCTATCTCCTGGTTCCAACACTGCAGCTCTTGCTTTCTGATCATAATACAGTTTTTGTCTTGTTTGAGACTTCTTGACTGCAGCGGAGGCTAAATCATAAGCATGTGTTAGATGTTCTCGTAATTCTTTGTTGTAGGCTGCTACAGATTTGGATTTCTTTGTCTCCATGTCCAATCCAAAAGCCATATCCACAGGTAAACGCGGTTGACGTCCAAACATCAATGAAAATGGAGAATAACCTGTAGTTTCATGACGTGTGCAATTATATGCATGAACTAAAGGACCTACATGTACTCTCCAATTCTTCTTGCTGTTCGAATCTAAAGTTCCGAGCATGTTGCAGAGTGTCCGGTTGAAGCGTTCGCACATGCCGTTACCCATTGGGTGATAGGGTGTGGTTCTGGATTTGTCAATCTTCAACATGGCACACAGCTCTTGCATCAGTTTTCCCGTGAAATTAGCTCCTTGGTCGGAATGAATACGTTTTGGAATTCCATAGTGAACTACAAAGTTGTTGAAAAAACGTCTCTGCTGTAGTCTTTGCAGTCATGTTTTTGGTGGGATATGCCTGCGCATACCTGGTGAAATGGTCGGTAACTACTAAGATATACTGTTGCCCTCCTTTCGATGGTTCCAATGTCAAGAAATCCATACAGACAAGTTCAAGCGGATGTGAAGTTTCTATACTGACTAAAGGTGCTCTACTTGTTGTAGGTGTCTTTCTGCGTAAACAAGGCACACAGTTATGAACATGTTCCTCAACATCTTTTGTCATTCCCGGCCAGAAAAATCGTTCTTTTAATGAGTGATAATGTTCTATCTCTGCCTGGGTGTCCAACATTATCATGCAAGCTGCTCAAAGCCACCAATCGGCATCTGTCTGGAAGGACCAGCTGTTCGTGTGTCTCACCATCCACTTTAGTGATTCGGTACAAAACACCACGCTTAAGTTGAAGCTGTTGAAAGGTCTTCAGAAATCCGATCATCTCCTGATTTCCAGTATACTGCAACCTGTCAGGTCTGGTTCCATTCCTCAAATGTCCGATGACTGTGGCAAGTGCTGGATCCTTGTTTTGAGAACGTCTCCATTCACGAGCATTCTCTACACATTTGTCCTCTGTAATATCGGTATCATCAAATTCACTAACATCAATGGACAAACACAAACTTTCAGCCAAATTGGAAACACAAGTTGACTTACAAATTGCTTGAATGGAATCGTTTGACAAACTTTCCATTTCTTGTGAAACATCTGTGTTTTCTGGTAACCTTGACAGTGTGTCAGCATCGGCATTAGCCTTGCCTGGTCTGTATCGGATACTGAAATTATAATTCGCCAATGAAGCCAACCAACGATGTCCAGTGGCATCAAGACGAGCAGAAGTCAATACATATGTCAACGGATTGTTGTCAGTCACCACAATAAAATCATGCCCATATAAATAATCATGGAATTTTTCAGAAATTGACCATTTTAGACATAAAAATTCCAGCTTGTGAGCTGAGTAATTCTTTTCAGAACGGCTCACTCCTCTACTGGCATAGGCAATGACTCTTAAAAGTCCATCTTGTTCCTGGTATAATACAGCTCCCAAACCTTGAGCAGATGCATCCGTGTGGAGCTCAAAAGGTTTGTTGTAATCTGCATATCCCAATATGGGTGGAGAAGAAAGTCTACTTTTTAATTCTTCAAAAGCATCTTCTTGTTCCTTATCCCATTTCCACTGCACTGCGTCAGAAGCCTGTCTTCTTGTCTTTTTAGAAGCGGATTTTGGCATAAGTTCATTTAATGGCTTCGCAATCTTGGAAAAGTTTGATACAAATTTCCTGTAATATCCTGCAAATCCAAGAAATTTTCTAACTTCTTCCGGGGTTTTCGGAGTAGGCCACTGCTTGATCTTATCCACCTTCTCTGGATCTGCTTCTATGCCATCTGCAGAAACAATGTACCCAACATACTTCACTCGATGTTTGAATAGATTGCATTTCTTTGGAGCAAGCTTTAACCCACAGTCGCGAAGTCGTTGAAATACTGTCTCCAATCTCTGGACGTGCTCTTCATAAGACTTTGCAAAATACAATCAAGTCATCAATGTAAATCATGCAAATATTGAGATGCAGTTCATCCAGACAAGTTTCCATCAAACGTTGGTATGTTGCTGGGGCATTGGACAACCCAAATGGCATCCTGTTAAACTCATAAAACCCAAGAGGTCCAACAGTAAAAGCAGTCCGTTCTTTGTGTTTTTCCTCGATCTCCACCTGGTGATAACCACTTTTCATATCGAGAACTGAAAAGTATTTCATTCCTCCCAAACAATCCAGAAGTTCATCAATCCGTGGCAAAGCGTAAGAATCTTTGATGGTCCGGTTGTTCAATTGGCGGTAATCAATACACATTCTCAGTTTACCATCTTTCTTCTTAGCAAGCACAACATTTGAAGCCCATGGACTATGTGATCGTCGGATAACTCCAGCAGACAAAAGTTGTTGTAGATGACTCTTCACTTCTTCAAACATGGATGGAGGAATCCGTCTATGTCGTTGTTTGAATGGTGTACAGTCATACAAATCAATTCTATGACGAACTTGACCAGAGTAACCAAGATCTTCATCACCTTTAGAGAATATATCCTGAAAATCCTTGACAACTTTTATTCCCTGTTCCACTTCCTCTGGAGTAAGGCCTTCTTTCTCAATCTCAACCTGATCTAACAATGTTGTTATGTCAACTGGCTGTTGGACTGGTGGATCCTCTAAAGTCACTGGGTGTAGTTCACAAAGCAGTGCTCGTGGTGGAACAATTACAGTTCGAGACGTTACATTGCAGATATGAACTTCAATAATGTCCAAATTTTCACTGTCATAGGTGACAATAGAAGGTTCAATATCAATGTCATCTGTCAGAGATGACCTTGACGTCGATTGGAGGAGTACACACATCTTCGGTGATTTCAAACCTTTATCAACTCGACCTCTTACAACCACTCTGCTATTAGGAGGAACCAAAATGTTCTTATCTTCCGCACTTTTGACAAAACCCAAACACCAATCATTCCTTGCCAAGTCTTTCTCCTGCAAAACCATACTTCTATAAGCCAAGTACCATGGAGTAAATAATGGAGCTTTTTGTAGAAATTTGTTTCCATGTTTAGTCTTACATTCTGTTATTAGACAACTCAGGATGTTGGTACCCAACAACACAGGCACACGGGCGTTATATTGTGTATCCGGGACAATCAAAAACAGACAAGGTACACAACCAGTGTCGATTCCACCACCAGTAGTGGCGAGTTGAACCTCGACAAACCCCTTGTAAGGAAGATTTTCTCCTCCTGCGCATTCAATGTTGAGAAGATCTCCAACCGGTTCTAGAGGGATATGCTGCAAATTCGAAACAAAAAATGATTCTGAAATGATGGAAACAGTGGCACCAGTGTCTAAGAGAGCACACACTGGTACACCTTCAATAAAGACATCTACTTCGTTAGCATGACCAACTAACCCATCCGGTATATGATTCACTGTAGGGCGAGCATCAGGACTTATGGTCGCCCCCTTCGCATAAGCCCTCGGGAGTTTAAAGGTCGGCGTAAGTGATCAACTCGCACTCTGCAACCTAATGCAATATGTCCAGAATAACCACATCTATAACACACAGGTTCCTGATATTCATAACCTGTAACACCTGCATCCTCAAAGTTGTTACCATCTGGAAAAGATGAAGTGTGCTGACTGTAATTCCGAGTTGGCATTCCCGTCTTTGGCCTTGTGTCATCCACATATTGCGATGTACGTCTTGGTCCAGACTGTTGGCTATAATACGGTGTAACTCCACGAGTAAACATCTTCCTATCACCTCTACTCTGGTTGTATGGTGCATCGAGTCTCGGCTGACTGGCTGGATTCTGAAACTGCTGTTGATTAACAAAAGTAGAATCTTGTCTATGCTTCAAATCTGAAACCTGACTACAAAGATCCTGTACAACTGAAGTGAGTTTATCCAAATCTGTTCGTGTTACAGTATCTGATACTGATGCCATCTTCACCGAAGCAGGTTTCTTGAATAGTGCAGTCGCAGCACTCGCCAGGTTACTCTTCATGTCATACTCAATTTCCCTCAAAGCAATTCTAAGAGCATCAAAGGAATGTATGCTGTCAAATTTATGACCAGAAACCGCCTTCATGCCTGGTATCAACCCACTCCAGATCATGTTTCTCAACATCTCATCTTGCTCTGACAATGGAATTGGATGATGTTCTGTAACCTTTGACAAAAGGTGTTCCAAACGGCATCCCCATGCCGATATATCTTCCTCAGCACCCTGACTCGCACCATAAAACTGTGCCATTAAAGCTTCCCTGCGTTGTACTGTCCCAAAAATACTTCCAAGTTTTGCCAAAATATCCTTGGTTGAAGCTTTAGGACCCAATCTCATGGCAACCCGAGCAGCTTCCCCTCTAAGTGATTGTCTGATGGCCTGACTGATGACCTCTGAACCGTAAGCCTTGTCCTGAATTAAACAATTAACTTCGTATGTCCACAAATCAAAAGTAGTATCTTTTCCCTGCCTATCACCACTAAAGAAGGATAATTTTGGAAAACGTGGGAAAACAGCAGATTCCTTGGGTGGTGGTGGTGGTGGCAAAGGATCCTCAGTCTTTAAAAGCGATCCTTGCTGTTGCGACATACCATGAATCCATGTCTTTAAAAAGCGTCAGATGTATCCAATTTGGGTTCCAACCCCATCTTATGAAACACATTGACCAGTTCTCCAATCTGTTGTTCATCAAGTTCCATGGCTGAAGATCAAATCAACTTGATAAAACAATAAACTGAATATAAACAATTCCCCAAATAGATGGTACTATGAACACAGTCAACTCCAATCCAAGATCACCAAATATACAAGAAAGCCAGTTTATTTTAAAGAGAATAAACAGTATATGTCTTCATAAATATGAAAACATTCATCAGTGTTCTGAAATTCTTAGAATTTCAACTCAAATATAAAACCTCTGTCTTAAATGGATATTGAAAATATCACAAACCAAGACAAACCACAAGTCCAAAATATAAAACCTGTCTCAAATGGATATTAAAAATATCACAAACTAAGACAAGCCACAAGTCCAAAATGGGTATGCTGAATGAAATTCAGCTATTTGTCAAATAAAATTCAACTCAGGAAAATAATCGATCTATCACCAGCTTTGACAGACTTACAGACAGCAGACACCAATAAATATTATTGGAATATGGTACACGACCATGCAAGCAACAACAAGTCGCAATATAAATTTCCCGAAGAAATGTCACAAATTAAAAAAAAATGGATAAACAATTCTAAAGTGTGGTTCGATGAGGCAAAACTACACTTTGGTTATCACCGACAAAATCTGGAAAACAAATCAAAAATAAAAAATTATAAACAGAATGAAACCAAACTGTTAAAGTGTTATCAGTTAAATGGCGAAATAGCAATTGTGTATTTATCAAATAACTTCAGTATAGCTAGTACTGAAGTTAGTGTAAACTGTCAAACTCAACACAGTTGGGCAGTAGTCTTACAGAACACTTTCCTTTCACATACAATTGGTCTTTCCAATTGCAATTGTGTTAAACACAAGTACAAATAATGATTATAGGAATAAACTACTCAGGAAAAGAACAAATGCACTTGTGTCAAACAACACCAGTACGAATAATAATTATAGGAATAAACTACTACAAAGTACAAATGTGCAGGAAAAAAAAAAATGTTAAGTGCTGTGCAAATGTACTGTAGTTATCTTCAGTCCATGGTCAAACAGTCAATATACCTAAATGCATGTGTAAATTATTAATTATTTTTCAAAATGTGTAACTATACTAATATTTAATAACTAGTAGTTAATTCTACCTAAGTGAAATTTATAATTAATTAATTATTATAATTTAATAATTAGTAAGTGTTGTCTTTAATTTTTAAGGGCAACTCACACTTTCAAGCATTATCAGCCTTACCGATACATACCTGAGGGGAAACACACTGAATACTTAAACAGCGTAAAAAAATAATAATAAAAAAATAAAAAATATATAAGATGAAGGGGAGATAACTCAAAAACAAAGTTATTTACTACTGAAAGGTAAACACACAATCTCTAAACACACTGAATACTTAACTCAAAAACAAAGTTGTTTACTACTGAAAGGTAAATGGGTAATAGGAAACCTAGCAGGCAAGTCAAGTACAATAAATGGAATATATGGGTACAAAGACCGGAAACTACAGAATAATATTTTAGTTTAAAGCAAAAAAATGGGAAACTACAGAATAATATTTTTGTTTAAAGCAAAAAATGGGAATGTGTAGACCAGCTAAGTACAAGATGGACTAACAAAACTGACAAAATTGTATCTGAAAAATCACAATCCAAATCTAATCAATAAATGTCAGTAAAAAAAAATATTAAAGTGTAAAAAAAATGTATACACAATGCATGTACATCAATTGCAATGGCAATAATTATTGTGAGCTCACATAAAAAAAATAAACCCCCAAAAATATAAATTTACACACACACAACAAAAATATTCAAGGCGCCAAAGTATACATGATGGAATTGACAAAGATCACATTTAGCTAGCTAAATACCATTCAATCACAGTCTGTATCACTATCAACAGTTTTCACAACACTTGTGGCATTCCAACGATGTTCAGGTCCAAACGAATCGATGTCCCTACGTCGGCTCCAATTTGTAACAGGGTTCAAAGGACGAAAACAACACGTCACGACGTTTGGAAATGATTTACTTCATAAAGTTCATTATGTCATTGCAAACAACGCCCTGGAAGAATAAAATATACAATATATAACAGGCGTTCATTATAAATAATTACATGTATGCGTCATAAAAATCATCGTCATAAAAATAGTTCGATCATACATGTCAATCACAACATCATAAAAATATGTCCATCACAGGTCATCAATATTAAAAAAATATATATTAACATTTCAATTCGTATCCCATTAATGTCACGGTTATAAGTAACATCTACTAAACTATAATATCTTCCTAATCAAACAATCTGTTTGATTAAACTAAACCTGAATAACCTTTTGGTCCACACCTACATGTATATGATAGATATCGGGATAATCAATTCCAAGGGGAGGTAATTACAAGAATAACAAATGGTTGAGATTTAGTGAATACATTAACCTAATTGATTAAAATAAATTACTGTGGAATGTTGTCAGAATAAAAAAATACTTTACTATATTAAATATTACAATTATGTTATAATGAAGTTTAAGATTAATAATTAATTGAAATAACTGCTTGATTACTAACTAACTATGTCATACCCTGTATGTGGTACACGAGCGTAAACAATGCCGGTGGTCAACAAGAGTGTGAAAACCTGGGGAATAAATTATAAACTATTAAGCATCATAAACTACAGATGCTTACGAACCTGCAACAAAATAAAACATTGGCACAGCATACACTCATAAATCATACACGCATATCTTCGTACAATTATGATAGTGGAAATATTAAAATAAGTTGATGTTTAAAATACAAACATATCTTTACGCTGAAGAATTAAGTGTTATTGATATAATATATTTATATGATTCCTTTTTAGAAATAATTTAAAACATTTAGTAGTTTGTTATACTTAGTCGTAGAACTCCTAGAACTTGCACAATTAGTTATATTATTATCAAAACAATGTAATCATTTATCTGCATTAATTCGCTAGTATGTGAGCAATATATTTATATATATTTATTAATAATGTTTAACTAAAAGAAAGAAATTAATTTGTACCTATAATGTATTCTGATCTGTCGCCTGTCAAAACCCGTCAAACATGTCTGCTGTTCATGTAGTGTGTGCACGTGAAAAGCATGCAGTGCTATTAGCCAATCAGATAAAGGGTACCTGACTGAGAAAACTAATAGAATAAATACTATTTGGCAGACAACAATATCTGACAAATACCTGCGAAATATTAAAATAACAAATTACATATTTACACAATATTAAAACATCATCTGCCACACATACATGTGTGTGTGTGTGTAACCGGCCTCGGTGGTGCAGTCTATAACAAAAAACAAACAAACTTATAAGTAACTTGAATAGGCCTATTCAGTTCGCGGGGTTCGCCGTATAAATATATTTACCCTTCACTCCAAGATTTTGACTCTTTATTCTTACGAATTTAGAAATCGTATTAACTTCATGACTGTTTATAAACTCGTTAGCACTGGCATCATCCTGGAACATAATTGTCTACAGTTGTCGATCATGTTAATGTTTTTCAACTGGAGAATTCAAGCGAAGAAAGTCGACTACTTTGTGGCATGGGGCGTGGCTTACAAAAAAGGGCGTGGCTTAAAAATCGCATTTCGCGAGATGTTACATCCTGCTGGCTACGATTAAGTATTTCCGGTTTATTTGCCACACACATACAATTTGGCAGTGTACACGTCTTTGAACAGTTTCAAACCAGTAGATCCAAAAATAGCCTCAGCTCCTTCTTCCTTTTCAATCTTACACCCTCTATCAACAGGACTTGGCACACTCAGTTCTGGCTCCAGATACCCCCCTTAATATTTTTCACATCAAGGTCTTAAGGGTGTATACTACCAAATCAAATCCCATAGACGACAATAGTAGCATATGTGGCTAAAACTCCTACCTGCAACGTATCAACCGACATAAACGCCACGGATATAAATACTACCACCCCTTACACTTAAAGTGAATCAGAAAAAAATGGGGGTCAAGCTGCTCGTTTCTGAGATAACGGGTAGCGTCTATGACTACCCTAGTTCCGCACAAAATTCGAGTACTTTTTTTTACAGGTACCCCATACATGTTTCAAGCAGAAGGCTACTTGACACATTGGTACTAGATGAAATAAAATTGCATTTTGTTTTTTACCCAGAAGAAACTATTATTTTTTACAACCAACACACTCACATTTATAACCAATCACAGGACTTGTGGTGTTCACTTCTCTATCAAAAGTTGGGTGCACCTCGAACTTTGACCCAGCCGGAAGTTATTTGGTTTAGTACTACCTTAAGCATTATCTATAAGCTGGAGGCTGATGACTATACCTCATCGTTTTTCACACAAAACAGGTTGCACCTGAGATCACTGACCTTGGTGTATGATGCACTGAGGACAAATAAGAGATGTGAATGCCTTTAGTTTGGAGTTTTTAGTTGTCGGGGTTGGGGGTGGGGTGTCCATTCCTGACCCAACTGAAAAACAAGTCCTGGATTTCCCCGAAGTTGTGTGCACAAAGCTCACAGTAATGGTCCAAGGGATTGAGATAAAATACCCTCAATTTGGAGCTTGTGCCACCACTACGATGCAACCAAACAAAGACCAATCTGCTTTTATCGTGTTCACTCTCCCTCAAGCTTTTACATCTTTCTCATACATATTGCTAAACATCTACATCACGTTAGTTTTCATCAGGTTTTGGCATTGGTTTGCAGGTGGGTCCTTTTCTAGTCTCTCACACTTAAAGCCTTTCATGAATCTAAAGGTGGTGAGATCTCTGGGAGCTGCCTTTGTGGTAGGGCCTCCATGAGTCCAAAATACCGAGTACCCGAGGGTCAAAACTGGACCCGGACCCGAGTACCCATCACAAATTGCAAAAATAATGCAATTAACAGCGTCTATTCAGAATTTAGTCAGGAATAACATACTAAAAATGTAGAAATATATAATTAGTGGAACAGGTAGTAGTTTGGCTTTAAAGTTAGGGTAGTGTGAGCACTGACGTAGTCAGTATTAGATTAGTCCATATTTTGTAAAAACTAACTTCCCAGAGCATTTTGGCAACTCAGTTGATCTTACATAATTTGAGGATGCTGATTTAAAGAAAAAATATGTTACTAGCTGATGTTTCCATTATTTATCCTTACAAACTGAAGATGGCCACCACATTATATACTAAAACATGAAATTTAATGTCTAGGCTTCTAGCTGAATACATGTTCATAATATTAATAGTTATTACTATGTTTTATATGTCTAAGAATTGATATATTGTACCTTTGAAGTGTTTTGTTCAATATTATATTTATATGTAAAATAAATTCTATATGACTACCAATATAAACAACACAATAACGGAATTCTACAAGACATTATTATTTCAGCTTCTAGCTGTCTATGTGACATTGGTATTTATTTAAGAATTGAACGTGAAACGTTTTGAGTTTCATGCTAGTATGAAACGCAAAACCGCTTTACACATTGTATGAATGGCGTAGCGCGTTAGTAAAGTGGAATGCAGAATACATTAATATTAATTAATTCAGAGTGTAGGTTGTATGAATAAGCTCTCTTTATAAACCTTTCTTGTCTTCTCCCCCCCCCCCCCCCCCCCCCCCCCCCCCCCATATACAGCATATCATGTTTAAAGCTATCCAATTTTAAAATTGTCCCTGATGAGCATTCACCCGACCCTCTAGACTGTGTATTGAATTTCGAGCCTTGGCTGACTTAAATAACGATCTCCATTATCCCTTTTCCCACCCCCCATTTATAGGCTGATACTGGTAACACAGTCTAACTTCAATTTTATTTTTTAAAATAAAAGTGAAAATAATTATTTACTTCCGAATTAATATTTTATTATGTGCGGTAATATTTTATTCATATAAGATAATTTCAGTAATGTTATTATATTATTGTTAGTATTATCATCATTATCATCGTAGTCATCATCATTGTTGTCAAAAATGGCAACACGTTTGAATTTCGTCCATTCATTAATTTATTAATTCATTCTTTGATTTATTCATTCATTCATTCATGAACCCAGTCATTTATACAGTCAATCATTTTTAATACAATAAATAATTACCATTATAGTCATCATCATGATTGTTCCGTTATTGCAGAAAACGGCACTGAACATAATATGATATATTTCTATGCTATTTCAGAATTGCGACAATCTCAAGTGCAGACGCTGGCACTAGTTCAGAACATCCAAAAAACCAGCCTACTCTGCTGGCGAAACTTCGCAGAAAGTTCTCATTGAGCAAAGAACATGATCAAGAGCAGGAACAAGAGCAGAGCCAACAGCAGGATCAAGAGCAGAACCAACAGCAGGATCAAGAGCAGAGCCAACAGCAGGATCAAAAAATGGATGCTCTTCAAAAAATAATGCTACCAGTAAAAGGTAAAGGAAAAGGCTTTAAGCGTCCTGGCAATAAGAATGCATTAAGAAGTAAAAGAAAAATCCAGATTGGATTAAAAATATGTGGAAAGCACATTAGGAAAGAGGCTACAGGCGGTGGCAAGAGACAGGCAGATATGATGAAATCTCTCGGCAAAGTTGCCATCATCGAAAAGGGCAAAGAATTTTTCTTTCCAGAGGGCAACAGATTCGGTCCAGTTGATAATTTTATTTTTGAACTGGAGAATTTCAAACAAAGAAAGATCGATAGCCGATATTCAGTAGGTGACATGTATGAGTCAACAAAATTGCCTCTGCTGAGGTTCTATCTCTGTGCGGTGCCAAAACCAGATTATGCCAGAGCAACCAACGATGAAGAGCTAAATGCAATTAGTTCAGCACCCGATGCTTTTAAGTCAATGGCTGGTTCCTCGAGTATGACTAGAACCGTAACTACAGCAGATATGTCCCCAAATGGGTTAGAAGGCTCCACATGCATGTCCCATAGAGGCTCCACCGAAAATGTGTCTACGGAAGTGGCTAGTCATTCCCCAGTTAGTCCTGCTGCTGATTGTTCCAAGACGGTGTTCAAACTCCCACCCTGCACCAGCGTACAGGACGTTCTAGATGAACCACAATCCTTTCAGTTTATAATTGAGAAATCTGATGAAACTCTAAACCCAGAGAGCTTGTTTGGAAATCCTAAAACCCCTGTAACGAGCTCACCCACTGTTGTTAATCTCGGCACCCCAACAGTGCAATCACGAGCAGATCTATTGAGTGCAGGTAACGTTTTGGATGAAACAATGTCACCAGTGAGATCTCTCCCCATTCCTAACGACCTTATGAACGATGTTGATGACCAGGTTCACCCTGTCGCCGTGGTTGCTAATGTGGCAGAAGATGAACCAAGCAACGATACCAATACTCCAGTTCAGAAACTTAAACTTCATAAGGGACATGTGTTAAAAGAACTCATCGAGTTCTATAACAAGACTGTTGATGATATTAAAACCCTTGAAGTCCAGATGATCATACCGAATGGGACGATAGAAGCAGCAGAGGACTGTGGAGGTGTGCTCAGGGATACTTTGTCAGAATTCTGGGAGGACTTTTATTCATTGAATACAACAGATGAGAACGTGAAGGTACCGTGTATACGGGACAACATGAAAAAACAGGATTGGCAAGCCTGTGCCAAGGTGTTGGTACTCGGCTACAAGAAGGAGGGATACTTTCCATACAAGCTGGCTCTGCCTTTTTTGCAGTTTACTATGGATGGAGATGACACACTCGTCACCAGAGAGCATGAGTCGCTGCTCCCTGCGTTTCTAGAATATGTGTCCGTCTCTGAAAGGGATCTGTTTGAAGTAGCTCTAAAGAACTTCAGTGAAGTTGACAACGAGGCATTGCTTGAAGTGTTGGAAACTTACAAAGTCAAGAGATGCGTCAGGGCTGACAATGTGGAGGACATATTGAAGGATGCTGCACACAGAACCCTCATTCAAGCTACCGCTTACATCTGCAGTTGCTGGCATCCATTCTTTGTCAACAATCTGAGACCCATCTTGAAGGGCAGCTTGACTGACGTCTGTAAGCAGGCACTTCCAACGACTAAACGAGTAATTGATGCCCAACCTAGTCAACGAAGCTGAGACAAATACCTGCAGGCTTTTGTCAAAATACATCCGAAGCCTTTCAGCAGATAAACGAACGAACTTCATGAGATTTGCAACAGGTAGGAAAGCTAAAGGCGTACTTAGGGTTTGTTGCATCTCCAAGAGGAAGGATACAATGATTTGTTATGGGCCATCTGTCTGGCTTTGTCGTATTAGTGATTTGACTGAGCATTTGTGAAATTTCTTCTTGCATAACATGTCAGTATCATTAATTGAGCTACATTTGGTGTAGCCATCTGCTTTTTTTGGTATTTTTGGGGGTATTTTTCTGACCAGATTAAGGCAGTAGATGAAGATTCTTTTGCAAGCATAGGGCCCATATAACTCGTTCTTGAATGTAGTCACACAAATAAACTTGGGACGATATAATACACTGGTGGTGAAGTTATAGTAACCTTCACATTCGTCTTTATGCTAGTGCTATTTTAAAAGTAGTTTAAATTAATTTTCCTACCAATGTATTTGTATTCTCTGTATAATTTAGGAGTTTATCTGAGGGTATACTTTTTATGTATGTTCCACTAATATCAAGAATGGCAGTGTTAATTTTGTTCAGCATATTTGCGGTTACATAGTTTTTTTCTTCACTTCTAATTATTCCAGGAGCCAACCTCATGCTGGGACAGATGGTCACAGTCAGGTTTGTGGAATAGACAGAGATTGAAAGACGCCCCGTAGCCGACACATGCGGATGCATCTTGGAATTGGCCACAAGCTTTCAAGGACCTCATCGAATTTCGGTCGGAGTTCAGTGCAGTCTTGGAAACGAATGTGTGGGTGATGGATATTGTTTAGCTTCATGACAAAATCACGTGCATTTAGAAACCATAACGTCATAACTGAATGTCGAATATTTATTTCCCATGTGGACTTTTTAATGTAGTTTTCATTGAGGTCTAGAAGTTAAAGACCAAATCTGAACTCAGAAGACCAATTTTATTTTCAAACATTAACAAAGTGAAAACATGCTTGTCAGCCTTGTGGCTAATTTATTTCGCATCTACTAGTATAGATAGTGTCCATTTATTTTTAAACTTTTACCAAAATCTGATGTGGCAAAAATACTGACCACAATTTGTTGTCCATGTACTAGTATTTTAATTTTGCAGACTTTAACGAGTTTGATATGGCCAGAATTTAAGTTATTTGCGTTCTGTTTTATAATTTTGTACTTGTTGATTTTTATATGGTTGATACCATATTTCTACATTAAGAAATAAACCATGTTTGATCTTTCTAAATATTTCTAAGTAGTGGGTGTACACGGTTCGAAGGATGGGTTTAAACAATATTCACAATAACAGATAAGGCAACAAAGTATACACAATCACGAGCTTACTGGGAGTTTTAATTCACATTTTAAAAATCCGACAGGCTATATACTATTTCATGAGATGTCAGTCTTAAAACTATTGTTGAAACTGTCCGGAATTCGGAGATGTAGCATGGACACTTCAGATGAACAGTGATGACTTTGTTCAAAATTTCATCCTGTCTCTACCTCCATTCGATATGTCGCGAATCACTAAGCCCACTCCTTCTCCCTTTAAACACCAATTTGTCTTCTAATATGCTCTCTGAGATTAAAATACAAATCCATCTTGTTTTCAGGATTTCTAGGACATTCCCAATTGTTTGTAACCATTATTTGAAGACAATATTCAAACAAATCCTGATCACATGGAATTCGACCTTTGAATTTGCACATGTTAATTCTTTCTTGTTCCACGTACTTAAGATGGTCCCTGGTTCCGTAAACTTCGGGTAGTTGGAACATCAACAGAGGTCATCCGTGGGTCACATGGTCTTGCTTCGATTTTCTTATCAAGTGTCCGTCCCACATCTCTGCAAGTGCATCAAGATCATCCTGCAACACATACATACACATGTACATTTATACACGCACGCTCACACACGCATACCTGTATTTATTTTTTATTTTAAAAAATATGTGGGTTTTTTTGTGGCGACCCTGCACACATACATACACACACACAGAGAGAGAGAGATGGGAGAGAGAGTGAGAGAGTGAGAGAGAGAGAGAGAGAGAGAGAGAGAGAGAGAGAGAGAGAGAGAGAGACAGACAGACAGACAGACAGACAGACACTCACATACACACACACAGAGAAACACACAGACATACACACACTGACACTCACATTGACACACACAGAGACACTCGCATACACACACACAGACAGAGAGAGAGAGAGAGAGAGAGAGAGAGAGAGAGGAGAGAGAAGAGAGAGAGAGACTCACATAAACACACACACACACACACACAGAAACACACACATACATACACACGCACACACACAGTGATACTCACACACTCAGAGACATTCGCATACACATACACACACACACACACAGAGAGAGAGAGAGAGAGAGAGAGAGAGAGAAGAGAGAGAGAGAGAGAGAGAGAGAGGAGAGAGAGGAGAGAGGGGGGGGGGGGGGGTGGCTGAGGGAGAGAGAGAGAGAGAGCGAGAGCGGAGGGCGGAGAGCGAGAGCGAGAGAGAGAGAGAGAGAGAGAGAGAGAGAGAGAGACACACACACACATCTGAAACCAAGCCAGTATATTGGTCCGCATTTACCACTAGACAAAAACAAACTGCTCTATGGACCTAAGTGAGAAGCGTAGTGATTAATCTGTTTAAATTGTTTTTGAACGTTGAATATTTTATAACACATTATTCAAATATTTAATATATATTTTCTCGGAAGGATGTGTTATGTGGCACTATAGCTAAGGCTGACGCCAGAACAGGACATAACTTTATTACTCTCAGGCCGTTCGGCAACGGCATATGAGGAATATGGATTATGCATACTTATGTGATAAGATAGGGTTAACAGGAGCTCAGATATAGAGGATAATAAACGAGTTACTAGTTATTATCAAATGTATGCCCTGAGTGAAATAATTATCACTTGTCACGAGCGTCAAATCGTCCAATAGTAGTGTAAGTTAAACCAATGCATGAGAAATTATGATTTTTATTTTCCCCGTTATGAGTGCCTGCTAGGGTAATAAAAAAGTATACCATACTACAAAGTGAAATATAAAATATAAGAGTATAGATACAAAGCAAAAATTAATATACATTAATATTAATATTAATATATATATTAATATACAGGGATGTGATTTCCAATTTAAAAATGGCGATTCTTTATTACACTTAGATAAAAGGTTTAGTTTATTATTATTTATTTATTTATTTATTTATTTATTATTATTATTGTTGTTGTTGTTGTTGTTGTTGTTGTTGTTGTTGTTTTTGTTGTTGTTTTTGTTTGTTTTTTGCCAAGAGCAATGAAATACAAATGCTCGTCTCATATATGTAATTAATGAAATTTAAGACCTGAATACTTCTCATGAAGATGAATCTGATAAGTTCTTTATCCAACATGTCTCCTGAGAAATAACCTTCATCTTGCAGGTATTGGAAGAGAGTCATCCAAAATTATGTGCATTGTTTTCTGAGTTGCCCCCACCACGATTCTATACGCTGATTCGCAGTACTTCGGCCAGTTAGGTAACTCTTATCGCCACTAAATACATCATCATGATGCCTCAGAAACCTCTGGAATGATTCAACGTGCCCGTTTTCTGTTCCTTTGTCACTTCGGACCAGGGTTGGACACCCCTTAAACCTTTCCACCGCTTTCAAGAAAAAGCCCCCGATGTACTTCGGGTCGTTGGTGGTACTGCAGGCCTCAAGCCAAATTATTTTCCTAGGAAAACCATCCACACACCCATTGATGCCAATACCATATGGTTTTAGTTTGTCCATACAGTCCAAATGCCACACAAGATTAGGTCCTCGGCCAGAATAACGACGACGGACCAAACGTCGTCTCTTGTGGAGATCCACGCCCTATGGGCAGGCCCGTAGCCAAGGGGTGTGTGACGGGTGCGAACGCACCCATCCCCCCCCCCCCCCCCCCCCCCCCGCGAGAATTTGAGTTCTGCCCAAAAATGTATAATGCTATTTTATTTCCTATTATAAGTATTTTAATGTTTACCCTAACAGATGACTGTATTAAATGCTAGTTTATTCGAAACCATTATTGGAAGCCCGCCCTCTGATATTATTTGGCTTGTATCTGTAGAAGCTCAAATATTAATTTCAGTGTTCGGAAATTTCCGTAAATATTTTTGTTGCATGCGTAACACGAATGATATTACAAGGCGTCCTTATGGCTATATTCAATTGAGAACCAGTCTATCATGTAAGTAATTGTGGCGCGTTATTTTGTCAACTTACAAACTACGCTTTTTTTTTGCTGTGAATCTCGTACGATGAGGTTGTGTTTTGAGAACGTGGCGATTTCTCTCCCCCCCCCCCCCCCACCCCACCCTAGGGGCTGTGCTGCGAACGCTTGGGCCTTTGTCCAAGTACCGCATCGAGCACAATGGCGACTCAGTGACCGTCAGGCTACATTACGGCAGCGAGACGAAGCGACGCGCAACCAGCAGAAGACGAAGGAGGCGACCTAAGACTACACAGGGGGAGCCTAACTTGGCGGCTCAACCGCCAGGGGCGGCTCCACCTGTTCCGAAGAGGAGGACGAGACCAGGAACGGTGCAGGGTGATCCAAACCCGGTGGCTAAACCACCGGGGGCGGTTCATTCTGCTTTACCGGCTTCACCTACTCGGCCGAAGCACTCGCCAGGAACTATCCAGGGGGGACCAAAGCTGTCAGCTCCACTGACAGTGGAGGCCCCTCCTGTAGATGTTCCTTCATCGATGGACACGGGCCACGTGGTCATTACTGACCCGCCGGAAAGTCCACCACCACCTCCGGTTGTTGTTGACCCAGCGGAGATCCAGCGAGAATTCAAGAGGAGGAAGATGTCATCGGTTACCTCACCGAAGAAGTCCGACCAACCCGACTGGATTATCGTCTGTGATAAACTCCCAACAAAGTATAGAGGAGCGGTCATTGGTGACTTCACCGATACTAAACACCTCAAGGGACCCTGGTCAGACAAGCACTGGCGCCAACTTCCAACAGGACAGGGGAAGTACCAGCTACAGGAGTCCCTACACTCCAACCAACTTTATGTGACAGCGCAGGGACTCCTGATGCCTACGATGTCCAACGCGACCATTCATCGCATCTTAAAGATGGTACTGCGGGACATCTACACAGGAGCCCTGGACCGTAACACCCAGTTTTTGATTGAAGGACTCCCCAACTTCAGACCTGATCAGCCCATCAACTCGCCATGAGTCCTGCTGCGCCAACCTTAACTAGGACAGGTAACCTCCTTTTTGGGCTTAGTTGGACTTTAAACATTTTTCGATCGAGCTTCAAAATTCTTATGTTTATTTTTTTATAAATAGTCCAACGCATTTTACTTTGGCGCCCGTTCAATTGCTCAAATCACCTTAAAACCTTTTCGGCCGAGCAGTCAAACTTATTTTTGGGTTTATATTCTTAGTCCGGACATGATGTTAGGTGCAGTTATTCTCCGTAGACTTAGGTTTTTCTAGTTAGATCCGAAGGAATCGAAATTCAGCCAATTAGAACATGGCCCATATTCGGTGTCTACTAGTCGGTCCGCGCAGTCGCTGGACGTTACTAAATACTTATTCCAAATTCCGACCATTTCAAACTCAACCCCCCCCCCCCCCCCCCCCCCCCGTGTCCTGGACTTAGTCACTGGCAAAGGCCAGATATTAAGCCCAGGACACAGGCGTGTGTGAAACCCCCGTGGTATAGACGCACGTTAAACCATATACCTGACCTGACCTACAAACTACGACTATCATGGGACGACTTGAACAAAGAGAGCGAAGCAAAAAAACGTGCAGCCAAGAGCTGTCAAACGATGGACGCTTTTCTTCTGAAAAAGAAAAAAGGTATAAATAATATAACTGGTCAATAAAATAAATACGTTTACGAAATATCTTGATCAACTCCGATCACCAGAAAAATAATAAAATGTCAGTTAAATATTATTATTGACTTTGTTGTGTTCGCCGAATTGCTTTTTATAGTGTATGTTGTTTAGAGATGAATTTATTTAACAGCTGACACTGTCCAATGCGTTCTCAACTCAAACCGTGTCTGGTATGTGATTGGTACCGGTACCGTAAATATGTTTAACATGTTATACATTTCATTCTGTCTCGAATAAAGTCATTAGTGGAACTTCGATTGCAATACCCTAGTCGAATTAACAATCAAGGGCGAGC
This sequence comes from Gigantopelta aegis, assembly GCF_016097555.1. Lineage (NCBI taxonomy): Eukaryota > Metazoa > Mollusca > Gastropoda > Neomphalida > Peltospiridae > Gigantopelta > Gigantopelta aegis. The sequence goes on along the minus strand of NC_054710.1, from coordinate 15,123,975 downwards.
AACTGACTTAAATATTATTGACGAAAGCGATTCCGATGCCGTCAATACACCAAATAGAAAACAAAGCTATGCCCAATACCAAAATTTAAACACATTGATGGGGTCTCTTTTTTTTTTTTTACCACGCGCGCGTTTAGTGATTCAGTTGTTATTTTTCTAGATTCCCGTTTTTGCAAACTATGAATCATTGTCTGTTAATGATAACATACTCATCATACAGCCGCCTAACAGGCTTACGGGCTCCAATTTTTCTGGGGGTGGGGGGTGGGGTGGGCAGGCTGAGTTTTGCCCGAATTTAGAGGATTTGTATTTTAAAATGCCCGAATTATCGACATTGCAAGCATCGACGAATTAAGATGGGAAATCTTTTTTTCTAATTAAACTGATCACTAGACGTTCCAAATATGTTTTTTAACAAAATACTTGAACATAAGCGTGAAATTAAATTTCACGACTGAATATTATATTTTGTTTTTATAATAAAACACTTGCGTTCCTCTGAATGCATATACAGCGTTATCACGGGTCTGAATTCAATTAAGAAACGCTTGACAATATCTCGTTTTGTCACAGGTGTGAAAGTTCACCAATGGTACCGTGGCAAACTCTCTTTTCTTTTGTTAGTGGTTACGACTGCAGACGGGCAGCCAGCCAGTCGTATCAAGCTTGATTCCATGGGCAGTCATCCTCACCCTGTCGCAGACACAACCACAAATAACGTAACTAATTAAGCAAACACCCAGTCGAAAGTAGTGTATCATGATAAACCTTGGTTTATTTTCCTTTAAAATAGCTTAAAATATTAATACGTCTGATAAAAATTCCCGAAAGCTGATTTTAATAAGATGTTCTACGAAATGCGGCGCTTCTAATGATATCAAAATAAACACACCCAGACCAAGATACTTGTAACTTTCACCGATACAATTGGATCCTTATAATATGGCACAAAGCAAGCATGACTGCAAATCGATTCATTAATAATAGTAATTTTTAGAATGTCAACAATTAAATGCAATGAGCAACTTGTGCACATGTATATATATGCAGATATCAATTTAATTATTTATTTACTTCTTTGTTCTTTTCTTTCGTTCTTTATTTCTTCATTTATAGAGTTTAAAAAAATAATAATTTATTTTAATTTGAGGATGGTATTAAATGGTATACGTTCTACAAACAATAAAAACAAAAACAAGTAATAGTGATCAGACAGTTTGCAATTACTAATTATGGCTTATTTCAATAATATAACAAAATATATATGTTATGCATTGATACAACAATTATACCTATTGTTATGGGTACCTTTTCGTCAATAATCCAAATGTAAGAATAATAAATCTGGTTTTGGAAACTGATTCCCTCCCTAAAGTATACATACGTTTATAAATGTTTGAAATAATTTAATAAATAATCCAGAATTATCCATTATGTCATTGTGTAAAATAAAGTGCATAACTTCATGGTGGTAACATCATTTCATTATTTGTGTAGATTTGTGGAAATGTAATCATGATTGTAATCATGATTGCTAGACAATGTATTCGCAATCGTAATCGATTACTTTTAATTATCTTGTAATCGTAATCGTGACATTCTAAAGTAATCGTAATCGTAATGTCAAGTAATCGCCCCATCTCTGATTATATATATATATATATAAGAGTTGGTGATCGTCCTTTTGATCACACAAATCGGGGGTGGTGGGAGGGGGGAGGTTGTTGTTTTTTCTGTGAAAAACTTTATAAAACCCTGGGGACCAGGAGTAGTAGTCAACAGCCCATGCGCCTGGATGTTGTAGTTCCTTCACTTGCCGCCAGATGGACCTGGTGATGGTTGAACCCGTTACGGTGCTTACGAAAGTCGAATTGCTGCTATCTCGACGCATTTTTAACAGTTTTTAACAAACTAAAAAATAAAATAATTTCAGGGCGGGCGCATTTTTTCAGGTACGGGCGGGGACGATCACCAACTTTTTATTTTATTTGGCCTTATGGCACACCGCCAAACAGGACTAACAATTGCTGCGCTTGCGCAGTTGGTTATTATAACCTTCGGATTAATTATTTAGGCGGAACGAACTATAGAAAGAAAGAAAGAAATGTTTTATTTAACGACGCAGACATATATAGATGAATCGGGGAATCGCAACACTAGCAATGCAATCCTTTTGTCACCACACTTGTCATGTTGTTTGTTAACGACTATCGGTAATGATCTTTCAAGTACAGCTAGTGTTACCGCAGCTGTTAGATGAACCGTGATACCAATCAAACAATTAGTGCACAAACGGGCCACAGCATAAAGCGTTCCCAGTCTGGAGCTCCACGCGGTAGGACGTGTTTGTTTCGCTTGTGCACACTGCACGTGCTTTCGTGTGCTCAACTTGGGGGTCCTTCATTTCGTTGTTTTTGTCAGCGAAATGAAGTTTTCTACTGGGATGTATGCGGCCATTGGAACTGATTGAACGCTGGAACGCTTCTCGTTTCGACAGCCTGCACCACCATGTTGGATTCTTTTTTAGCGAGATTCCTTGCCTCCACGTCATTTCTCCGTCTGACTGTCGGACTAGTTTTTTCCGTGACTTGTATGACAGCCATTCTGCAGAACGCCACGGTTGTTTGCGTTTAGTCTCTACATGTCCGAGCCTGTCCTAGCAGCACTGGAAGATTGACCGCCCCACTCTAAGAACAAATAGGAAGCGGGGTCGGCCCCTACTACTCTTTTTCTAGACTTTACCTTGCTTTATAGTGATACCATCTCGTATCCTCCGGAGTCGGGCCCGTCCGCACCACTATACCAACCCATGACGACTGGACTATACCCTAGTCTGATACTCTCTCTCGTTCAGACGGATCCGGCTTCTCACGATCTGCATTTCAGCACAGCACTACACCTTCAACGTCTATCGACTGTCAATCTAGGGGTTTTCTTGACGGGATGCAACCCATCTCGTCCCTTTAAGCTGTGCACCCAAACGGCCTTAACGAGGCCACTCGCGTGGACATATCGATCGGACTTTAAACTTTTAGATCTGCGTTCAAAATTTTATGTCGAAATTACTTCTTTTTTTAAATATTATTAAATAGTCCGATCCTCTCTTCTTTCTCTTATTTAATTTTGGACTGTCCTTCTAAAATGCTCCAAATTATATAAATATTCGGCCGAGCAGTCAATTCTTTTTTATTTTTGGCTTGTAACCTTTTTTTATTTTTTTTATTTAATCTATTAACTTATCGGAGGTCGGACTCGGGATGGGCGTGTTCGAAACCCTAGTGGTATATGGGCACGTTAAACTAGTTATCATCATCAGCAGCAGCATAAAGCGTTACTTTGAAAACGACTACATTTCTGAAAAGTGGACAGTGCTGCGTTTTTTATTGTTGAAATATTCAAATCGTTTAGTAATAAATTCATAAACAGATTAAGAATTTGACATTTATTTATTTGATTTCAGTGCATTTACGTGTATTACACAATTTGTATCTAATTCAACTTTCTAACTGATGTTACGAAAATGTCCGATGTTGACCGAATGGTTCGGTCGAACTACTCGATGGGTCGAACACTTTCTCGAGCACCGACGGGGTTCGAGCCAACGGGATTTAACTGTATATATTTATTATTATTATTATTTTAAATATTTATTCCTGTCCCTCATTTACATATCTCAATCTGAGAAAACTGCACTGAATACTTTGGAATGCACTTAAAAATCGGAAACATATATATATATATATATATATATGGCTAGTGAATTGTTAAAATCACCTATTCCATGTTTAATTTTTTTTTTAATCCTCAAACTCTAGGCGTTTGGTGCTTGTGGATAGTTGTGTATCAAGTCTTAACTGTTATTTTTGTTCCCCTAAGAATTCAATATGACGCAGGTGGGAAGGTGTGTGTGTCCCGTGATCGTGACTATGTGGATCTACAAAACAAAGCTGGCTATGACACAGCACAACTCGAAACGAATCTGGCAAGTGATGTCTTGAAATCTGAGCTGGATTATTATCACATCTTAAGCCAGTGTCTTTCCGCAACGTTAATTTTCAATCCAGACCCCGGCAACCTGATCTGGAAGTTGTTTAAACAATAGTTATCATATGTCCTCTCTGTGAGGTATTTCGACACTTGGTCTGTAAGATGCAAAAGGAAAATTGTTACCGGCATAGTGGCTGCTCCAACAAAACAGCCACAATGTATCATTTATATGCATTTCCCCATTGACAGGAAAGTATATATCACAATCTTTAATGTACCAGTGAATGCCCTTAAGTACAATAAGACCAGGTGTAAACATATCTAAATACAGTTTAATGCATTCGTCATCGGCACTGATCTGGTGCGTGATTAAGTATAATGTTTGTCTAATGCGCTCGTAGAATGATATACATGTACACACACACATTTTATTTAAACACACTATAGCAGTAACCACTTTGTTATAATGACCAGAGATATCTCATCATTGGAACATCTGAAATGCTACAGTTATTCCAGTTAATGTAGTAATATCTAGATATTTTAGCCCAGAAAATATGAATGTGTATACATTTCAACTACTATAATGAACAATATTTATTATTAGTATGCATATTTATTTTATGCCATTTATATAAAGGGGGTCGCTTCTTCTAACCAATTAGTTATAATATGAACTACCATGAACTCCGATTTAAAGAAAAATACTTGACCTGTATCTACTAATTTATGTTCAACTCTATGTCAATTATTATATAATGTCTATAAAATATACAATGACTAGAAAAGTTACAATCCTGTGATGATGCCTTTGAAATAATATAAACTAATTTCCCTCTATGCTAAGTAAATTAAAATATTTTATTGCGTATGGTCATAAAACATTTATCATCTTTGGGCCGGCACCCTTTTTACAATAAACAATTCCCAGGCATTTTCATTTTAAATTGCAACTTAAATTTATTTTTTTAATATAATATTCAAATTGTCTACAAAATACAGACATAGCTAGATCATAATTATTTAACTAAGGTTGTTGCATATGGGAGCCATGTTTAAAAAACAGAAAGAAAGAAAGAAAGAAAGAAAGGAATTTTATATTTAATGACACACTCAACACAACTACAGGTATGTGGTGTCAGACATGTGGTTAATGACCACAAATATATTTTAGAGAGGAAACTATGGGCAACTATTTTTTTATTAGCACCAAGGGATCTTTAATATATGCATCATCCCACAGACAGGATAGTAGGCCTACATATCATGGTCTGTAACACCAGTTGTGAAGCACTGGCTGGAACGAGAAATAGTCCAATGATTACACTAACAGGGATCGATCCTAGACTGACCATAAACCAGGCCAGCACTTTACTACTGGGCTACGCCCTACCCCCGGCAAATTAATTTAATTATATTATTTTTTTCCCCTCTAATACACATAGTAACTATTCAGACTAAAATAAGGGAAAACAACTTTCCTGTTTAACTAGGTTCTCTGTCTCTATTCAGTTAATATTTTCTTAACTGCGTGTTTCTTCTGTAGAACTAAATGAACTCTGCAATCACTTCTTATTAAACTATTTACATAACCGACATTTATTCAGCAACTAGTTAACAACACACACATTTTACCACATTCTAGATGTCTAAAAACTAAACACTTCCAGCCCCCCCCCCCCCCACCCCCATTGTTTGCAGTCCATCTCAGATTATCACAAACGGACCGGTCATCGTGATGCGTAAACAGTCAATTGTAGCTACCTCAGTCAGAGTTATTATTTCTTTGTAAGCCAAAACACCCAGCCAGAGATAGTTTACATAAAACACTTTAGCTGGATGTAAACACTTAGAGTTAGCATATGTCATTAGCCTGTCATGCGGTATGGCACCTAGGATTCAATGTTCTCAGACAGTTTACAGCCCACCACAATCCAGTGTTGTAAGCTAAAGCGTTATGTCTGTCAGCTATGGGTGATACTACAAAGTTCGAGAGAGACAGAATAAGGTAGTGCTAAAAACATGGTTTTTGCCTTTTGTGGATATGGACATAAAAGATAATTGGTTTGGGTTCTGTTCTATAAAAGCATAAATAAATGATTGGTTTGAATGAGACATTGTGAAATGATAGTACACCTTCCCATGGTATATATATATATATATATATATATATATATATATATATTTTGTATTATTATTATTATTTTTGTAAATATTTATTCCAGTCCCTCATTTACATGACAGACAATTCATGCTGAGGACAAAACATGAGTCGTGGACAGCACCAGTACATGACATAATTATTAGATTTTAAGTAAACTTTCATATTAATATATGTAAACTATACAAATCATGTAAACAAAACAAGACAAATAATACCACAATGGTTTATAAATGTAATAATAAAACCTGTTATAGTTTATGCCAGTCTAGGTTATAGAAGAGGGATTAAATACGGGAATCAAGATAATAAGTATAAATAAATAAATAAACCAATAATAATAATAATTTTTAAAAATAATAATAATAAAAAGAAGAAACAAAACAGAAAAGACTACACACACACACACACACACACACTAACTCACATACACATGTATGTAAACGTAGTTACTGTTAAAAAAATAACTTTATATTTCATATATATAGATATACATGGTAATTTAAAAAATATTAATTTCCTGTGCAGTCTTGCAAAGTTCTGCGATCCTATTTTACTAACATTTCATGTTTTAACGTATGAACTGTTGGTTGTGGGGGAAAGGAAGATGTAACATACTTATAAGTAAATAAATAACTGAATACTTGAATTATCAAGTTATGTTTTCAAAGAGAGAATGGTACATGAACCACTTAGTAAAGAATTTATTGATACTGTTGTTACTGAAGTGTATATGTTTTTCTACAATATATCTTTGTTTAATTTCACATTTAAAATGTGTAATGTCTATTTGTATCTTTTGGACTTTACATCGATATATAAAATATTTTGCTGAAAGTAATAAGAGATCAAAGACGGTGTCTGTCCTAATGTGCTTCTTATGTCCGAATATAACAAGTTCAAGAGAGAGTTTTCGGTTACTTATATGATTACAAGATGCCAATAACCAATTTAAAAATGTATTCCAGAATTCTTGAACAATATCACATTCCCAAAAGAGATGTATTATAGATTCTTTACTTTTATGACAAAAGCTGCACGCTTCACTATCAACAAGTTTCAACTTATAGGTAAATGTGTTCGTAGTCTATATTCTGTGTACTATTCTATATTGGAACCATCTTAACTTTGTTTCCTGCGTGGTTATAAATGGTTTTAGATAAATAGTAGACCAGTTAAGCTCCATGGTGAAATGACATTGCCATTTTGCCATAGCGGTATTTCGATTATCAAAAAACATTAATGTATAATAAAATAAGGTGGAGCCTTTCAGGACAGAGCAGAGTTTACGATGAACAGGCGAGTCATCTAAAGATATGTTTGTCTCTAGTCGTGTCATTTTCAGTTTCTTTAAGTATGACCTGAGTGAATTAATGACTCCGTAGTATTCTGAGAAACACACACTTAATTCGTATAGTTCATTAAATTTTTTTAAGTTATAACATTCACCTTTTTCATTAACAAAATCGCAAATCTGAGAAATACCCTTTTCTAACCACTTCCGTTTAAACAACGTTTTCTTGTTTATTTTTATATGGGAATTAAAAAAAAACTGGTTCTGATAAAAAGTCTACAAACGTTGTTACTTTAATGTCTACAGAGAAATCATAAAAAGTAAATACAATCTTTCCAAAATAAACTATTTATATTTTTAATGCATAGCCTTGGAAAATAAATTCCAAATAAAGCTAGATTACGAAGTTGCGGGAAACATACAAATAGAATTGGTTTCCACTTAGGATCTTTTGTCTCTAGTTTTCGTATCCATGTAATCTTCAAAGCTTTAACATAGCTAATAGTCCAGGAGCCAGGACCAGCTAAAAATGGTTGAGCACAACACCCACTACACAGTTGGTTTGTCATTTCTGGCTGCTTGGGGGATGTCTCTGGGACATTTTCAGCCCTGATGTAGAGTTGATTTGTGGCAGCAACACTAGGTGCCAGCCTGTTTTCTAATAGGGGGGAGGGGGGGGGGGGGTCGCAGATTAGGTGCAATTCTTGTTAATTTGATTTGATTTTCTTAGCTCCTACAACAAAAAGTTTTAATATCATGTTCATGTGAGATAAGCTGTTGGATTGCTGTTTAGTAAGTTCAATGGGGACGTGATTTTTTTCAAGATGGCCGCCGTTTTTCAGTATGGCTGGCAATAGTCCAGGAATTAGGATCAGCTTGAATGTTTTTGTTCGTGCAACACCCACTACACACTTGGTTTGTCACCCCAAACTACTAGGGGATGTCTCTGGAACATTTTCAGCCCTGGTGTACAGTTGAATTGTGGCAGAAACAATATGTGGCGGTCTATTTTCCCATGGGGGTGCTTTGGCTTAGGTGCAATTCTGGACATTTTGGTTTGTTTTTCTCGGCTTATACAACCAAACCTTTTTAGATTTGTTCCAAATAACATGTTCATATGAGATAAACCTGTGTATTGCTGTTAAGTAAGTTCAAAGATAATACAATTTTTTTTCAAGATGGCCGCCATTTTTCAATATGGCTGCACGTGACGTTTTATTTTACATGTTTTCTTACATAATGGTAATAATTCACATTTAATTTATTGTTTCAACTTCTTCATAGAATGAACAATGACCCATACGGTTGAGTATGTTGATAAGTTGTTTTGATCCAGTCAAGTGACGCACTGATATGGCGAGACCAATATGCTTGGGTGTTTTCACTCGTCCACGTGAAGCACAGTGCAATATTTCTTGGCCAAGCATGATGACATGCCTTTGATCTGCGGCGTTTTCATTATTGTGAGTGTATGGAGATGGATCCAACTCGTTACAGACAATCCAATGCAGGAAGTTGTAAAGGCTTTCTGGTAGTATGTCCTTGGATCTTCTCAGATTCAGGTTGTGGAGACTCAGTGGTTGAAGATCTATACCTGAAAATGTTTTCAAATCTGACCTAATAATCTGAGCAGCATAGTACAGTGTGTGCATTGCTTCAGTATATATATATATATATGGAAAGAAACCACCAATAACACAATTCCTTAACACAGACAAACAAAAATGGAATGCAAGTTGCAGTTCCCTCGATGACAGTGCCAGCAAAATGGATCTAGCATGGGCACTCTTGCGAATGCTGCCCACAAAGCTGTTCGAAGTAGAACTCTGCCCCATGGAAGCTGATCAACAGACAGTTCCATCCTGGAGTGGGTTCAACACCATGGTGTCCTGTGTGTTACCCTCCATCACTGAAGTGGATTACTGCCCAATGATCAAAGGTTCATCAACTGAGTATAGTACTGTGTACACAGTGATGAAGCAGGTCCAGATGATGATGTCAAGACTTGGACAACAAAACAGTGTCATTACGTTTGACTTGGCTATCTACATTAAGGCTAAGGAAATACGTGGCGCAACCCCAAAGAATTTGATGATACAGTGATTAGAATGGGTGGGTTCCATATCGCACTCAACTACCTGGCTGTTATTGGCAAACTGTTTGAAGAGTCTAGACTAGCAGATCTCCTTATTGAATCTGGTACCCATGGAATCAACACTGCAACAAACCTGTTAAAAGGAAAATCCTATAACCGTGGAGTCAGAGGTCATAAGCTAGTCATGGAAGCCCTGGTGAGGTTGCAGTGGGAAGAACAGTGCAAATGGTTGTCTCAAAGACAAGAAGATAATCTATTGGACAAACAAACTTTAACTGCACAAATTCAAAAATGCAAAAATGCAATAACACAGAAGTCTGATGATCTGCATGAGTGTTATCAGATGGTTTGTAAGGAAATGACGAACGTTCAGAATTTGATGTCACGTTTTAGAACAGCCGGGAAGAAAGCATCTCTATTATTCTCCTTCTGGGATATGTACATCGAGATGGTCCAGTTACTGCTTGAATTCATTCGTGCTGAAAGAGATGGATGTTGGAAGTTGCATTTGGATACTATAGCTAGAATGGCTCCATATTTCTACTCTATGGACCGAACAAATTACTCACGATGGCTCCCCGTATACCTCTGTGACATGAATCAACTTCAAGAGAAGTTTCCCGAGATACACAAAGAATTCATGAATGGTAACCATGCTGTTTGTCGATCAAACCAGCCATACAGTCGTGTCTGGACAGACATGGCACTGGAGCAGTCCATCAACCTAGACTCCAAGAAGAGAGGAGGCATTGTGGGTATCATCCAGAAACAAGAGGCCCTAGACAGATGGTTCCTGGCAAGTCATGAGCGAGCAGCAGTTACATCTGCCACAAAAGAGATGTGTGGTATAGAAGTCAGTGAACGAATTGGAACACACAAGGAGTCTGGTGCAACCAGGCTAAAGAGAGATGAAGGCGATGTCCAAAGGCTGATGTCTACATTCAAATCTGGTCTTGCAACAAATCCATTTGATATCATTTCTCTCGAAGAAGACGAGTGTCAACCTCTCCTTAACATCATAACTGGGGTGATCCTTCCACAATATGATGCAGCACGCCTAGTGGCAGCTAAAGACATCGGGCAAGAACAACTGAATGACTTTGTAACTAAACGCCTCGACAAAAATGAGCTAGGTTTCTGGGAAAAGTTGCCACATTTGAAGATCAGAACATTTGCATCAATGTCAAAGAAGATTACTGTGAAATCAGCCAAAGACAAAGCAGCTACTATCAGTGCTGATCGAAATATTTTTGGCAGACTACTCATTGTCGCTAAAGCCCGAGATGTTAACTTGAAGGAAGTTCTTTCACATGAGCTGTCATCTGTGTCTTATGCACTGGCGCATTCTGATGGAAGTTTGCGTAAGAATGTGAAAAGCGACTTGCTAACTGAGTTGGAAACCAAGGCTGATGTATTGCCCAAACTTCCATTTTCCGAAAACCCACCATCTACTGCCAATGTCTTAGATGCAATGGCCTTGATCCAAATGGTGAAATCTGGTGGTACCAAGACATTTGGACAACTAGCAGAAAAGTACTTTGATCTCATTTCAGCACCACTTGGGAAAAATGGATGTAACAGGGTAGACATGGTCTTTGATCGCTATGACCAGCCTGATTCAATCAAGGCAGCAGATCGTAAACGACGAGGGTCATCTTCAGGACTGGAGATCAAGATATTAGGAACTAGTACATCCATACCCAGACAATGGGACAAATACATCAAGAATCCGAACAACAAAGCCAACCTCTGTGCATTTCTCTCTGAACGATGGTGCGAAATTGGAACAGAAAAACTGGAACCTGGTCATCAATTGGTCCTCGGCGGAGGCTTCAAGGATGGAAAGACATGCAAACTAATCATGAGGGAACATGTTATAGATCTGCAAGTACTGGAGTCTGACCACGAAGAAGCAGACACGAGACTTTTGCTACATGCCAACAATGCTTCATATGACCACCAGCAAGTGATTATTCAGTCTCCTGACACAGATGTTGCAGTCATTTGTATATATATGTATACCACAATGATGTGCCACAAACTTTGGTTTCGTACTGGAGTAAAGCAAAGGCTTCGCTACATCCCAATACATGACATAGTCTCAGCCATTGGACCTGAATTATGTAAAGCACTTCCTTCATTGCATGCACTCACAGGATGTGATTCGACAAGTGCCTTCAGTGGCATCGGGAAGAAGGCAGCTTTCAGGAAACTTCAGAAAGATGTAGACCAGCAACAACAAGTGGCCCATCTAGGAGATGTCATCCACCAACAGGGGCTACGATCCATGCATGTGAACAGTTCATATGTTCTCTGTACACAGCAGCTCATGGAGTTGGTGACACAGCAGATGAAGTCAGATACTGGATGTTCTGCCAGAAAAGGCAGAAAAGTGAGTGCCTCCCACCAACTTCTGACAGCACCCAGTTACACATCCATCGAGCTAACTACCAGTCCTTTATCTGGAAGACATCACTGCTTGCCAACCAACGTCTGCCTGGACCAGATGGAAATGGATGGACCAACCAGATTGGAATTCTCCAACCCACTCTAATGATCAAAGACCCTGCCCCTGCTGCACTAGTTGAGATGACCACATGCAAGTGTAGGACTTCTGCATGTCAACACAGCCACGCTTGTACATGCAAGCGCAACGACATGCCTTGCACAGAAGCCTGCATTTGTATGGGAGGTGAACAATGCAAAAACCCAAACAAAGTTCCATCAATTGACTCTGATGATGATGATGATGACGATGATGACCTTGATGATGAATATCCTGATTATGATTAGTGACATTTCGATAATTCTTAATAATTTTTGGCAATTGATAAAAACACTTCTTAAAACATTTTGGAAACTTCAGTTTAATTTTGATAGACAAAATCCAATACATTATATAGCATTATATTAAGATAAAATTTAACTAGTGAATGCCAATGATACAAATATGTAGTTACTGTTAATATAACATGACACGTACAACAACTGACTAAGCTAAAAAGAGTACATCACACTCCCTCTGGGCTGGAAATGTTCCACAGTCATCCTCCTAGCAGTTTGAAGTGACAAACCAACTGTGTAGGACTAAACAACTTCGAGTTGGTCATGGCTCCTAAACTATTGCCCGCCATACTAAAAAATGGCGGCCATCTTGAAAAACAATTATATCAACATTGAACTTACTTAACAGCAATACACAGGTGTATCTCATAGGAACATGTTATTAGCAACAAATCTTAAAACTTTTGTTTGTATTAGCCGAGAAAATGAAACCAAATTTTCCAGAATTCCACTTAAGTCATGGCACCCCCATGGGAAAATAGATCTCCACATATTGTTGCTGCCACAATTCAACTGTACATCAGGGCTGAAAATGTTCCAGAGACATCCCCCTAGTAGTCTGAGGTGACAAACCAACTGTGTAGTGGGTATTACATAAAAAAAACACATTCAACCTGGTCCTAAATCCTGGACTATTGCCCGCCATACTGAAAAATGGCGGCCATGTTGAAACAATTCGCCTCCCCATTGAATTTGCTAAACAGCAATCCACCAGCTTATCTCATATGAACATGATATTAGCAACAGATCTTAAAACGTTTTGTTGTAGGAGCTAAGAAAATCAAATCAAATTAACAAGAATTGCACCTAATCTGCGACCCCCCCCCCCCCCCCCCCCCTATTAGAAAACAGGCTGGCACCTAGTGTTGCTGCCACAAATCAACTGTACATCAGGGCTGAAAATGTCCCAGAGACATCCCTCAAGCAGCCAGAAATGACAAACCAACTGTGTAGTGGGTGTTGCACCAACTCATTTTTTAGGCCTCTTTTGATACTTGGCTCCTGGACTATAAATATATCTATCATTCCAAGACCTCCCTCTTGTTCTTTTTATTTTATCTGGTTTTTGGTTCCATAACAGTATACTGTTTAATTCTTTCTGAAATGATTCAGACGGATTTGGTAATGTTAATAATAAATAGCTAAGTTTAGATATTAAAAGTGCCTTTATTACAGCTATTTTACCTAACAGTGTTAATAGTCTTTTCATCCATGTATTCATGATTTGTTTAATTTCAAACAGTTTCGACTCATAATTAAGCTTGACCATTTTACTGAGGTCAGTACTAAAAACAATTCCGAATGCTTTAAACGAAGTAGGGTTCCATTTTAGATTGAGATTTTGTAAGTATCTTACAGAGCTATTTCTAAGAGAACCAATCCATATCACTTCAGATTTATCATAATTAATTTTTAGTCCAGATAATTCAGCAAACGTGTTCAATGTATTAATAGTTTCTTCAAAAGATGTTCTACTGCCATCAAGTATAAAATCTGTGTCATCATCATACTGTGAAATAATATATTCTTTGTTACCTACTGTAATACCTTTAATAAAAAAAATTCGTATGAGACCTGCAAGAACTTCTACACAGAAAAGAAATATGTATGGGGATAATGGATCTACTTGCCTACATCCTCTATATATTTGAAAAGAAGAAGACACATTTCCGTTAACGATAACACTCGACTTAATATTTTTTTTACAGAAAACAGAAACCCATCGTTTAATATGTTCCCCAAATCCAAAAATATCAAGAGTCTTATGTATAAATGACCATGAGATTGAATCAAATGCTTTTTCAAAATCTATTCGTGATAACATTCCAGGGACATTATGAATTTCGGTATAGTATAACAGATCATACACGATTCTAATATTGTATCCAATGTATCGATTTGACATAAAACCAGTTTGCTCTGCGTTAATAAGGAAATGGAGTACCCGTTTTAATCTTTCAGATATACAAGCAGATACTAATTTATAGGTAACATTTAGAAGAGAAACTGGTCGCCAGTTCGTAAGAAAGCGTTTTGGTTTATCAGCTTTTGGTATAGAAGTTATCACTCCTAGTTTCTGCGTAACCGATAATTCCCCATTAATAAATGCAAAATTAAGAGATCGAAATAACCTATGTCTTTCCAATTTGTTTTAAAGAATTCCGTAGTAAAGCCGCCAGACCCTGGACTTTTATTATTACTAGTATATTTAAGAGCGTTGGATAGTTCGTCATAAGTTAGCAAACCTTCTAAGGAATCAGCTTGTTCTTTACTAAGTTTATTTAAATCATGATCTGAGAGTAAATCATTTAAATCCGTATCAACTATCGTATCTTCTTTGGATGAATATAGGTTTTGATAAAAGTGTTTTGTTTCTTCCATAATATGGTTTTTATCTGTGACTATTGAGCCATCTTTTTTTTCATTTCGGACATGGATTTACTAATAAAATTTCTATTTTCTACAATACAAAAGTAGCTAGTGATTCTTTCACCATCAGTTATCCCATTTAGCTCTTGAT
>NC_054710.1:15090759-15108873 GCF_016097555.1 Gigantopelta aegis | reverse complement strand
ACCATAAGGAAAAATCTGTCCGACGGATCACGGTGAAGATAAACGATCAGATCAGACGAGCGGCTGCGCCAAGCACTGGATGCGGTCATGGTCTTTGGGGTCGCTGTAGAGAGACAAGAAAAAAGTTTACTGTTTAACGACATGAGTAGAGCACATTGATTTATTCATCATCGGCTATTTGATGTCAAACATTTTTGTATTTTTGACACATAATCATAGAGAGGAAAACTCACTACATTTTTGCATTAGTAGTAAGGGATCTTTGATATGCACCACCCCAGAGACAGGATAGCACATACCACTGCCTTTGATATATGCATTCGTGGTGCACTGGCTGGAACGAGAAAGAACCCAGTGGGCCCACCGACGAGGATCGATCCCAAATCGACCGCGCATCAAGCGACCGCCTTACCTCTGGGTTACGTCACGCCCCTAACAAGAAAAAAAGAAATAGTTTACAGTTAAAACATGTTGATTCCACTACCAGTGTGTACGTTATAAACTAGTAGATTTGTCATCTTCATAAATCAAGGCTAATATTCGTTCCTCGTATTCATGGCCCGATCACACTGGCCCGAATGCCATTCCGTTTGTTTTCCGAATAGGAATTTGGGTGTTCGGGGAGCGAACGGATCATATTCGGGAAGCATTCGGTGTGTTCTAGGAGCATACTGGCTGTTCGGCTCCGTACGGATGCATACGGAACGGCATTCGGTAGCTCCAAAAATTTGTTGTGCATGTTCAAAATAATTTTCATCGACCATCCGAATGTGGCGTCCATGTGTATTCGGGAAGCATTCTAGGAGCATACGGCATGTACGGAAAACGTTCGGGAAGCATGCGTCTAGTTCTTGGTGCATTCGGAATGAAAATTTGGAGGTGCTGGGTTCCGTATGCTTTCCGAACACCCCGAATGGACCTAGAACATGACGAATGCTTTCCGAACGTTATACGGGCGGTTCTTAAAGCATTCGGCCGGACGTCAGAGTAAGCCGAAAAACGTTCGGAAAGCGTGCGGAAAGAGTTCGGTCCATTCTAGGTCGATTCGCCGTGTTCTGAAAGCATTCGGAAAGCGTTCGGAAAGGAAACCTTTCGAAGTCAACATGCGGGAAGTATTCGGTCTATTCTGAAAGCATTCTGAAACCATACTGAAAACATTCGGAAAACAAACGGAAAGCATTCGGTGATACATTGGGGGAAAACACATTCGGAGGGACATTTCGGCCAGTTTAAAAAATCACACCACTTTCGTATACGGAAAACAAACGGAAGCTCATTCGGGCCAGTGTGATCGCCCCATCAGCCTTAATACATGTAGTCAAGATTACTGATATCCACTACTAGCGCCCTCTATTGGAAGAAAATTTGTAACACCGATTATGTCCCTTACACGATGACATCGCTGACCAATCACAGCATCGGTAACATGTGACAATCTTGAAAGCAATATCAAAAATTAACCGCCGGACGCTGACGCTGCCATCTTTGTTTACAATAACAAGGGAATCTGTAAGGAGCGTTGCGATTCGTTGCAGTCAGATCTCATCGCATCCAATGAAATTTAAGCATTTTGTGGCACGATTTCTTGACGACATGTATCAAGGCTGAATACGAGGAACGAAATATTAGCCTTGCTTTATGAAGATGACTACCAGTGTGTACGTTATAAAGTATACTCTTCAAAAAAAGAAACGCAAAAGGGTACAAATGGGTTACAACTCCGATTTTATGTTTCCTACCGGTTCATGCTTTGTGAATATAAGGTCATTGCATGTCCCAAACACATTCCCACGGTTACATTCGATAAAACGCAGCTACTGTAAAATAAAGTTTCAAAATGTGAATATTCGCAAAAACGCAGCCACGTGCAAACCATGTCACCACTGCACGTGCGTTTGTCTGCACGTGCAACATGAACACCGACAGTATAAAAGTGCAGGGTGTTCGCTTGCCTGGCCTCTGTATCTGGCCGACAGTTGACAATCCAGGACATGCCACGTCTCAGTGAACCGCAGAGAAACAATGCCATCGGCCGACTAGACGCAGGCGAATCCAGAACGGCCGTTGCCAGGGCATTCCATGTGTCCCCAAGCACCATCTCCAGACTGTGGGACCGTTACCAGCAACATGGATCAACACGTGACCTCCCTAGATCCGGTCGACCACGGGTCACTACCCCCGGGCAGGACCGCTACATCCGGGTACGCCACCTTCGGGAACGATTGACTACTGCCACCTCCACAGCCGCAGCAATACCAGGTTTGCGCAGGATATCCGACCAGACCGTACGGAACCGCCTACGTGAGGTAGGAATTCGTGCCAGACGTCCAGTTCGAGGTGTCATCTTAACACCACAACACCGTCGACTCCGACTGCAGTGGTGCCAGATTCATCGACAATGGCCTCAACTGCGATGGAGACAGGTGTGGTTCAGTGACGAGTCCCGATTTCTGCTCCGACGTCATGATGGAAGATGTCGCGTGTATAGGCGTCGTGGTGAACGTTATGCGGCAAACTGCGTGCAGGAAGTGGACAGATTCGGCGGGGGTAGTGTCATGGTGTGGGCAGCCATCTCACACACTGGCAGAACTGACCTGGTCCACGTGCAGGGCAACCTGAATGCACAGGGCTACATTGACCAGATCCTCCGGCGACACATCGTTCCAGTTATGGCCAACGCCAACGCAGTGTTCCAACATGACAACGCCAGGTCTCACACAGCACGTCTCACAACGGCTTTCCTACAGAACAACAACATTAATGTCCTTCCTTGGCCATCGATATCACCGGATTTGAACCCAATGGAGCATCTATGGGACGAGTTGGACCTACGCCTCCGACAGCGACAACCACCACAGCCCCAGACCCTGCCCGAGCTGGCAGCAGCCTTGCAGACCGAGTGGGCCACCATCCCCCGGGACGTCATCCGTACTCTGGTTGCTTCAATGGGCAGGCGGTGCCAGGCAGTTGTCAACACACGCGGAGGCCACACCCGGTATTGACTCCAGATGACCTTGACCTTGGCGGTGTGTCCTATCACTTACTCACAATGGACTAGAGTGAATTGTGAACAATCCTGCAACATTTGGTAATTATCGGACTCACCATTCAATAATTAAATCAATTCTCCAAATGTTACGACAATGTGGTTTTGCGTTCTCTTCTTTTGAAGAGTATATATGTTTTTGATTGGTGCAGATCATGATCAGTCTTCTTTTTTTTTTTACTGAAAAAAAAGTTAAGTTTGCCTTCTAGCTTACTCTCTCTGCTGTTGGTTGCGAATGTGAAAACGTCAAGGTTTGTAAAGAAATTTATCAATTACTCGATTTTATGGGCTCTTATGACTTTGGGATTGATTGTAGATCATGCTAAATGTGTAATTTTTATAATTTTTGTCTTATAAACGACAGGAAGGTGTTTTTGTGTGTCTCTTGCCCGGTAAAAATCTGATATGCGTGGGCTGTACCATTGCTTCTGCTGCAAGGGGTGGATGAGTGGTGTGCTCTGTGCATTTCGTGGGGCCTATACCACAAACAGCTAGCTAGCTGTCTCCGAGTAGTGGTTTTTCCTTTATTATTTTAGTTTGGATCGACGTGGGTGAAAAGGAGAAACAGATTTGGAAAAGACAAAAACGATATATATTTTTCTGTTAATTTAAATAAAATTATTTTAAAAATTAAAAAAATAGCGAAAAAAATATTTGTCGACAATTTTCGATTTTGAGCAATTTTCCAAAGCCATTTTCATAACCATAACAAATCACAAACTTCAATTAAAATCACTATGTTGTGGACATATATTACAGATATCTCATTCACAGTAACAATTTAAAGTGGTTGTGTTTGAAGATTTTGACGAAAACATGCCCTCAGCCCTCCTAAATTGACAAATTTGAATACGTTGTATGAATTCTTTATTTATTGCAAGGGAGTAAAGATATACTACTATACTATAAACTTCGTTAAAAAAATATAGTTTTTTCTTGATTATTTTAGTTTGGATCGATATAGGCTAAAAAGGAAAACAGTTTTGGAAATTTTAACAAAGAACTATAATTCTTTCAGCTTGCATGTCAGTCTGAAAGAAAGAAACAAACTAACTGTAAACTGAAATAAACAAAATAAAATATGATGTACAGATTAAAATGCCCCTGTTACACAAACACTCAACTCCGAGTGTCAACGTGCAGCAGTATTGTACTGTACAGCACAGGTAAATAGTGTATAATTACACCCCTTTTCAGTAATGGTCTAGTCCCGCTCGGTAGCAGACAGTGAGATATTTAGTCTATATTTGGACGGATCACGCGTCATAAATCTAAAAATAGACCGTCTCGACAGCAAACTTCGTGTGCAATCTGATTAAAATTAGCTCTACTGGTCTACCACTAGATCTAACAGCATTGCGTGGACTCCCATGTCCAGGTGACATTTCATCTATAAATAACAATTTAAATATAGACCAATTATACTTCGTCTTTTATAGCGTTATTCGGGAGCATACAAATTCTAAAAATATCGGGCGAGACTATTTATGCAATAGGTGAACTTGTTGGTCTATTTCAACATTAAAAACCGGGGGGGGGGGGGGGCAATGCAGTAATAAACACGGGGGGTGGGGGGGGGGTGGGGGGGTCGTCTTCGTAATTCACCCGAATCATTTCGTATACCCTCGGCATAATCCCGAATGTTTTCAAATTCTTTTCAAATCACCGGCATGATTTTATAAGTAAGGTTTTGATTGGTCGAATGACAGGTCAACTGAACATGAGCTCCAACGGGCTGCTGTTAGATCCACAGTTAATAGTAATTGACCAGTGGAGCCAATTTTAATTAGATTGCTTCTTGTGATGCAAACATTTCGTTGTGTTTGTTAAATTCCATTAAATTTTATAAAAGCATCCCATAAAACCTGTTAATAAAAGATAGTGTGTGTGTGTGTGTGTGTGTGTGTGTGGGGGGGGGGGGGGGGGGTCACACTCCTAATCGCACACATGAAGTAAGTCAAACTCGGTATATGTGGGTGTATACCTCCTACCGAGACCAGCGGTACATTCAGTCTTGGTTCGAGCTGGTACTACTGGAATGGGTAATCACGTGTTACAAAATAAATAAATAAATAAATAAATAAACAAATAAATATTTTATTTTATTTTTTTCATTTTACTTTGTTGTCTCCTTCAGATTAACACAGAAATAGTATTATTTTCTTATTAGATCATTAAGAGAGAGAGAGAGAGAGAGAGAGAGAGAGAGAGAGAGAGAGAGAGAGAGAGAGAGAGAGAGAGAGAGAGAGAGAGAGAGAGAGAGAGAGAGAGGAGAGGTAAAACACACAAGGTCAGCTTATTTGTAATGACATATCAAGAGAGAGACAAGCGATAAATGGTGGAAACAGGAGAGTGTAAATATCTAGACGTTGGAGACCATAAGGAAAATCTGTCCGACGATCACGGTGAAGATAACGATCAGATCAGACGAGCGGCTGCGCCAAGCACTGGATGCGGTCATGGTCTTTGGGGTCGCTGTAAGAGAGACAAGAAAAAAGTTTACTGTTTAACGACATGAGTAGAGCACATTGATTTATTCATCATCGGCTATTTGATGTCAAACATTTTTGTATTTTTGACACATAATCATAGAGAGGAAACTCACTACATTTTTGCATTAGTAGTAAGGGATCTTTGATATGCACCACCCCAGAGACAGGATAGCACATACCACTGCCTTTGATATATGCATTCGTGGTGCACTGGCTGGAACGAGAAAGAACCCAGTGGGCCCACCGACGAGGATCGATCCCAAATCGACCGCGCATCAAGCGACCGCCTTACCTCTGGGTTACGTCACGCCCCTAACAAGAAAAAAAGAAATAGTTTACAGTTAAACATGTTGATTCCACTACCAGTGTGTACGTTATAAACTAGTAGATTTGTCATCTTCATAAATCAAGGCTAATATTCGTTCCTCGTATTCATGGCCCGATCACACTGGCCCGAATGCCATTCCGTTTGTTTTCCGAATAGGAATTTGGGTGTTCGGGGAGCGAACGGATCATATTCGGGAAGCATTCGGTGTGTTCTAGGAGCATACTGGCTGTTCGGCTCCGTACGGATGCATACGGAACGGCATTCGGTAGCTCCAAAAATTTGTTGTGCATGTTCAAAATAATTTTCATCGACCATCCGAATGTGGCGTCCATGTGTATTCGGGAAGCATTCTAGGAGCATACGGCATGTACGGAAAACGTTCGGGAAGCATGCGTCTAGTTCTTGGTGCATTCGGAATGAAAATTTGGAGGTGCTGGGTTCCGTATGCTTTCCGAACACCCCGAATGGACCTAGAACATGACGAATGCTTTCCGAACGTTATACGGGCGGTTCTTAAAGCATTCGGCCGGACGTCAGAGTAAGCCGAAAACGTTCGGAAAGCGTGCGGAAAGAGTTCGGTCCATTCTAGGTCGATTCGCCGTGTTCTGAAAGCATTCGGAAAGCGTTCGGAAAGGAAACCTTTCGAAGTCAACATGCGGAAGTATTCGGTCTATTCTGAAAGCATTCTGAAACCATACTGAAAACATTCGGAAAACAAACGGAAAGCATTCGGTGATACATTGGGGAAAACACATTCGGAGGGACATTCGGCCAGTTTAAAAAATCACACCACTTTCGTATACGGAAAACAAACGGAAGCTCATTCGGGCCAGTGTGATCGCCCCATCAGCCTTAATACATGTAGTCAAGATTACTGATATCCACTACTAGCGCCCTCTATTGGAAGAAAATTTGTAACACCGATTATGTCCCTTACACGATGACATCGCTGACCAATCACAGCATCGGTAACATGTGACAATCTTGAAAGCAATATCAAAAATTAACCGCCGGACGCTGACGCTGCCATCTTTGTTTACAATAACAAGGGAATCTGTAAGGAGCGTTGCGATTCGTTGCAGTCAGATCTCATCGCATCCAATGAAATTTAAGCATTTTGTGGCACGATTTCTTGACGACATGTATCAAGGCTGAATACGAGGAACGAATATTAGCCTTGCTTTATGAAGATGACTACCAGTGTGTACGTTATAAAGTATATATGTTTTTGATTGGTGCAGATCATGATCAGTCTTCTTTTTTTTTTTACTGAAAAAAAGTTAAGTTTGCCTTCTAGCTTACTCTCTCTGCTGTTGGTTGCGAATGTGAAAACGTCAAGGTTTGTAAAGAAATTTATCAATTACTCGATTTTATGGGCTCTTATGACTTTGGGATTGATTGTAGATCATGCTAAATGTGTAATTTTTATAATTTTTGTCTTATAAACGACAGGAAGGTGTTTTTGTGTGTCTCTTGCCCGGTAAAAATCTGATATGCGTGGGCTGTACCATTGCTTCTGCTGCAAGGGGTGGATGAGTGGTGTGCTCTGTGCATTTCGTGGGGCCTATACCACAAACAGCTAGCTAGCTGTCTCCGAGTAGTGGTTTTTCCTTTATTATTTTAGTTTGGATCGACGTGGGTGAAAAGGAGAAACAGATTTGGAAAAGACAAAAACGATATATATTTTTCTGTTAATTTAAATAAAATTATTTTAAAAATTAAAAAAATAGCGAAAAAAATATTTGTCGACAATTTTCGATTTTGAGCAATTTTCCAAAGCCATTTTCATAACCATAACAAATCACAAACTTCAATTAAAATCACTATGTTGTGGACATATATTACAGATATCTCATTCACAGTAACAATTTAAAGTGGTTGTGTTTGAAGATTTTGACGAAAACATGCCCTCAGCCCTCCTAAATTGACAAATTTGAATACGTTGTATGAATTCTTTATTTATTGCAAGGGAGTAAAGATATACTACTATACTATAAACTTCGTTAAAAAAATATAGTTTTTTCTTGATTATTTTAGTTTGGATCGATATAGGCTAAAAAGGAAAACAGTTTTGGAAATTTTAACAAAGAACTATAATTCTTTCAGCTTGCATGTCAGTCTGAAAGAAAGAAACAAACTAACTGTAAACTGAAATAAACAAAATAAAATATGATGTACAGATTAAAATGCCCCTGTTACACAAACACTCAACTCCGAGTGTCAACGTGCAGCAGTATTGTACTGTACAGCACAGGTAAATAGTGTATAATTACACCCCTTTTCAGTAATGGTCTAGTCCCGCTCGGTAGCAGACAGTGAGATATTTAGTCTATATTTGGACGGATCACGCGTCATAAATCTAAAAATAGACCGTCTCGACAGCAAACTTCGTGTGCAATCTGATTAAAATTAGCTCTACTGGTCTACCACTAGATCTAACAGCATTGCGTGGACTCCCATGTCCAGGTGACATTTCATCTATAAATAACAATTTAAATATAGACCAATTATACTTCGTCTTTTATAGCGTTATTCGGGAGCATACAAATTCTAAAAATATCGGGCGAGACTATTTATGCAATAGGTGAACTTGTTGGTCTATTTCAACATTAAAAAACCGGGGGGGGGGGGGGGGCAATGCAGTAATAAACACGGGGGGTGGGGGGGGTGGGGGGGTCGTCTTCGTAATTCACCCGAATCATTTCGTATACCCTCGGCATAATCCCGAATGTTTTCAAATTCTTTTCAAATCACCGGCATGATTTTATAAGTAAGGTTTTGATTGGTCGAATGACAGGTCAACTGAACATGAGCTCCAACGGGCTGCTGTTAGATCCACAGTTAATAGTAATTGACCAGTGGAGCCAATTTTAATTAGATTGCTTCTTGTGATGCAAACATTTCGTTGTGTTTGTTAAATTCCATTAAATTTTATAAAAGCATCCCATAAAACCTGTTAATAAAAGATAGTGTGTGTGTGTGTGTGTGTGTGTGTGGGAGGGGGGGGGGGGTCACACTCCTAATCGCACACATGAAGTAAGTCAAACTCGGTATATGTGGGTGTATACCTCCTACCGAGACCAGCGGTACATTCAGTCTTGGTTCGAGCTGGTACTACTGGAATGGGTAATCACGTGTTACAAAATAAATAAATAAATAAATAAACAAATAAATATTTTATTTTATTTTTTTCATTTTACTTTGTTGTCTCCTTCAGATTAACACAGAAATAGTATTATTTTCTTATTAGATCAGAGAGAGAGAGAGAGAGAGAGAGAGAGAGAGAGAGAGAGAGAGAGAGAGAGAGAGAGAGAGAGAGAGAGAGAGAGAGAGAGAGAGAGAGAGAGAGAGAGAGGTAAAACACACAAGGTCAGCTTATTTGTAATGACATATCAAGAGAGAGACAAGCGATAAATGGTGGAAACAGGAGAGTGTAAATATCTAGACGTTGGAGACCATAAGGAAAATCTGTCCGACGATCACGGTGAAGATAACGATCAGATCAGACGAGCGGCTGCGCCAAGCACTGGATGCGGTCATGGTCTTTGGGGTCGCTGTAAGAGAGACAAGAAAAAAGTTTACTGTTTAACGACATGAGTAGAGCACATTGATTTATTCATCATCGGCTATTTGATGTCAAACATTTTTGTATTTTTGACACATAATCATAGAGAGGAAACTCACTACATTTTTGCATTAGTAGTAAGGGATCTTTGATATGCACCACCCCAGAGACAGGATAGCACATACCACTGCCTTTGATATATGCATTCGTGGTGCACTGGCTGGAACGAGAAAGAACCCAGTGGGCCCACCGACGAGGATCGATCCCAAATCGACCGCGCATCAAGCGACCGCCTTACCTCTGGGTTACGTCACGCCCCTAACAAGAAAAAAAGAAATAGTTTACAGTTAAACATGTTGATTCCACTACCAGTGTGTACGTTATAAACTAGTAGATTTGTCATCTTCATAAATCAAGGCTAATATTCGTTCCTCGTATTCATGGCCCGATCACACTGGCCCGAATGCCATTCCGTTTGTTTTCCGAATAGGAATTTGGGTGTTCGGGGAGCGAACGGATCATATTCGGGAAGCATTCGGTGTGTTCTAGGAGCATACTGGCTGTTCGGCTCCGTACGGATGCATACGGAACGGCATTCGGTAGCTCCAAAAATTTGTTGTGCATGTTCAAAATAATTTTCATCGACCATCCGAATGTGGCGTCCATGTGTATTCGGGAAGCATTCTAGGAGCATACGGCATGTACGGAAAACGTTCGGGAAGCATGCGTCTAGTTCTTGGTGCATTCGGAATGAAAATTTGGAGGTGCTGGGTTCCGTATGCTTTCCGAACACCCCGAATGGACCTAGAACATGACGAATGCTTTCCGAACGTTATACGGGCGGTTCTTAAAGCATTCGGCCGGACGTCAGAGTAAGCCGAAAACGTTCGGAAAGCGTGCGGAAAGAGTTCGGTCCATTCTAGGTCGATTCGCCGTGTTCTGAAAGCATTCGGAAAGCGTTCGGAAAGGAAACCTTTCGAAGTCAACATGCGGAAGTATTCGGTCTATTCTGAAAGCATTCTGAAACCATACTGAAAACATTCGGAAAACAAACGGAAAGCATTCGGTGATACATTGGGGAAAACACATTCGGAGGGACATTCGGCCAGTTTAAAAAATCACACCACTTTCGTATACGGAAAACAAACGGAAGCTCATTCGGGCCAGTGTGATCGCCCCATCAGCCTTAATACATGTAGTCAAGATTACTGATATCCACTACTAGCGCCCTCTATTGGAAGAAAATTTGTAACACCGATTATGTCCCTTACACGATGACATCGCTGACCAATCACAGCATCGGTAACATGTGACAATCTTGAAAGCAATATCAAAAATTAACCGCCGGACGCTGACGCTGCCATCTTTGTTTACAATAACAAGGGAATCTGTAAGGAGCGTTGCGATTCGTTGCAGTCAGATCTCATCGCATCCAATGAAATTTAAGCATTTTGTGGCACGATTTCTTGACGACATGTATCAAGGCTGAATACGAGGAACGAATATTAGCCTTGCTTTATGAAGATGACTACCAGTGTGTACGTTATAAAGTATATATGTTTTTGATTGGTGCAGATCATGATCAGTCTTCTTTTTTTTTTTACTGAAAAAAAGTTAAGTTTGCCTTCTAGCTTACTCTCTCTGCTGTTGGTTGCGAATGTGAAAACGTCAAGGTTTGTAAAGAAATTTATCAATTACTCGATTTTATGGGCTCTTATGACTTTGGGATTGATTGTAGATCATGCTAAATGTGTAATTTTTATAATTTTTGTCTTATAAACGACAGGAAGGTGTTTTTGTGTGTCTCTTGCCCGGTAAAAATCTGATATGCGTGGGCTGTACCATTGCTTCTGCTGCAAGGGGTGGATGAGTGGTGTGCTCTGTGCATTTCGTGGGGCCTATACCACAAACAGCTAGCTAGCTGTCTCCGAGTAGTGGTTTTTCCTTTATTATTTTAGTTTGGATCGACGTGGGTGAAAAGGAGAAACAGATTTGGAAAAGACAAAAACGATATATATTTTTCTGTTAATTTAAATAAAATTATTTTAAAAATTAAAAAAATAGCGAAAAAAATATTTGTCGACAATTTTCGATTTTGAGCAATTTTCCAAAGCCATTTTCATAACCATAACAAATCACAAACTTCAATTAAAATCACTATGTTGTGGACATATATTACAGATATCTCATTCACAGTAACAATTTAAAGTGGTTGTGTTTGAAGATTTTGACGAAAACATGCCCTCAGCCCTCCTAAATTGACAAATTTGAATACGTTGTATGAATTCTTTATTTATTGCAAGGGAGTAAAGATATACTACTATACTATAAACTTCGTTAAAAAAATATAGTTTTTTCTTGATTATTTTAGTTTGGATCGATATAGGCTAAAAAGGAAAACAGTTTTGGAAATTTTAACAAAGAACTATAATTCTTTCAGCTTGCATGTCAGTCTGAAAGAAAGAAACAAACTAACTGTAAACTGAAATAAACAAAATAAAATATGATGTACAGATTAAAATGCCCCTGTTACACAAACACTCAACTCCGAGTGTCAACGTGCAGCAGTATTGTACTGTACAGCACAGGTAAATAGTGTATAATTACACCCCTTTTCAGTAATGGTCTAGTCCCGCTCGGTAGCAGACAGTGAGATATTTAGTCTATATTTGGACGGATCACGCGTCATAAATCTAAAAATAGACCGTCTCGACAGCAAACTTCGTGTGCAATCTGATTAAAATTAGCTCTACTGGTCTACCACTAGATCTAACAGCATTGCGTGGACTCCCATGTCCAGGTGACATTTCATCTATAAATAACAATTTAAATATAGACCAATTATACTTCGTCTTTTATAGCGTTATTCGGGAGCATACAAATTCTAAAAATATCGGGCGAGACTATTTATGCAATAGGTGAACTTGTTGGTCTATTTCAACATTAAAAAACCGGGGGGGGGGGCAATGCAGTAATAAACACGGGGGGTGGGGGGGTGGGGGGGTCGTCTTCGTAATTCACCCGAATCATTTCGTATACCCTCGGCATAATCCCGAATGTTTTCAAATTCTTTTCAAATCACCGGCATGATTTTATAAGTAAGGTTTTGATTGGTCGAATGACAGGTCAACTGAACATGAGCTCCAACGGGCTGCTGTTAGATCCACAGTTAATAGTAATTGACCAGTGGAGCCAATTTTAATTAGATTGCTTCTTGTGATGCAAACATTTCGTTGTGTTTGTTAAATTCCATTAAATTTTATAAAAGCATCCCATAAAACCTGTTAATAAAAGATAGTGTGTGTGTGTGTGTGTGTGTGTGTGGGGGGGGGGGGGGGGGTCACACTCCTAATCGCACACATGAAGTAAGTCAAACTCGGTATATGTGGGTGTATACCTCCTACCGAGACCAGCGGTACATTCAGTCTTGGTTCGAGCTGGTACTACTGGAATGGGTAATCACGTGTTACAAAATAAATAAATAAATAAATAAATAAACAAATAAATATTTTATTTTATTTTTTTCATTTTACTTTGTTGTCTCCTTCAGATTAACACAGAAATAGTATTATTTTCTTATTAGATCATTAGAGAGAGAGAGAGAGAGAGAGAGAGAGAGAGAGAGAGAGAGAGAGAGAGAGAGAGAGAGAGAGAGAGAGAGAGAGAGAGAGAGAGAGAGAGAGAGAGAGAGGTAAAACACACAAGGTCAGCTTATTTGTAATGACATATCAAGAGAGAGACAAGCGATAAATGGTGGAAACAGGAGAGTGTAAATATCTAGACGTTGGAGACCATAAGGAAAATCTGTCCGACGATCACGGTGAAGATAACGATCAGATCAGACGAGCGGCTGCGCCAAGCACTGGATGCGGTCATGGTCTTTGGGGTCGCTGTAAGAGAGACAAGAAAAAAGTTTACTGTTTAACGACATGAGTAGAGCACATTGATTTATTCATCATCGGCTATTTGATGTCAAACATTTTTGTATTTTTGACACATAATCATAGAGAGGAAACTCACTACATTTTTGCATTAGTAGTAAGGGATCTTTGATATGCACCACCCCAGAGACAGGATAGCACATACCACTGCCTTTGATATATGCATTCGTGGTGCACTGGCTGGAACGAGAAAGAACCCAGTGGGCCCACCGACGAGGATCGATCCCAAATCGACCGCGCATCAAGCGACCGCCTTACCTCTGGGTTACGTCACGCCCCTAACAAGAAAAAAAGAAATAGTTTACAGTTAAACATGTTGATTCCACTACCAGTGTGTACGTTATAAACTAGTAGATTTGTCATCTTCATAAATCAAGGCTAATATTCGTTCCTCGTATTCATGGCCCGATCACACTGGCCCGAATGCCATTCCGTTTGTTTTCCGAATAGGAATTTGGGTGTTCGGGGAGCGAACGGATCATATTCGGGAAGCATTCGGTGTGTTCTAGGAGCATACTGGCTGTTCGGCTCCGTACGGATGCATACGGAACGGCATTCGGTAGCTCCAAAAATTTGTTGTGCATGTTCAAAATAATTTTCATCGACCATCCGAATGTGGCGTCCATGTGTATTCGGGAAGCATTCTAGGAGCATACGGCATGTACGGAAAACGTTCGGGAAGCATGCGTCTAGTTCTTGGTGCATTCGGAATGAAAATTTGGAGGTGCTGGGTTCCGTATGCTTTCCGAACACCCCGAATGGACCTAGAACATGACGAATGCTTTCCGAACGTTATACGGGCGGTTCTTAAAGCATTCGGCCGGACGTCAGAGTAAGCCGAAAACGTTCGGAAAGCGTGCGGAAAGAGTTCGGTCCATTCTAGGTCGATTCGCCGTGTTCTGAAAGCATTCGGAAAGCGTTCGGAAAGGAAACCTTTCGAAGTCAACATGCGGAAGTATTCGGTCTATTCTGAAAGCATTCTGAAACCATACTGAAAACATTCGGAAAACAAACGGAAAGCATTCGGTGATACATTGGGGAAAACACATTCGGAGGGACATTCGGCCAGTTTAAAAAATCACACCACTTTCGTATACGGAAAACAAACGGAAGCTCATTCGGGCCAGTGTGATCGCCCCATCAGCCTTAATACATGTAGTCAAGATTACTGATATCCACTACTAGCGCCCTCTATTGGAAGAAAATTTGTAACACCGATTATGTCCCTTACACGATGACATCGCTGACCAATCACAGCATCGGTAACATGTGACAATCTTGAAAGCAATATCAAAAATTAACCGCCGGACGCTGACGCTGCCATCTTTGTTTACAATAACAAGGGAATCTGTAAGGAGCGTTGCGATTCGTTGCAGTCAGATCTCATCGCATCCAATGAAATTTAAGCATTTTGTGGCACGATTTCTTGACGACATGTATCAAGGCTGAATACGAGGAACGAATATTAGCCTTGCTTTATGAAGATGACTACCAGTGTGTACGTTATAAAGTATATATGTTTTTGATTGGTGCAGATCATGATCAGTCTTCTTTTTTTTTTTACTGAAAAAAAGTTAAGTTTGCCTTCTAGCTTACTCTCTCTGCTGTTGGTTGCGAATGTGAAAACGTCAAGGTTTGTAAAGAAATTTATCAATTACTCGATTTTATGGGCTCTTATGACTTTGGGATTGATTGTAGATCATGCTAAATGTGTAATTTTTATAATTTTTGTCTTATAAACGACAGGAAGGTGTTTTTGTGTGTCTCTTGCCCGGTAAAAATCTGATATGCGTGGGCTGTACCATTGCTTCTGCTGCAAGGGGTGGATGAGTGGTGTGCTCTGTGCATTTCGTGGGGCCTATACCACAAACAGCTAGCTAGCTGTCTCCGAGTAGTGGTTTTTCCTTTATTATTTTAGTTTGGATCGACGTGGGTGAAAAGGAGAAACAGATTTGGAAAAGACAAAAACGATATATATTTTTCTGTTAATTTAAATAAAATTATTTTAAAAATTAAAAAAATAGCGAAAAAAATATTTGTCGACAATTTTCGATTTTGAGCAATTTTCCAAAGCCATTTTCATAACCATAACAAATCACAAACTTCAATTAAAATCACTATGTTGTGGACATATATTACAGATATCTCATTCACAGTAACAATTTAAAGTGGTTGTGTTTGAAGATTTTGACGAAAACATGCCCTCAGCCCTCCTAAATTGACAAATTTGAATACGTTGTATGAATTCTTTATTTATTGCAAGGGAGTAAAGATATACTACTATACTATAAACTTCGTTAAAAAAATATAGTTTTTTCTTGATTATTTTAGTTTGGATCGATATAGGCTAAAAAGGAAAACAGTTTTGGAAATTTTAACAAAGAACTATAATTCTTTCAGCTTGCATGTCAGTCTGAAAGAAAGAAACAAACTAACTGTAAACTGAAATAAACAAAATAAAATATGATGTACAGATTAAAATGCCCCTGTTACACAAACACTCAACTCCGAGTGTCAACGTGCAGCAGTATTGTACTGTACAGCACAGGTAAATAGTGTATAATTACACCCCTTTTCAGTAATGGTCTAGTCCCGCTCGGTAGCAGACAGTGAGATATTTAGTCTATATTTGGACGGATCACGCGTCATAAATCTAAAAATAGACCGTCTCGACAGCAAACTTCGTGTGCAATCTGATTAAAATTAGCTCTACTGGTCTACCACTAGATCTAACAGCATTGCGTGGACTCCCATGTCCAGGTGACATTTCATCTATAAATAACAATTTAAATATAGACCAATTATACTTCGTCTTTTATAGCGTTATTCGGGAGCATACAAATTCTAAAAATATCGGGCGAGACTATTTATGCAATAGGTGAACTTGTTGGTCTATTTCAACATTAAAAAACCGGGGGGGGGGGGGGGCAATGCAGTAATAAACACGGGGGGTGGGGGGGGGGGTGGGGGGGTCGTCTTCGTAATTCACCCGAATCATTTCGTATACCCTCGGCATAATCCCGAATGTTTTCAAATTCTTTTCAAATCACCGGCATGATTTTATAAGTAAGGTTTTGATTGGTCGAATGACAGGTCAACTGAACATGAGCTCCAACGGGCTGCTGTTAGATCCACAGTTAATAGTAATTGACCAGTGGAGCCAATTTTAATTAGATTGCTTCTTGTGATGCAAACATTTCGTTGTGTTTGTTAAATTCCATTAAATTTTATAAAAGCATCCCATAAAACCTGTTAATAAAAGATAGTGTGTGTGTGTGTGTGTGTGTGTGTGGGGGGGGGGGGGGGGGTCACACTCCTAATCGCACACATGAAGTAAGTCAAACTCGGTATATGTGGGTGTATACCTCCTACCGAGACCAGCGGTACATTCAGTCTTGGTTCGAGCTGGTACTACTGGAATGGGTAATCACGTGTTACAAAATAAATAAATAAAAATAAATAAATAAACAAATAAATATTTTATTTTATTTTTTTCATTTTACTTTGTTGTCTCCTTCAGATTAACACAGAAATAGTATTATTTTCTTATTAGATCATTAGAGAGAGAGAGAGAGAGAGAGAGAGAGAGAGAGAGAGAGAGAGAGAGAGAGAGAGAGAGAGAGAGAGAGAGAGACAGAGAGAGAGAGAGAGAGAGAGAGAGGTAAAACACACAAGGTCAGCTTATTTGTAATGACATATCAAGAGAGAGACAAGCGATAAATGGTGGAAACAGGAGAGTGTAAATATCTAGACGTTGGAGACCATAAGGAAAATCTGTCCGACGATCACGGTGAAGATAACGATCAGATCAGACGAGCGGCTGCGCCAAGCACTGGATGCGGTCATGGTCTTTGGGGTCGCTGTAAGAGAGACAAGAAAAAAGTTTACTGTTTAACGACATGAGTAGAGCACATTGATTTATTCATCATCGGCTATTTGATGTCAAACATTTTTGTATTTTTGACACATAATCATAGAGAGGAAACTCACTACATTTTTGCATTAGTAGTAAGGGATCTTTGATATGCACCACCCCAGAGACAGGATAGCACATACCACTGCCTTTGATATATGCATTCGTGGTGCACTGGCTGGAACGAGAAAGAACCCAGTGGGCCCACCGACGAGGATCGATCCCAAATCGACCGCGCATCAAGCGACCGCCTTACCTCTGGGTTACGTCACGCCCCTAACAAGAAAAAAAGAAATAGTTTACAGTTAAACATGTTGATTCCACTACCAGTGTGTACGTTATAAACTAGTAGATTTGTCATCTTCATAAATCAAGGCTAATATTCGTTCCTCGTATTCATGGCCCGATCACACTGGCCCGAATGCCATTCCGTTTGTTTTCCGAATAGGAATTTGGGTGTTCGGGGAGCGAACGGATCATATTCGGGAAGCATTCGGTGTGTTCTAGGAGCATACTGGCTGTTCGGCTCCGTACGGATGCATACGGAACGGCATTCGGTAGCTCCAAAAATTTGTTGTGCATGTTCAAAATAATTTTCATCGACCATCCGAATGTGGCGTCCATGTGTATTCGGGAAGCATTCTAGGAGCATACGGCATGTACGGAAAACGTTCGGGAAGCATGCGTCTAGTTCTTGGTGCATTCGGAATGAAAATTTGGAGGTGCTGGGTTCCGTATGCTTTCCGAACACCCCGAATGGACCTAGAACATGACGAATGCTTTCCGAACGTTATACGGGCGGTTCTTAAAGCATTCGGCCGGACGTCAG